>NW_006209292.1:832776-840226 GCF_000334495.1 Tupaia belangeri chinensis | reverse complement strand
CATACATTAATAAGCTCCCGGGGGTGGCAGCGGCAGATTTCAGGGGCAGTTTCTTTCATCAGGAGGCTTTTGACAAAATGGAAGGTGAATTATGGGTGTCCGGGTGACCCCGCACGGGGGCCGAGTTGGGCTGCCAGCTGCGAGCCGGGGCTCCCCGCGCCGGGTCCCGCCCCACCCGGGCTGCTGCTGCGGGGGCCCTAGTGCAACCCAGACTGCGGGCGCTGCCAAGGGGAGCTCTTTAGTTTTACATGATGACCTTGGGTGTGGGAAAAGGAAAAGATGGCGGGAAGCTGGGGGGTGGGACAGGGACGATGACACGCCACAGCTGCATTTTTATTTGGAAAGTTTCTCGGAAGTATTCCTGGCTGGACCTGCATTCTGCATTATAGATGAGCAAGACTGCCCGTTTTGGTCTCCTCTCCCCCTTTAGACAGTGGCAGATTTGAGCCAGTAGTACCGGGGATACCTGTTTTCTTTCCCGATCACCCTTGGTGTAAAAGCCATTTTTATAAGCCAGACGCGTCAATGGTAGTGACATCTCAAATGTTCCCCGTTAACGGTGATCCTGCCTTGATCTCCTGTATAGCAGCGACGGTGACAGTATTTTTTGGTAACGAGGGAGTTTAGCTTCTGTCCCCTACCCCCTCCAAACGTGTCCTCCCCGTGCCCTTCCTACTTCGTGGTTGTGGTTTTCGAACGTAGTAGTTCTGTAGCGCCCAGCACCTGGCTCGCTCGGGTCTGCTACATTTGGAGAACTTGATCGTCCTCGAAGTAACTGGCAAACCAGCGCGCGTCTTGCTGGTCAAAAGTTAAATGACAAGCCACAGTGAGGCTGATTTTCTCCCCACTCTGCCTCTGCTGCCTGTCATGTTGGGTGGGGGAGGGGCTTCCTAACAGCAAAGTTAATTTTTCTTTCGCTCAGCCTTTGGTGTATCTTGGTTCTCTTCTTCCTCATCACTATTCCTCACTGTATTTTTTCTTTGTCTCTTTTCCTTCCATCCATCACAGTCAGGATGGCTAAAGGTGACCCCAAGAAACCAAAGGGCAAGATGTCTGCTTATGCCTTCTTTGTGCAGACCTGCAGAGAAGAACATAAGAAGAAAAACCCGGAGGTCCCTGTCAATTTCGCTGAATTTTCTAAGAAGTGCTCCGAGAGGTGGAAGGTATTTTTCTGTAGTAGCCTTCAAGCTAGTCCTAGATGGCTTTTCCACTTTGGAGTTAGTCGCGTTCAAAGTCAACCAGATGGCTGTTTTCTTTCTCTTGGACTCTTCTTGCTTGTCTGTGGAATTTTGTGGGTGTGCTTTTGTTTTTGAAGGCTCTGCAAGGGTTTAGGGCTTTCATTCTCTTTTGTAGCTGTTTGTAGCAGCTTCCTCTCTCATTTACAGAAAAACTCCAGGGCAGTTGAGTAGATAGATATGTATGTGTTCACCACCTGGAGGAATTTAACAGGTCCTGTTGTTTGCAGACAATGTCTGGGAAGGAGAAGTCGAAATTTGATGAAATGGCAAAGGCGGATAAAGTACGCTATGATCGGGAAATGAAGGATTATGGACCGGCCAAGGGAGGCAAGAAGAAAAAGGACCCTAATGCCCCCAAAAGACCACCGTAAGTGACTAGGATTTGAGATAGCACTTGCAAGCTTTCCTTCTGCTTGAAAGATATTTTTTAGAGCTAGTTTACCTAAAGGGATCGATACTGTTGCAAAATAGTCCCAGTTGGAGCTTCAAAATACAATGCCAGCTTTGTCCATAGTGCGGGCCAAAGTGTTTGTGGGCCCAGTGTGTATGCACGTGTGCACCTGCAAGCACAAAGGCTGTGTGTTGGCCTTTCCACTGGGGAAGAGGCCCCCTAGTTCTGGGTGTCAAAGTCGTTACTAGTAACAGAGAGGCTGAGAAAGCACCCTATAGTTTAGAAGCATCTTAAACATTCTAGAATCTAAGTTTGTAGCATTGCACATAGTCTCACATTTCTTCACTTTAGGGGGAGAAGTCATTTTGGGAGGAAATTTATGGACCCAGGAACACTGGATTTTGACCTTAACTCATTCTTTCATGGGTCCTCATTTAATTCATGTAATTATTCCCCTCAAGGTCTGGATTCTTCCTGTTCTGTTCAGAATTTCGCCCGAAGATCAAATCCACCAACCCTGGCATCTCTATCGGAGACGTGGCAAAGAAGCTGGGTGAGATGTGGAACAACTTAAGTGACAGCGAGAAGCAGCCTTACATCACCAAGGCTGCAAAGCTGAAGGAGAAGTAGGAGAAGGTAAGGCAGGTGGGCTGGGCCAGCTGCCTGGCCTGGGCGGCGAGCAGTCTGTGTACCTGGACTCGATCAGTGGGCTGCCAAGTGGGTAGCCACTTTGCTGGACTGAGTTCCCAGCACAGCTCGCGAGGGCCCATCTCCCTGTATGATCTGTCATGTAGGCTGATGTTCATGCTGGTGACAGATCTGTGTTGGAGAGGACTTCCAATAAGCTTCAAAACATTTTGCTCACTCTTAAATAAATGGCAGGTCCAGCAAGCAAATGGTGTGGTGGTTAAGGCACTGGACTCCCACATGGTCAACCGTGGTTCAAGTCCCAGACCTGGTGGCTTGTGACTCAACACCTGGCTCATGTGTGTACATGTCCAAAATCCCCAAAGGAGAAAGGATTGAGGAGTGGCTATCCCACTGGGAGGTGATTTCTCACTTTCTCTCTCTCTCTCTCCCTCTCTCCCTCTGCCAGCGTAAGCACTCTGTGGCAGAAGCCTAAAAAAAAAAAAAGTAGAAGAAAAACAAACGGAGGGGAGGGGATTGCAGAAGGCCATCTTCCCTTGGGTGGTTTTTCACTCCCCTTTCTCCCCTTACCACACCCCCACCCTCAGCTAGCACATGCCCTATAGCAAAAGCTGAAGGGAAAAAAGAGAAAAGCACATTGATATTGGAGGGTCTGATAGCTGCTATTTACATTAACTTTTCAGTTTGAATGGCCAATAATTCCGATTGTGAAGGTGAATAGAATAACTTGCATATAGTCCGCAGGTGGTTACTGTCCCACCTTCTTATCTGGGCCTAGGAGCGCTGTCTCCCGTAAGCTGAGACAGCGCAGGGGAGCTGAGCTGTTCCTCACTCGGAACATGTCCCTGTTTCTTCCAGGATGTTGCCGACTATAAGTCTAAAGGCAAGTTTGATGGCGCAAAGGGTCCTGCCAAAGTTGCCCGGAAAAAGGTGGAAGAGGAAGATGAAGAAGACGAGGAGGAGGAAGAGGAGGAGGAGGAGGAGGAGGATGAATAAAAACAAACTGTTGCTCTGTCTCCTTGTGAATCCCTTAGTGTAGGGGAGCGCCGTAATCGCACCTCATTGGAGGCGTGTCTATTGCCCTCATTAGGTTTAATTGCAGAATTCGATCACGATCATGTTGTCTCTCAAAGTGCTCTAGAAATTGTCAGTGGTTTACATGAAGTGGCCATGGGTGTCCGGAGCACCCTGAAACTGTATCAAAGTTGTACATATTTCCAAACATTTTTAAAATGAAAAGGCACTCTCGTGTTCTCCTCACTCTGTGCACTTTGCTGTTGGTGTGACAAGGCATTTAAAGATGTTCCTGACATTTTTGTTTCCCTGAATTCGTAAGGTGGTGTTAGGAGGGGCGCCCGTCGGAGGGGCCGTGGCTCAGGGCGTGCACTGGGAAGCTGGACCCGTTGACTCTGCGGTGGCCTCCGTGTAGGCGTCAGGGTGTCTTGTACATAGTGACCTAGCGTCCTGCCATTCTTAGCTGTGGAGAAGGGGAGTCGGCTGGCATGAGGAGGGATTGGATTTTTGTTTCCTTAGTTAAGTGCTGTAGTTTTAAAACTTTGTTTTAAATAAACTGTAGAACTCTTCATTGTCAGCAAAGCCAAGAGCCACTGCATCAATGAAGCTCAAGAACCTCTGTACTTAAAACACAATTTGCAACGTTCTGTTATTTTTTGTATGTTTAGAATGCTGAAATGTTTTTGAAGTTAAATAAACAGTATTACATTTCTAAAACTGTCCTCTATTACAGCAGTCTAAATGTCTGACTCAGCAAGCAGTCTTAGTGGGGAAATGACCCGCCTCGATCTGAGTCTGCTAACTTCTGTTGAGTTGGCCAGCTGAGGTAGGCCTGAGATGGAGGGCTGCGGTGCTACTGTGTGATTCTGAGTGGCGTTGGGATGAAGCAGAAACTAAGCTAAGATGATGCGCAAGGAGTGCAGGGAGGTGGGTAAGGTGGGTGCTGAGGATGGAGGCTACTGTCTTAAGTGTGCCTCCTGTTTTGTGGGGCCAAATAAATGCATTGCTAAGAAAAAAAGAAACACACAAGGCTTCCTGAGTACTTGTTACGCCAAACATTCAGGCCGCATTCTTCCTTACTCTACCCCACCCTTCCCTGCACACATGGCTGAGTGATACTTGTTGGGTTCAACAGCTGATCTGGAGTTTGTGCTTCTGTCTCCTGGACCCCTGTGAAGTGTGCAGGACAAGGTGGGGGTTAATTGCCATTTCTTGCTCCTACTTTATTTCTCTCCAAAGAACCCAACAACCCAAGGAAGATTGTGGAGTCCATTTGTTCACCTGGGCTTTAGGGCAGGTAGATGGAATCAGCCCTTCCTAAAGCACTACCCAGATGGTTTAAAGGAGCCTGGCCTCCCCACAGTCTGACTCGTCCTGGAGATGTAGATTGCTCAGTGTTCAACTGGCAGGAGCCTGGAGTTTCAGTGCTTGTACTGGTGGATGGTACAGCCTGGTCAGGTTGGGCCGAGGCTGAGGACACAGTACTGTTTAGAAGGCTGATGCGTATGCACAGTGTAACTACAGGAACCGAGGGTACTGAGTGGTGGGCAAGTGTTGATAGTTCCTGGCATTAATACTCAAGTTGTGTGCATCTGAGACTGTAAAGCATGCATTTTGTGGTATTTGATTACCCTAGATGGGTAAAAGTCACAGTCACTGTCACAGCCTGGTCTGTGCAGTCATAGGCGTTCCCTCTCACATCAGAACTGTTGATCCTAGCGTGTTTCTCTAGTTCCCTTGATCATGAATTTTGCCTAGAGGCACTTGTTCCAGGATCGCCCCTCCTGCTTCAGCCGTGGCCCCAGCACTCCTGCAGCCTGGACTGAAGCTGCTGCTTCCTCCCAGGCCACATCTGGGCACTGTGGTCAGTCCCTGCAAATGGAAGAGAAGCTTTGCCTGCAGTCACAAGGGAGGAGTTCTGGTTAGTGGTCACACCGACCACAGAAGGGTAGAGATTGGGAGGGGATGGCTTTCTTTGTCAGTCATGAAACAAGTGGGGAAGTTGTTTAGCTAAGTGGTCTTTGATAAGCAGACATTTAGTTCTGAAGAGACTCTCCAGTTCAGGCCACTTGGCCCGCAGCAGCAGTAGCAGCCGCCCTGAAGGTTTCACAGGTCACAAGATGATCAGCACTTCTCTGATGCTGGGAGTGGCACATGCTATAAGAAAGGCTCAGGCTTACCTTGCTTTCTGGGCCCCTAGTAGGTGTTCTCGGAATGCCTACCATTCTTATTTGTTTTTTTTTTTTTGGTTTTCATTCATGTTTTTTTTTTTAATCTGAAGGACAGTACCCACTTCCTCCAACCACCTCTGTCTTCCAACCCCCTTGGCCCGTTCCTGAAGGACGTCTTTTCCTTTGCAAAGAACCAGGCTGTGATGTAGCAACTATTGTCTGTGTCTCCTGTATGTCTGTTCTTGTCACAAATGTATCTGGGCACACTGAATGCATTCATTTTCTGCAATAAAGTTTCTTAATCAATATTCCCCCAAAAGTAATCAGTGGGCTGTCTGCAATCTGTTTGAGATATTGAACCTCTGTATTTTGGGCTGATTATAATCAAGGTTTTAGAAGTATAGGTTTCCCAATAACCATGGATCTGAACTGCTAACACTGAAAGGATGATACCATCAAAATGGGCAAGTGTTAAGGACTCCAAAGCCCCTAGACCAACCCTTTAGACAGAAGGGATGTGGCCTCGGAGCCCCTGGGCCAGGATACATATTTCATTTACTTGATGCTAATGGGCTGCTGTTTGCTGAAGTGCCTGGGTAACTCGTAATCAGCCAGCACTGCCAGCCAGGGCTCCTGAAGGCTGAAGGGCTGAGGGTCGGCCTTAGCTGCCTGACAGAGCCAGGCCCCTAGGGAGTGCTGGGTGAGAGCCATGCAAGTGGGGTGCCTGCTGTCATCTGCCAGCTTAGTTTGCTATGGAGCCCAGGGCTGCCTAGGAGGGATGGGCAAAGAGCCAGGTGGGCAGATCAGGCTACCCATCCTGCTCAAATAGCAGTCCCTCATCCTGCTTCCCTGTTGGATGTTCTAAGAGCCCAGCTTTTCAAAGCTGGGACACCATATCCAAAGGGAGAAAAAACACACGTGACTGGCTCAGTACACGAATACAAAGTGTTTGATAAAATCCAACACTTTATGGCCAGCTGGTGGCATGGCGGTTAAGGCACTAGATCCCATATGGCCAACTGTGTGGTTCAAGTCCTGACCTTGGTGGCTTGGGAAGCATGCTAGGTATGTGTGCATTTTCAAAATACAGACAGGAGGGAGAAAGGGAGAACTGATTGCAGTATGGCCACCCGCATGGGGTACTTTCTCACTTTCCCTCTCTGGAAAGTACATGCACCCTCTGGTAGGCTTAAAAAAAAGTTAGGGCCTGGCAGGTGACATGGTGGTTAGGGGTGCTGGACTCCCACATGGCCCACTGCAGTTCGGGTCCCAGACCTGGAGGCTTGGTTTCTCACTTTCTCTCTCTCTTTCTCTGTTCCTCTGTGGTCAAAATAAAAAATAAATAAAGTTAAATAAAATAATCATTTAAAAAAAATTAACACTTTCATGACAGAAACCCTCAGGTAACTAGAAGTGCTATCTTGCTCTCACTCATGGAAGAAATACTGGGTTGTCAGAAAAGTCATGACACGTTTTTCTATGACTTCAGATGACCCAATAAATAGACTTTTAAAAGTACAGAAGGGAGATTATTCAGTAAACGGACCCAGGTCCCCTTGACAGATAGAGGAAATGGGCCCAGCGCACATGTCAAAGAAATGACCATTTACAGAAGGCAGGATGCTAGAGTTGGTGGTGGGCATGTCCCTCTGGTAGTTTTCTATATTTTATTTTGCTATAGGGTGTGTGTACTTACCAGAGAGAGGGGGAAAGTGAGAAATCAGCCCCCGGGGAGGACGGCCATGCTGCAATCCCTTCTCCATTCTCCTCAGGATTCTGGGCATGCGTGCACATATGCTCAGCATGTTTTTCAAGGTGCTGGGTCCAGGACTAAAATCACAGCCATGTGGAATCTGGCTGCCTTAACCTCCGTATGACCTGCTGGCCCGGCCCACCATCTGGCAGTTTTCATCCTTGAGAGGTTTATGCTGAAGGGAGCAGAGAAAAGGGGCAGATTTGAAAGGTGCCAGCTAGGAAAGCATCATGAA
>NW_006209292.1:829595-832745 GCF_000334495.1 Tupaia belangeri chinensis | reverse complement strand
AATGCCGAGGACAGTGGGTTTTGAGGTGAGAGCACTCTGTAGTCACGCACTGTTGCGAGGCGAAGCAGTGCCCATTAGGTAGCGAGGGGAGCCTGGGTGGGTATGTGACATGGTCCAGGCAGGTGCTGGGGATGAGGACCTGGCTCTGGTGTGAGGGGTTTGGGAGAATAGTCCTAGAGTAGGGACACTTCTAGGAGGTATGACCATAGAGGGGATGGTGGAGGGAGGGATGCAGTGTGGGGAGAGGGGCAAGAGGTGAGGAGCAGAGCTAAGGTGGCTTTTCTCTATCTCTTTTTTTCTTGATTTTAGGATGAGAGAGACTTAAGGGGTTGTGATCAATGAGGATGCTACCTGAACATTGCCAGGCCAGGCTTCTTTCCTGAGCTGCAGGCCTATAGCTCCAATTGCCTCTTTGACACACTACCTGGAAAGCCTATCGGCACCTCCAATCCCACATATTCAAACCTAAGCTCACCATCTTTCCCCAGATCTTGTCCTAACCTGCAATCTAGAGCTCCACCCCTGTGAAGGGTGCTTCACAGCCGATCAGTTTCCAAATCTTGGATCTGCCCTTCTCACTCATGCTGTGAATAGAGGTGGATCTCTCATTTCCAAATTCTTCTATGCCTTCTTAGGGTTAGACTGTAACTTGCCCAACTAGGGGCAAGTTTTCAGGCTTTTTTTTTTGTGGGGGGAGAGGTTTTTGCTATCTGGTGTGTGCACTCGCCAGAAAGACAGAGACAGAGACAGAAAGCAAGAAATCGCCCCTCAGGGGGGATGGCCACGCCACAATCCCTTCTCCTCCATTCTCCTCTCAGGATCTTGGGCACGCACCCACGCGCGCCCAGTGAGAGTTTAAGCCACTGGGTCCGGGACATGAACCGTGATTGACCACATGGGAGTCTAGCAACATAGCCATTATGCCAACTGCTGATCCCTTCAGGCTTTCTCTTGATAGAAATCCAGCTCAGATGCCCTGATCAGAACTGTCTTGTCATGGTAATAACTTCCCAAGCAAGTCCGTTTTTCCTCTTACCCCTCTTCTATCCCCAGACCTAGCATAGCTACTGACTGATGGGATTCCACAGATATCCATTCATTTTTTAAGTAAATGCTTAAGTGAGTGAATGACCAGGGACAGGCAGATCAGGGGAGGCCATTCAGGGCCTTGGAGAACACCTGAAGTTTTACTTTCTTATGATCACTGGAGAGCATTTAAGAATTTTCATTTGGGGCTGATCTGGTAGCACCGTGGTTAGGTGCTGTGCATAGAGGGTCAGATTCTGTATGTCAACTGTAGTTCAAATCCTGGCCCCAGCGGTTTGAAAAATATATGAGGCACATAATGCATGCATGCCCCAAATCCTGACAGGATAGAGAAATGAAGGAAGAAGGATTGTGGAGTAACCACACCCCATTAGGAGGGGTTTTCTCTCTCTGGAGAGCACGCACACCCACTGACAATAAAAAATAAAAAGAATTTTCATTTGTAAGGCTAGCCACATAGAAGAGTGGTTACATGCTGAGCTGAAAACCACAATAGGCCCATGTTTGTGCCCAGGATCCTGACAGGGTGGAGAAGTGGAGAACAAAAGATTGCAGTGCGGCTAAGCCCCTTGGGAGGTGCTCTCTCTCTCTCTGTCTCATTTGCACACACACACACTCCTCTGGCATAAAATTGTTTTTATTTCATTTATAGGGATGACAGGTGTGGTACATGGTGATATGATCAGTTATGTATTGTAGTTCAATTACTCTGGCAGCTGTGAGGTGAATAGATTAGAAAACACGGGGAGAGGAAGAGTAGAAGTGGGGTGTACAATAAGCCTATTTGCTGCAAAGAGCAACCTTCATTTTGGGTGGCTAAACACAATAAAATGTTTACATCTCACTGACAGTATGGTGCAATTAGATATTTGACAGGCAACCTTCCACACTATAATTCAGGGACCCTAGGTTTTTCCATTTTATGTTGCCACCATCTTCAACCTGTGACCTTGATGGCACTGCATAATGGGTTTTAGAGTCAGCCCTGGAAGTGGCAGTACCTCATTCTCACCCGCATTCCATGGTCCTCAACTGAACTATCAGGGCGGCTGAGAAAGATGTGGTCATTCTGTGTGCTCAGGGGAAAAAAAACTAAATGGATTTGCAAGCACTTAGGGTTGTCTCTGCCATTCCGGAGTGGCTGTGGGAGTCAGATGAAAGATGCTGGGGCGTTATGTAAGGGTGGCAGCGATTGCAGTATAGAATAGCAGGTGGAGGGCCAGCTCTGTGGGGAAGCAGTGGTGTGCTGCTCAAGAGAAAGCTGATTCCCACATGGTGACGGTGGTTCGAGTTCCCAGCCTAGTTTGCCTGAAGCACACTGATGCACACGAGCGCCCAGGATCTGATGGGCTGGAGAACAGGGGAAGGAGAGCAGTGTGGTCAGATCTTGTGGAGGGTTGTCTCTCTCTTGTTCTCAATTGAATTCTGTCATGATTAAAGAGAAAAAAGTTTTAAAAACTGAAGTGGGGGCCAGCAGGATTCCACGTGGCTGACTGTGTGCTTTGAGTCCTGGCCCTAGCAGCTTGAAAATCACTCTGGGTGCATGTGCATATGTGCCCAAAATCCTGAAAGGAGGAGGATTTACAGCATGGTCATCCGCCCTGGGAGCTGGTTTCTTACTTTTCTTGCTGTCTTTCTCTCTGTCTCACTGTGGGGTGGATTCAAGAGATACTTAGGCTTACTCATCCCACATAACTACAACTTTATAACCTTTGACCTACATCTCCCCAGTCTCCAACCCCCTCTTCTTTCTTTCTTTTATTATCTTTCCTTTAAGGTTTTTTTTCCATAGGGCATATGCCCTTGCCAGAGAGAGACACTGAGAGGGGAAGTGAGAAATCACTCCCCTCGGGACCAGCAGTTAGTGTAAATGGCTATGTTGCTGAACTCCCATGTAGCCAACTGTGGTTCGTCTCCCAGACCTGGTGGCTTAAAATCACACCGGGGGCGTGTGCGTGTGTGCCCAAGATCCCGAGAGGAGAACGGAGGAGAAGGGATTGTGGTGTGGCCATCCCCCCTGGGGGGTGATTTCTCGCTTTCTGTCTCTCTGTCTCTCTCTGTCTTTCTGGCGAGCACACGCGCCCTATAGCAAAAAAGTCTCCA
>NW_006209292.1:820148-829574 GCF_000334495.1 Tupaia belangeri chinensis | reverse complement strand
GAAAAAAAAAAAAAAGAAATCACTCCCCTCAGGGGAATGGCCATGCCACAATCCCTTCTTCTCCTAGGATTTGTGGCACACCCATGCACCCAGCATGATTTTCAAGCTGCCGAGTCTGGGACTTGAACTGCGGTCAGTCATGTGAGAGTTCAGAACCTTAACCACCACACCACCTGCTGGTCACCATCCCATTTCTTTTAACCACTGTGGCAGTACATCATTTTATCCATATTCCATGGTCCCTAACTGAACTACTAGGGTGGTTTGCTAAGTGTTTGCAAATCCAGTTCATTTTTGTCCCTGGGCACACAGAATGACCACCACCCTGTCTGGTCTCTGTGTATTTGAGTTTTTGAACATATGAATGAGCTCATGTGGTATCTGCCTTCCTGTGCCTGGCTTATGTCCTTCAAGTTAATGTCTTTTAGGGTCACACAAACAGTTGTATAGTAGGCCACGTGTTCTTATTCACTCATCGGTAAATGGGCTATTTCTGCGTCTTAGCTGTTGTGAGTAATGCTACTATGAGCATGGGTGTGTAGATAGCTCTGTGAGCTACTCATTTACTTTTCTTGGGATCTATACCCCAAGTGGGATTGCTGGAGCCATGGGAGTTCTAGTTTTAATTTTTTGAGGAACTTCCACACTGTTCCATAATGGCTGTACCAGTTTCCATTCCCAAAAGCAGTGCACGAGAGTTCCCTTTTCCTCACACTCTCACCAATACTTGCTTTTTCATCTTTTTGGTCATAGCCATCCTCACAGGTCTGAAGTGATAGATCAAAGGGTACAAAGTTGCTGTTACGCAGAAAGAATAAATCTAGAGAGCTAATGTCGAGCATAAGGATGATAATTAATGTAGTGCGTTATTTACCAGGAATTTGCCAAGAGAGTGGATTTTAGGTGGTCTTTTCACAAACGTAACTATATTAGATGATAGATATGTTAATTGGATTGACCGTACTAATCATTTAACTGTGTGTGTATATATTAACACATGATGTCGTATACCTTAAATAATTACAATAAAAAGAATATATTTCTTTACTTTCTTCTTTTTGGGAGAGGTTTTTGCTATAGGGTGCATGCGCTCGCCAGCCAGACAGAGAGAGACAGAGAGACAGAAAGCGAGAAATCACCCCCCAGGGGGGATGGCCACGCTGCAATCCCTTCTCCTCCCAGGATCCTGGGCACACACGCACCCGCGCCCGTGGTGAGTTTCTTAAGCCCCCAGGTCCGGGACGCGAACCGTGGTCGACTACATGGGAGTCCAGCAACAAAGCCATTATGCCAACTGCTGGTCCCAAGAATACATTTCTTCACATTGAAAAAGAAAAAAAGAGAGAGAGAGAGAGAGAGAGAGAGAAAATGTGGGAGGATTTAGGAGGTAGGATTTCTGGGAGTTGGTGGGGGCTCAGATGTGGGAGATGATGAAGTGGGGGGTTGAAGATGAGTCTAATTTTCACTCTGAAGACACCTAGAGAAATAACAGATGGAATCTTTCAAAAAGCTAGAGCCAGGGGCCAGCAGGTGGCATAGTGGTTAAGGTGCTGGACTCTCACATGGTCAACTGCACTTTGAATCCTGGACCTGGTGGCTTGAGGATCATGCCAGGTTCATGTGTGTGCGTGCCCAGAATCCCGAGAGGAGAATAGAGAAGGGACTACAGCATGGCCATCTCCCCTGGGGGGTGATTTCTCACTTTCTGTCTCACTGTCTTTCTCTGTCTCTCTGGTGAGCACATGTACCTTGTAGCAAAGACCTTAAAAGCAAACAAACAAAAACCTACAAAGGTAGGTTTGGGAGGGAATCACCTCTAGGCTGAGTGGTGCCCAGAAAGGGCAGCAGGTCCAAGCTCACACTCCCCCACAGGGAAAGGTTTGTCACCATTTGTGCTGTCTAAGCAGATCTCCTCTTCCCCTCTTAGGACTAAACTTGATTTTGAATTTTTTTTGGACTTTTTTTCCATCAGTTTCCCTCTAGGGAAATCTCTCGCGCCGACACCATGGTAGGATCCGTCTGCAATGGTATGATCTTATGAGGGTGTCAAAGCTTGAAATTTTCCTGGAGGGAAACTAAATCCCTTGGGCTAGAAGGGGGATTCTCCCTTTCCACACTCATACTTCTAAATCTGTTCCTAAACTGGGAGCATTTGAGGAAAAGCTCAAAGGACCTTCCTGTTGTTGGCCTCAGGCCATCGTTGGTTTTTACCACCCACATAAGAAATATGAGATGTACATTTTTCCTAGGCTGTGTATTTTGTTCCAGGGCTGTGGTGGGTTTTTGTTTTAAAAGTCTTTTGGAAGCATGTCAGCGATGATACTGTGGCAATGTTGATTGCAAAATTTGACAGTTCCCATTGCAAGATGTGTAGAACATATGATGGTTTTGTCCTCTGTCCAAACCCTCACTAGTTTACATGAAAAGGGGCTGATATTTCAGTGATGAAACATTAGCAGAAGGCTGAAATATGTCACTTAAAAATATGGGGCTAGCCATGATTTTTTAAAGCCTCTTGTGCTGGAGCTGCTTTTAACTTTTATATCGAGAGCTCTCTTCTGCATGTATTTAATTTATCAAATAAAAGCAGGTGATTGAGGAGCATAATTCCCAAAGTTTCTACCTTGATTCAGATTTCGAAGATCATCCTAAGACTGAGAGGTCACGTGGGATTGGAGAGGAAGCCTCAAGTAGCTCAGTGCCTGCAATGCAGGCAGAATGTAAATACGAGTTGCAGTTCCTGGTGCCGCGGTCTTGTTTGTGCCTCAGGAATGAAAGGGTCTGGGTTCTAGAGAGGTGAAGTGACTTGTCTGAGGTTCCACAGAATCTTGGTGGTGGAGCTAGGATTCAAACTGATGTCTGTAGCCTCCAAACCTGTGCTATGACCCTCTCTGACAGAGGAGAGCACGTGCTATGTGCCAGGCCTCCCACTAAAGCTGGGACTCCTGGCCCTCCAGGAGTTCGTACACTGCTGCAGAGTTAGGGAAAATGGCAATTAGAATGCAGAGTGATGCTAGGAGAAGGCAGCAGAGGGCTCTCAGGGAGGAAGGAGGAGGAACAAGCCATGCAGTGTCCAAAGAGGGAAGTCTTCTAGAGGTGGAGATGCTTGAGCTATTGGCTGAAGGTAGAGGAGTCAGGCAAGTGAGAAATGGGAAGAGCGCACACAGAGGCATAGTGAGGAGAAGCAGCTTGGTGTGTACTGGGAACTCACGAGCAGTTTCCTTTCATGGGAGGTATATTAGTTATCTATTGCTGGGTAACAAATTACCCCAAACAGTAGTGGCTTACGATATCATCTCTTATCTCACAGCCTGGTGTGTCAGGAATCCAGGCCACTTAACTGGATCCTGTGGTTCAAGGTCTTCACAAGGTCCACTCAAGGTGTTGGACAGGGTTGCAGCCATCTCAAGGCTTGACTGGAGGGAGACGGCTTTCCAGGCTCACTCACGTGGTTCTGGGCAGGGTTCAGTTTCTTGCTGTCTGTTGGCTGGATGCTTCCCTCAGTTCTTAGTCATATGGACCCCTCCTCAGGGCAGCTCATGGCATGTAGCTTTGATTCATCCAGAGTGATCAAAGGAGAAAAAATCAGGAAAGAGTATGAGCAAGGTAGAAGCCATGGTGTCTTTGGAACCTAATCTCGGAAGCGAAATCCCATCACCTTTGCCAGACTCTATTCATGGGAAGCAAGTCACCAGCTCTAGTCCTCATTTAAGGGAAGGAGTTTACACGAGGGCATGAATACCAGGAAATGAGGTTTACTAGAGCCATGTTCAAAGCTGCTCACCATAGCCTGCCAGCTGACCCCAATGATACACGTCCCTACCACAAACAAAATACATTCACCCTTCTAGAGGTCTCCAAAAATTTCTTACTTTTGTTTCCTATAGAGCTTAATTGTTTCACTTATATACAAACCCCCCCATTAAAAAAATGCCAGAAAACGTGTACTTGCCGAGAGAAACAGAGGAAGAGAGAGAGAGAGGAAAGTGAGAAAGCACCCCCGTGGGTCATTGTCACACCACAATTCTTTCTCCTACATTTCTCCCTTTCTGGATTTTAGGCATACATGCTGGGCATGTCCTTCAAGCCACCCAGTCTAGGACTTGAACTGTGCAGTCGGCCACATGGAATCCAGCTGCCTTCCCCACCACATTACTGACTGGCCCTCAAAATCTTATTTCATTATAGCATTACCTCAAAGTCCAGAATCTCATGATCTAAACCAGGCCCAGGTATGGATGAAGCTCCTTGGGTATAGCCCCTTTCTCTCTCCCACTTACCAGTAGGTTTGTTCACGAGAGAGAGAGAGAGAGAGAGAGAGAGACAACTCCCCAATGGGGTGTGGCCACACCACAGTTCTTTTTTCTCCATTATATTCAGATTTGGGGCACACATGCACATGCATTTGGTGTGCTGGAATTCAAACTGCAGTTGGCACGTGGGGCCTGGCTCTTAATGCACTTACCGCTGTGCTCTGGGGCCAACTCCAGGCTTATCAGCTCTTATGTATCCTATTTCATCTGGAGACCTATGAAGCTAATGACAAGTTATCTGTGTCCATTCCCCAATGTACAAAGTTTCTCTTTCGTGAGTAGGAAAGATGGAGAGCTATAGAGGCAGGGAGGGAGAGAGAGACAGAAAGGGACAAAGCAATGTCATCTACTCCCCAGCCTTCAATCACCCTGGATCATGGTGTGTACAGAGATGTCTTTGACTGGGAACTGGGAACCTTTCCACGTGGGATTGTGTCATAGACCGTCATGCCACTGTCTAGCCTCCCAAATGTATATTTCAAATGGGTGAATTGTGTACCAGCAGATGGCATAATGGTTATGTTGCTGGAATCCCACATGGCCCAGACAGAGAGAGACAGAGAGACAGAAAGCGAGAAATCACCCCCCAGGGGGGATGGCCACGCTGCAATCCCTTCTCCTCCCAGGATCCTGGGCACACATGCACACGCGCCCGGTGTGAGTTTCTTAAGCCACCAGGTCCGGGACGCGAACCGTGGTCGACTACATGGGAGTCCAGCAACAAAGCCATTATGCCAACTGCTGGTCCCAAGAATACATTTCTTCACATTGAAAAAGAAAAAAAGAGAGAGAGAGAGAGAGAGAGAGAGAAAATGTAGGAGGATTTAGGAGGTAGGATTTCTGGGACTTGGTGGGGGCTCAGATGTGGGAGATGATGAAGTGGGGGGTTGAAGATGAGTCTAATTTTCACTCTGAAGACACCTAGAGAAATAACAGATGGAATCTTTCAAAAAGCTAGAGCCAGGGGCCAGCAGGTGGCATAGTGGTTAAGGTGCTGGACTCTCACATGGTCAACTGCACTTTGAATCCTGGACCTGGTGGCTTGAGGATCATGCCAGGTACATGTGTGTGCGTGCCCAGAATCCCGAGAGGAGAATAGAGAAGGGACTACAGCATGGCCATCTCCCCTGGGGGGTGATTTCTCACTTTCTGTCTCACTGTCTTTCTCTGTCTCTCTGGTGAGCACATGTACCTTGTAGCAAAGACCTTAAAAGCAAACAAACAAAAACCTACAAAGGTAGGTTTGGGAGGGAATCACCTCTAGGCTGAGTGGTGCCCAGAAAGGGCAGCAGGTCCAAGCTCACACTCCCCCACAGGGAAAGGTTTGTCACCATTTGTGCTGTCTAAGCAGATCTCCTCTTCCCCTCTTAGGACTAAACTTGATTTTGAATTTTTTTTGGACTTTTTTTCCATCAGTTTCCCTCTAGGGAAATCTCTCGCGCCGACACCATGGTAGGATCCGTCTGCAATGGTATGATCTTATGAGGGTGTCAAAGCTTGAAATTTTCCTGGAGGGAAACTAAATCCCTTGGGCTAGAAGGGGGATTCTCCCTTTCCACACTCATACTTCTAAATCTGTTCCTAAACTGGGAGCATTTGAGGAAAAGCTCAAAGGACCTTCCTGTTGTTGGCCTCAGGCCATCGTTGGTTTTTACCACCCACATAAGAAATATGAGATGTACATTTTTCCTAGGCTGTGTATTTTGTTCCAGGGCTGTGGTGGGTTTTTGTTTTAAAAGTCTTTTGGAAGCATGTCAGCGATGATACTGTGGCAATGTTGATTGCAAAATTTGACAGTTCCCATTGCAAGATGTGTAGAACATATGATGGTTTTGTCCTCTGTCCAAACCCTCACTAGTTTACATGAAAAGGGGCTGATATTTCAGTGATGAAACATTAGCAGAAGGCTGAAATATGTCACTTAAAAATATGGGGCTAGCCATGATTTTTTAAAGCCTCTTGTGCTGGAGCTGCTTTTAACTTTTATATCGAGAGCTCTCTTCTGCATGTATTTAATTTATCAAATAAAAGCAGGTGATTGAGGAGCATAATTCCCAAAGTTTCTACCTTGATTCAGATTTCGAAGATCATCCTAAGACTGAGAGGTCACGTGGGATTGGAGAGGAAGCCTCAAGTAGCTCAGTGCCTGCAATGCAGGCAGAATGTAAATACGAGTTGCAGTTCCTGGTGCCGCGGTCTTGTTTGTGCCTCAGGAATGAAAGGGTCTGGGTTCTAGAGAGGTGAAGTGACTTGTCTGAGGTTCCACAGAATCTTGGTGGTGGAGCTAGGATTCAAACTGATGTCTGTAGCCTCCAAACCTGTGCTATGACCCTCTCTGACAGAGGAGAGCACGTGCTATGTGCCAGGCCTCCCACTAAAGCTGGGACTCCTGGCCCTCCAGGAGTTCGTACACTGCTGCAGAGTTAGGGAAAATGGCAATTAGAATGCAGAGTGATGCTAGGAGAAGGCAGCAGAGGGCTCTCAGGGAGGAAGGAGGAGGAACAAGCCATGCAGTGTCCAAAGAGGGAAGTCTTCTAGAGGTGGAGATGCTTGAGCTATTGGCTGAAGGTAGAGGAGTCAGGCAAGTGAGAAATGGGAAGAGCGCACACAGAGGCATAGTGAGGAGAAGCAGCTTGGTGTGTACTGGGAACTCACGAGCAGTTTCCTTTCATGGGAGGTATATTAGTTATCTATTGCTGGGTAACAAATTACCCCAAACAGTAGTGGCTTACGATATCATCTCTTATCTCACAGCCTGGTGTGTCAGGAATCCAGGCCACTTAACTGGATCCTGTGGTTCAAGGTCTTCACAAGGTCCACTCAAGGTGTTGGACAGGGTTGCAGCCATCTCAAGGCTTGACTGGAGGGAGACGGCTTTCCAGGCTCACTCACGTGGTTCTGGGCAGGGTTCAGTTTCTTGCTGTCTGTTGGCTGGATGCTTCCCTCAGTTCTTAGTCATATGGACCCCTCCTCAGGGCAGCTCATGGCATGTAGCTTTGATTCATCCAGAGTGATCAAAGGAGAAAAAATCAGGAAAGAGTATGAGCAAGGTAGAAGCCATGGTGTCTTTGGAACCTAATCTCGGAAGCGAAATCCCATCACCTTTGCCAGACTCTATTCATGGGAAGCAAGTCACCAGCTCTAGTCCTCATTTAAGGGAAGGAGTTTACACGAGGGCATGAATACCAGGAAATGAGGTTTACTAGAGCCATGTTCAAAGCTGCTCACCATAGCCTGCCAGCTGACCCCAATGATACACGTCCCTACCACAAACAAAATACATTCACCCTTCTAGAGGTCTCCAAAAATTTCTTACTTTTGTTTCCTATAGAGCTTAATTGTTTCACTTATATACAAACCCCCCCATTAAAAAAATGCCAGAAAACGTGTACTTGCCGAGAGAAACAGAGGAAGAGAGAGAGAGAGGAAAGTGAGAAAGCACCCCCGTGGGTCATTGTCACACCACAATTCTTTCTCCTACATTTCTCCCTTTCTGGATTTTAGGCATACATGCTGGGCATGTCCTTCAAGCCACCCAGTCTAGGACTTGAACTGTGCAGTCGGCCACATGGAATCCAGCTGCCTTCCCCACCACATTACTGACTGGCCCTCAAAATCTTATTTCATTATAGCATTACCTCAAAGTCCAGAATCTCATGATCTAAACCAGGCCCAGGTATGGATGAAGCTCCTTGGGTATAGCCCCTTTCTCTCTCCCACTTACCAGTAGGTTTGTTCACGAGAGAGAGAGAGAGAGAGAGAGAGAGACAACTCCCCAATGGGGTGTGGCCACACCACAGTTCTTTTTTCTCCATTATATTCAGATTTGGGGCACACATGCACATGCATTTGGTGTGCTGGAATTCAAACTGCAGTTGGCACGTGGGGCCTGGCTCTTAATGCACTTACCGCTGTGCTCTGGGGCCAACTCCAGGCTTATCAGCTCTTATGTATCCTATTTCATCTGGAGACCTATGAAGCTAATGACAAGTTATCTGTGTCCATTCCCCAATGTACAAAGTTTCTCTTTCGTGAGTAGGAAAGATGGAGAGCTATAGAGGCAGGGAGGGAGAGAGAGACAGAAAGGGACAAAGCAATGTCATCTACTCCCCAGCCTTCAATCACCCTGGATCATGGTGTGTACAGAGATGTCTTTGACTGGGAACTGGGAACCTTTCCACGTGGGATTGTGTCATAGACCGTCATGCCACTGTCTAGCCTCCCAAATGTATATTTCAAATGGGTGAATTGTGTACCAGCAGATGGCATAATGGTTATGTTGCTGGAATCCCACATGGCCGACTGAGGTTCGAGTCCCAGACTCAGCAGCTTAAACTCACTCCAGGCATGTGTGCATGTCCAAAATCCCAAGAGAAGAATGGAGGAGAAGGGATTTAGGCGTGGTCATCTCCCCTAGGGGATGATTTCTCGCTTTCCCTCTCAACTGTCTCTCTCTCTCTCTCTGACGAATGCATGCGCCCTATGACAAAAATCTTTTAAGAAAAAGGAAAAAAAAAACCGCTATGACAATGAATTTTAAGATACAGAGGAAAAAATGTTTTCCTACAGTAAGATAACATATAAATATCAACACAAAAAAACCCAGAAAACTGGAAGACAGAAATAATCATTAAACAGCTTACAAAGGGAATTAAAATCTATTTAAACAAACAACAAAACGAATCCCCAAACAGAGTAGTGAATAAGCACATGAAAAAAGGCAGTAAGAGACATGTAGTTTGAAACTATAATGAGCACCACATATCACCAGGATGGCAAAAATAAAAAAGACACATGCAAATATTAGTGAGCATGCAGAACAAGTGGAACACTCACACGCTGCTGGTGACAGCGTAAATGGGTAAATCCATTTTGAAAACCTGCTTGGGAATACATCTATTTTGTATTTTGCTAGAGGGTATATGTGTTCAGCAGAGTGAAATGAGAAAGAAGGAGAGGAGAAAGTACCCGTATTGGGTATGGTCACACAATCCCTTCTCCTCCATCTCTCCCCTCCTGTCAGGATTTTGGGCAAGCACACACACATGCCCCTTATGTTTCTCTACCTGCCAGGTCTAGAACTTGAACCATGTAATGGGTCATGTGGGACCCA
>NW_006209292.1:807978-818082 GCF_000334495.1 Tupaia belangeri chinensis | reverse complement strand
CACGAGAGAGAGAGAGAGAGAGAGAGAGAGACAACTCCCCAATGGGGTGTGGCCACACCACAGTTCTTTTTTCTCCATTATATTCAGATTTGGGGCACACATGCACATGCATTTGGTGTGCTGGAATTCAAACTGCAGTTGGCACGTGGGGCCTGGCTCTTAATGCACTTACCGCTGTGCTCTGGGGCCAACTCCAGGCTTATCAGCTCTTATGTATCCTATTTAATCTGGAGACCTATGAAGCTAATGACAAGTTATCTGTGTCCATTCCCCAATGTACAAAGTTTCTCTTTCGTGAGTAGGAAAGATGGAGAGCTATAGAGGCAGGGAGGGAGAGAGAGACAGAAAGGGACAAAGCAATGTCATCTACTCCCCAGCCTTCAATCACCCTGGATCATGGTGTGTACAGAGATGTCTTTGACTGGGAACTGGGAACCTTTCCACGTGGGATTGTGTCATAGACCGTCATGCCACTGTCTAGCCTCCCAAATGTATATTTCAAATGGGTGAATTGTGTACCAGCAGATGGCATAATGGTTATGTTGCTGGAATCCCACATGGCCGACTGAGGTTCGAGTCCCAGACTCAGCAGCTTAAACTCACTCCAGGCATGTGTGCATGTCCAAAATCCCAAGAGAAGAATGGAGGAGAAGGGATTTAGGCGTGGTCATCTCCCCTAGGGGATGATTTCTCGCTTTCCCTCTCAACTGTCTCTCTCTGACGAATGCATGCACCCTATGACAAAAATCTTTTAAGAAAAAGGAAAAAAAAAACCGCTATGACAATGAATTTTAAGATACAGAGGAAAAAATGTTTTCCTACAGTAAGATAACATATAAATATCAACACAAAAAAACCCAGAAAACTGGAAGACAGAAATAATCATTAAACAGCTTACAAAGGGAATTAAAATCTATTTAAACAAACAACAAAACGAATCCCCAAACAGAGTAGTGAATAAGCACATGAAAAAAGGCAGTAAGAGACATGTAGTTTGAAACTATAATGAGCACCACATATCACCAGGATGGCAAAAATAAAAAAGACACATGCAAATATTAGTGAGCATGCAGAACAAGTGGAACACTCACACGCTGCTGGTGACAGCGTAAATGGGTAAATCCATTTTGAAAACCTGCTTGGGAATACATCTATTTTGTATTTTGCTAGAGGGTATATGTGTTCAGCAGAGTGAAATGAGAAAGAAGGAGAGGAGAAAGTACCCGTATTGGGTATGGTCACACAATCCCTTCTCCTCCATCTCTCCCCTCCTGTCAGGATTTTGGGCAAGCACACACACATGCCCCTTATGTTTCTCTACCTGCCAGGTCTAGAACTTGAACCATGTAATGGGTCATGTGGGATCCAGCTGCCTTAACCACAATGCTATAGAGCCAGGCCAGTAATACTCATTAAACTAAATATTTACATACCTTAAATGCAGTAATTTCACTCCTAGGTATGTATAATCAATTGAAATGGGTACATACCCCAGAAGATATGAACAAGATGTTTAGCAAAGCGCTGCTCATAATAGCCCCAAACCACAAACATTACGAATGCTCAACAGTAAAAAGGGTAAGGGTAAATAAATTGTGGTATGTTCATATAATAGAATGCTGTACAGTAATGGCACATTATAAATACAGGTATACACAATAACAGGGTGACTCTTGCAGATATACTGTTGAATGAACAAAAAGCAGCCACACAAAGGACATATCCTGTATGATTCCACATATAAGAAGCTCAAAACAGACACAAATAACGAACAGTAGTAGTGGCTATCAGTAGTAGTGCAAGCGCTGTGCTGACTTGTCAGGGGAATGAGGAAGCCTTTTGAGATGCTGGAAACCTTCTTGTCTTGAACTGAATGGAGGGTCCATGGGTGTATACATATATAACAATGCACCTAGAAGTACAGTTAAAATTAGCTGACTTGGGACCAGCAGTTAGCGTAATGGCTATGTCGCTGGACTCCCACGTAGTTGACCGCGGTTCACGTCCCGGACCCGGTGGCTTAAACTCATGCCAGGTGCGTGTGCATACGTGCCCAAGATCCCAAGGGTAGAATGGAGGAGAAGGGATTGCGGCATGGCCATCCCCCCTGGGGGGTGATTTCTCGCTTTCTGTCTCTATGTCTCTCTCTGTCTGGTGAGCTCACACGCCCTATAGCAAACAAACAAACAAAATCATCTTAAAAGCATCTGTGAGCTAACTGTATAATGAATAAAGAAAAAAATAGGACCAACAGGTGGCATGGCAATTAAGGCACTGTATCTCACATTGTTGGCTACATGGTTCTAGATCCAGACCCAGCAGCTTGAAATCACGCCAGGCACATGTGCATGGATACCCAAATTCTTGAGAAGACAATGGAAGAGAAGGGATTGTGGCATGGCCATCCCACCTGGGAGGCGATTTCTTACTCCCTCTCCCCTCCTTGTCTCTCTCTGGGGAGTGCACACGCCCTATAGAAAAACCAAAACAAACAAATTAAAAAAAATAGAAAGAAAGAAAAAATACTGGGTCAAGATCCTGGAGACAAATCCAGAGATATGACCTGGCTCTATGAAGTGCTTTTGCTCTGGTCTGTTTGGGGATTGCTGACCTGGAAGAAGCTATCAAGGGTTTAGGACAAAGAGTCATAGTCCAAAGTCCACCAAGAGCATGTATAGATGCTTGACATGGTACAAATGTGTCACTGGGCTAGGACACCCAGAGTCATATGAAATATTAAAATGAAAGACCCACCTGGCACCACACATAAAAACAAATTGCAGGCAGATTATAGACCTAAGGCTAAAAGGTAGAACAATAACACTCTTAGCAGTAATTTTGGAGGGTATCTTCATGAAATGGGGGGTAGAGAAAGACTTGTAATCAAGATACACAAAAGAAGTGCTAACCATGGAAGGCAGATAAATTGCACTACATTAAAATCAAGAATTCTCTTCATTAAAAGACATCATTAAGAGAGTGAATAGGCAAACTTGAGTGGAAGAAGATATTTGCAAAACATGTAGCTGAAAAGGCTTGCATCCAGAGTAGATAAAGTGCTCCCTGAAATTAATAAGAAAAAGTCAGACAACCCTGTAGAAAAATGGGCAAAAAGACTTGAACAATTATTTCAAGAGGATATCTATGACTTTGTATACAGAGACATTAGTAATGATGAAAATGAACCTTAATCATGAGATAGCCATCATATTGACTACAATGAACAAGTCTGTTGATTCTAAGCACCAGAGAAACCTTGGCGCAAGGGAAGCTAGTAGGCTGCGTATGGGAGTTCATGTTGGTTCAACCACTTGGAAACACAGCCTGGCATTACTTCGTAAATTAAGTGTGCATCTTATAGAAATGCAGGCACATGAAGGTCAGGAGATATGTTCATAGCAGCTCTGCTGGTAATGGGCTCAAAGCAGACACTACCCAAATGCCCATCAATAGAATGGCTAAGCAATTCATGGTGTAGCTGTGTGATGGAGTGAACGAACCTTGGATAGCTGTAGCTACATGGATGAACCCCACAGCCGTCACGTTAAGTAAAAGAAGTCAGATGCTTTCATTTATACCAAGTACCTACACAGTCAAAACAGTTCTGTTTGGAGATGTACACAGAGATGGCTCAATTACAAAGAAAAGCAAGTAGTGGTTACTCTAAAAAGTCACAATAGTGTTTGTTCCTGTTGGAGATGAAGGAGATTGTTACCATGAGGGATGTTCTCAGTGAGTCATGTCCCTGCAAAATTCCTGTGTTGAAGACCTAAGCCCTAGTACCTCAGAATGTAACTGTATTTGGAGACCATCTTTAAAGAGGTGATTAAGGTAAAATACGGTCATTAGGGTGAGCCCAGTGCAATGTGGGAGATGAGGACACAGACCCCCACATAGGGAAGATCATGAGAAAACACAGGGAGAGGACGGCATCTACAAGCCAAGGAGAGAGCCTCAGGAGGAGCCAGCCCTGGCAGCACCTTGATCTCGGACTTCCAGCCTCCAGAACTGTGAGAAAACATATCCAAGTTGTTTAAGCTACCCAGACTGTGGGACTTTGTCATGGCAGCCCCAACAAACTAATATAAGGGGTCATTTGAGAGGGCTTCTGCGTGCTTCCAAGTCTGTATTTCTTTCTTTAGGTTTTTGCCATAGGGCACATGTGCTCTCTGGAGAGAGAGACAGAGAAAGGAAGAGTGAGAAACCACCCCTCAGAGGGGATGGTCATGACACAATCCCTTCTCCTCCATTCTCCTCTTGGGGTTTTGGGCATGCATGCATGAGTGCCTGACATGATTTTCAAGCCATCCAGTCCAGTACTCGAACTGTGGTCAGCCATGTGAGAGTCCAGCACCTTAACCATTATGCCACCTGGTGTCCCCCCTAAGTTTGTATTTCTTGATTAGGATGGTGATTGCACAGGCATTTGCTTTAACATAAATTGTTAAATTGTACATTTCTGCTTTATTCACTTTTCTGTATAAGTGTTATATTTTACAATAAGAACACAAAACAAAAAATGATAACTTGGTCTGGGCACGGAATGAACATTTTTCTCTCATTGAATCCTGACACCAATCCTGTGACAAAGATTCTGCAAGGACTCTTTCTTTCTTTCTTTCTTTCTTTCTTTCTTTCTTTCTTTCTCTCTCTCTCTCTTTCTTTCTTTCTTTCTTTTTCTTCTTTCTTTCTTTCTTTCTTTTTTTTCCAGAGGGCATGTGCCCTCCCAAGAGAAAGAGAGACAGAGAGACAGAGACAGAGAGAAAGAGAAGGAAGCAACCTCAATGGGGGATAGTAATGCCACAGTCCCTTTTGTTCCATTTCTCCTCCTTTTGGGATTTTGGGCATGTGCACACGTACCCAGAGTGTTTCTCAAGCCACCAAGCCCAGGACTTGAACCCCATGGTCAGCCGTGCCATGTGGGATCCTACTGCCTTAACCACCAGGCTACAGAGCTGACCTAGACTCTAATTTCTGTAAACAGATTTATTGAGATGTAATTTTTAAATTATATAATTCACCTATTTACAATGTATAATGCAGTGGTTTTTAGTACAGTATATGCAGGGTTGTACAGTCATCACCACAATCAATCTTAGAACATGCTCATCACCTCAAAAAGAAGCCCCATACCTGGCCAGTAGATGGTGTAGTGGTTAAGGAGCTGGGTCCCCCATGGCTGACTGAGAAGTTCCAGTAAGAGGCCAGCGGCCTGAGAAACACACTGGGCGTTGGTGCGTGCCCAACATCTCTCAAGGAGAATGGAGAAAGAGGGACTGCGATGTGGCCATCCCCCCTGGGGGATGATTTCTCACTTTCTCTCTCTTTGTGTCTCTCTCTCTGTAAGCACCTCATGGCAAAAAGTAATGAATAAATTGAAAGGGAACTTCGTACCCTTTACCTATCATCTCCCTAACCCCTCATTTCCTGGCAACTACTAATTGCCTTTCTGTCTCTATTGGTCTATTCTGGACATTTCAAACCATCAAGTCCTATAGTAGGTGGCCTTCTGTACCTGGTTCTTTCATCTGGGTTGTGGTGTGTGTTACCACTTTGTGCTTTTCATGACTGTTTATCCATATTCATCAGTTGATGGGCACTGGGGTTATTTCTGCTGTTTGCATATTATGAATAATGTTGTTATGAGCATTCACGAATAAGTTTCTGGGTGGACATACCTTTCCAGTTGTCTTGGGTATAGGTGTATCTCAGTGCAAACTTTCTGTGTCATATGGTGCTCTTGTGTTTAACTTATTGAGGAACCTGTGAACTATTTTCCACAAAAGGTTACAGTTTGCATTCCCATCAGTAATGTATGATGATTCCAGTTTTTCCATATTCTTGCCAACACTTGTTATTTTCTGCCTTATAGCTATTGTGGCTGGCAGATGACGTGGTGGTTAAGGTATTGAACTCCCACATGGCTGACTGTGGTTTGGGTCTCGAACCTGGGGTCTTCCCTTCTTGCTTTACCGTTCTCTCTCTCTCTGTGGTAAAATTAAAAATAAATAATAATAACAGCAAATAAAATTAAGCAAAATAAATAAATCTTAAAAAAATTATAGCTCTCTTAGTGAGTGCCAGACAGTATTAGTGTGTTTGTGTGCTTAATTTGCTAGAGGGGCACATGCACTCACTGGAGAGAAACAGAGGGAGAGGGAAAGTGAGAAAGCACTCCCATGAGGGATGGTCACTTTACAATCCCTTCTTTTCCATATATCCCTTCTTTTGGGATTTTGGGCATGTACACGCATGCACCTGATGTGTTCTTCAAGCCACCAGTTTGAGACTCGAGTTGTACAGTTGGCCATGTGGGATCCAGCCACCTTAACCACCTCCCTACCTGCTGATTTGTGGTCTCCTTTTTAATTAGGGGGGCAGGGAGAGAGAGACAGAGTACTTTGACAGCATCTCACCAGTATCACAATCGTCTTGCCCTAGCTTCCTAATAAGCTAGGGTTCCAGGCATGCACAACTATTCTCAGTGCATTTAGGATTGTGAACCTGGGCCTTCTATGAGGCTTCCAACCTCCCAAGCAGAGGTGCTGCCTGTGTGCTGTGCCCTGTGGCTCTGATTTGCATGTTTTTCTTGACGGTGATGTTGAGCCTCTTTTCATGTGCTTGTTGGCAAGGACTATTAGCTCCATTTCCTGATGAAATCAAAGCTCAAGGAGGTTCAATGACTAGTCCTGCTTTCTGGTCCAAGACTCCTTTTCCTCCTAGTTATCTCTGCCACTTCCATGAGTGGCAGGTTCTTCTAAGCAGTCAGCATGAAGGACGGCCGTGGCTCTTGGTGCCAACCACCTGACCCTTTTAAGCCTGCCTTGGCCCCAGCCTGGCTCTTGGTTTGTTTGGATCAGTTTCTGCAGCTGCTACCAAACCCCTGAGCTCTCCTCTGGCATCACCTTACAGTGCCTGTCCTGTTTGTTGCAACTGAGGGCTTCTACCTGAGGCCTAGAACTTTCTGTGAAGAGTATTTTGACTTTACCTAAACCTGGTACTCAGACTTCCCAGTTAAGCAGTCAGAAACCCAGACTGTCAGGACTGGCAGAGCATTAAGTCCTTTTCATGGGTAGGGGGAAAACTGAGGTTTAGAAAGGGCTGAGAGCTCTCTGAGGTTTTCACAGAATAATCATGGTGGAGCTGGGGGCAGGGTAGAGACCTTCCTGCTATGCACACAATGGGAGAAACTGGTTCTTTTATTTGGGTTGTGTCATTCATGACTCATTATCCATATTCATCAAATGATGGGCACTGGGGCTATTTCAGACTGGTTATGCCCTAGGCTCTCACTTGGGCCTACTATAACTACAGTCATTACTCGGGGAAAGATAGCTCTAGGACAACCCAGAGGACAGGCGTGAGGGGAAGAGCCTGGCAGAAAGGTAGGTTTCTCCCCAGAGGCACTGAGTTGAGAAATAGTGGCTCCTAGCCCTGGAACTCATGGCTCTGATTTGCATGTTCTTGACAAATGATGCTGAGACTTTTTGCATGTGCTTGTTGGTAAGGATTATTAGCTCTATTTTCTGATGAGGAAATCGAAACTCAGGGAGGCAAGCTCAGGGAACTGTAAGTTAGGGGGAGAGAATATCAGTCAAGTTGCTTTAGACAATCCTACAGTAACCCACAATCCCCAAGGCTCAGTGCAAACTCAAGCAAGGCTCCTTTCTCACTTTCTGGTGCATGTCCATTGCAGCTTAGCTGAGATACTCAGCTCTCTATTGCCTTCACTTCAGGCCCAGCCTGAGAGAAGCTCCAACCTCACCATTCCACCATCCCCAAGGCAGGACAAAGGAAACATGGCCTGTCATAAACTGACTGTCAATGTTTTTGCTCAGAAGGGAGGTTCCACACTTGTGTTCACACGCCATAGGCAAAAAGTAGGTGACATGGTTATGCTTAATCTCAAGAGGGTCAGGGAAACTCAATTCTACCACGTGCCTGGAAAGAGAACTGGAAATATTTGGAGAACAGCAGTCCCTTAGCAGGTCTTAGGCTGCCTGGGTTGGGCTTCTGCCTTTTGTCTTCCCTGTGTCTCTCCTCATTAGAGTGACCATATGTCTTAGTTTGCTGAGATGGGTTATATCTATTGGCCCAGCCTATATATATATATTTTTTTTTTGAGAGGTTTTTGTTATAGGGCGCATGTGCTCACCAGAGAGACAGAGAGAGACAGAGAGACAGAAAGTGAGAAATCATCCCCCAGAGGGGAGGGCCACGCCGCAATCCCTTCTCCTACATTCTCCTCTCGGGATCTTGGGCATGCATGCACACGCACCCGGCGTGAGTTTAAGCCACTGGGTTGGGGCCTCAAACCCCGGTTGACTACATGGGAGTCCAGCAACAACTGGGTTGGGGCCGCAACCCCCGGTTGACTACATGGGAGTCCAGCAACATAGCCATTACACTAACTGCTGGTCCCGGCCTAGCCTATATATTAATAGTGCTCCCTTTCAGTCTTAAAAGAGTCTCTGCTTGAACATGGACATGGAGACTCTGGAAGCCCTCTTCCTTGGTGGCATGGGATAAAGACAGTTTGTATGTAGGGAAGCAGATGATATTAGGAAGGGAGCCACCTTATGCCGAAGTGATAAAGCCACTTCTTGTCATTTGTTATTGTTGGTGACTGTTTACTTTTTATTATCCTCGAGCATTCAGGGAGTCTTCTCTTAATAGTTTGTCTCATCTTTGTTTTTAGGGTGAGGAAAGGTCCTGTGTCTAGAGAATGGAGGGAGAGCAGCAACCTCCATAGGCCAGCATGGCGGTGGTAGTGGTGCCCAACAAGGAGCCTTCACAAGGAAGAAAATGTTCAGGGCATGTTTTAGGGGACTTTGTCACCCTCTCCCACTCTCAGCAGTCTTCTTCTAGTGTTGCCATAAATGGTCTTGGGTTTATTTTTCAAGGAAGATGACACTTACTTGAAGTTGCCTCCTACATTTGACCTTTACACTCAGCACAGAGAGGCAGGGCTAGCAGGAGCTCCTTACCATCTTGTGCCATAGAGAATGGGAATCCTGTTCCCTACTGAAGGGCAAGGGAGGCAGCACAACTTTTGGGGTTAGATTAGAAGCACTGGCCACTGGGAGATTCTCTCTGCCTTTCCTGATACTAAAGTGGCATGTTTCTGCCCCCTTCTCCAATTCCCAGCATACTTCCTGGGTGCTGGCTATGGATCAGGGCCCGAGTTTGGCACCATAGTTAATACAAAACTGATCATCATCCAGGCCTGTCCTTGAGGACTCACAGACTTTGGGGGCAAACAGGACTCATGGATTGACGGGATATGACAGGGAAGGAAAAGGAAGAGTTAGGCAGGAACCTGGCTTTTTGCTTGCAAATTTGGGTTGCTGAGGAAGCCAGGAGGAGATGTTTGTGGAGAGAGTGTTGACTCAAGAGTTGGCTGTGGGTGTAGTAAGTCAAGTGATCACATAGCTATCCAAGTCTGAGGCTGAGAGGAGCAACCCAGATTCAAGATATAAGTTTTGAAGCTGCTAAGGCCTGAAAACATCCCTCAGAATTCATGCGTTGGAAACTGAATTCCCAACGCAACAGTGTTGGAAGGCACATCTAAACAGTGTTTAGGTCAGGAGGACTCCACCCTCATGAATACACTGTTATTATTGTGGGAATGTATTTTCTTTCACTTTTTTGCCTTGTGAGGATATAACATCCATCTTCTCTTGCCCTTTTCTACCATCTTCCATGTAAGGTCACAACAAGAAGTTCTTCAGTTTCTCATCAGATGCTGGCACCTTGATCATGGTCTTCCCACCTTCCAGAACTGTGATAAATTTTTGTTCTTTATAAATCACCCAGATATTATTTATTAGGATTTTAGTATATCAGAAGAGGAGTTACCTTTCTTACTTTGGTACTGCCCCCATACTCTTCAGGGGGGATGGTCATGACACAATCCCTTTCCCTCCATTTTCCTCTTGGAATCTTGGGCATGAACGCACATGCACCTGGCAAGATTCTCAAGCAGGTGAGTCTGGGATTCTGTAGTTGGCCATGTGAGCTCCAGCTCCTTAACCACTGTGCCACCAGCTGACCTCACCAACTGGGCATTTCATTCAACATTATTACTAAGATTTTTCTATGTTA
>NW_006209292.1:802911-807673 GCF_000334495.1 Tupaia belangeri chinensis | reverse complement strand
TATATATATATAATTTATTTATTTGTTTTTTTAGAGATTTTTGCTATAGGGTATGTGTGCTAGCTGGAGAAACAGAGAGAGATAAAGAGACAGAAAGTGAGAAATCACCGCCCTGGGAGAATGGCCACACTGCAATCCCTTCTCTTCCATTCCATTCTCCTCTTGGGATTCTGGGCATTCACATAAACATGTCTGGTGTGAGTTCAAGCTGCTGGGTCTGGGACTCATACTGTGGTCGGCCACATGCGAGTCTAGCACTTTACCCACTGTGCCACTGGATGGCCCCAGGTTTTTTCATGTTATTGTTTGAGATAACTGTTCACTCATTTTCACTGCTGAATATACCATATTTTGTTTCCTTACTCTCCTGTTGATTGTCGTTTAGGTTCTTGTTTCTGCTATCGCATACAGTGCCGTTGAGAATGTTTTCTCATACATATCTCCTATTGAATCTAGAAGTCGAATTGCCGCATTATGGGATATACAAACATTTGACTTCATAATAGCATGCCAGACTGTTTTGGCTAAGTGATAGGACCAAGTTTCACTTCTATCAGCAAAGTGTAAGAGATTCTGTTGTCCAGTCATACTCTCCAACCCTTGTTAGACTTCTTAGTTTTTGCCAATTGAGCGGATGCAAAATGGCACCTCACCGTAGTTTCGATTTTCCTTTCCCTGATTGCTAATGAGGTTCAGCATCTGCTCATACGAGTATTGGCCATATGCGTTTCCTCTTCTATGTCTGTTCATGTCTTCTGCCTATTTTCTTTCTGAGGTTTTTCTTTTGGTTATTATTGATTTATACTTCTTTACATATGAATCCCTTGTCAGTCATACGAATTGTCAAGTCTCTTCTCCCAGTTTGTGGCTTGTCTTTTTTTCTTGAAGGTGACTTTTGATGAATGAAAGCCCTATATTTTAATGTAGTAAACTTTTCTTTTCTTTTATAATCAATTCTTTTGTGACTAAGAAACCTGTGCTGGTCATTTTCCTGTTTGCTCTCAGATTTATTCTCTGCACTCAACTGCCTGCCCCTGCTCTGCTTTGAACCAGTAGGGGCCGGCATCCCCCAGATGCCCATTGGCTGCCAGTTACGTTTGCCTAGTGGGGCAAACTGGTGTGATATTGGAGATACAGAGGAAGGAGAAGTCGGGGGATTTTCTCTCTTTCTCTCTGCTTTGCATGGCACCGCTGGCAGAGCCATATCTTTTCCATAGTTCCAGCTCCTGCTGGCGGCCCTGTCTCTGCTATCACTGCATAGCATCTGTTTTTAAATTTATTCTTCATTGACTTAATAAATGTACATATTCGTGGGGGTACAATGTGATTTTTCAGTACATGAGTACAATGTATAATGGTTAAGTCAGGATAATTAGCACATCCATCATTTTAGCTGTTCACCTTTACCTGTGTTGGTAACATTCAAAATCCTCTTTTTAAAGTTATTATGATATACGTAGGAAATTGTTGTCGACTATATACTCCCTGCATTTAAAACACTAAGGAGCTGTTCCTCTGATCTGTCCATAACTTTGTTTCTGTTTATCAACATCCTTCTAGTCTCCAGTCCAAGGTGAAAAGTATCTTTGTTTATAGCTTGGCCTAAAAGTTTCTAGTTTTTTGGAGGCTGGTCCCATAGTGAGGAGTTTAGCATTGTGTGGAGGGAGCCAGATCCCATGTGACTGACCATGCTTTGGTCACTGGCCTGAGCACCTTGAAAAACATGCTGAGTTCATGTGTGTGCATAATCTACATCCCAGCAAGATGGAGGAACAAAGACATTACAGTGTGACCACACCCCACTGAGGGATGCTTTCTCCCTCTCTCTTTGTGTTTGCTGAGCACATGTGCCCTTTGGCAATAGTTTTTTTTTAAACACACACATGCACACACACACACACATGCACGCACACACACACTCTTATTTATTTATATTAGCCTCATAAGAATGATATAGAAAGTATCTCTCTTTTTCTGGGTCTTGCAACAATCTGAATGAGCGGAATAATTCCTTCCTTGTAAGTCTCATAGGCTGTTCTTCATAGGAAGAGTTTTATTTATTTTTTATTTTTTTAAAATAATTGATGAGAGACTATACTGGGTTGTTGGAAAAGTCATGACGTATTTTTTGTTTTTCTATGTAAAAATGCATCATGACTTTTCCAACAACTCAATGGTTAAAGACTATGTCACACTGAATGTTGGGTCCTGATTACTTGGCCCTTTATAACAGAATTATACATCCATGTCTTTACCATGGCATAATGGTAGAGGGAATAATTTCTCTGCTCCTTGATTTTGAACTTGCCATGTGACTTGCTTTAGTGAACACAATGCCAGCATGATGTCTTTTTTGGGCTTTCTTTCCTTTTTTTTTTTTGGAGAGGTTTTTTTCTATAGGGTGTGTGTGCTCGCCAGAAAAACAGAGACAGAAACAGAAAGTGAGAAATCACCCCCCAGAGGGATGGCCATGCCACAATCCCTTCTCCTCCATTCTCCTCTCGGGATCTTGGGCACGCACGCACACACACATGCCCAGCGTGAGTTTAAGCCTCCGGGTCCGGGACTAGAACCATGGTCGAGTACATGGGAGTCCAGAGACATAGGCATTATGCTAATTGCTGGTCCCTGGGCTTGTTTTCTTACACTCCAGTGATCCTCAGTGAGAAGATCAGGTCCCAGGCAGTCATTGCCCCTTTATTCTTGGTCCAGAATGATCACCTTCTGAATATGCCTGAGCCCTTCCTGTAGCCTGGAACTAAGCACAGTCAACCTACACAATGAAGCAGAGGCAGTTAGATGAGCCCAGCCTTGCTCAGTCTCTCTGTAAGTGATTGGCAGAGCCTGTAGTAGGACAATGAATGCTGTTGTGGCAAGCTATTGCTATCTCGGGGAGGGGCTTGCTACGCACTATTATTGTGGTAATAGATGGGTAATACGATGGTAATCAGACTTGTTATTTTGTCATGAATCATTTTAACAAGTGGTATATTTTCTAAGAATTTGTCCGTTTCACCTAAATATTCAGATTTGTTAGTACAACACATACCTACTATATTTTCATGTCTACTTTATCTGTAATTAAATTCTTATTTTCAGTAACAATATTTATTTGTTCCTTTTCTCTCTTTTTTGATCAGTCTTGCCAGAAATCTATATTTTTGGATGTCTTTATCCTTCAGTTTTGTTAATCCTTTCTCTTGTGTCTTTGTTTTCTTTTTCATCATTGTCTACTCTTTATTTTTTCCTCACTCCTACTTTCTTTTGACTGATTCTATTGTTCTTTTTCTAACTTCTTAAGTCAGATACTCATATTATTTTTCAGCTTCTAAGGCAAATACAGTGTAAATTTTCACTGAATTTCACCAAGTTTCCTATGTAGTATTCTCAATATTTTTAAAAAATTTTTGCCATAGGACACATGCACTTGCCAGAGAGAGACAGAAAGAGGGAAAGTGAGAAATCGCCCCCAAGGGGGGATGGCCACACTGCAATCCCTTCTCCATTTTCCTCCTGGGATTTTGGACACACATGCATATGTTCCTAGTGTGATTTTCAAGCTGTCAGGTCTGGAACTCGAACCATGGTCTACCATGTGGGAGTCCAGTGTCTTAACCATTACATCAAATGTTGGTCTCTCATTTGGTGTTTTCTTTTTTAAAGGATTACTTTATTTAACTTTATTTATTTATTCATTTATTTTTAATTTGACCAGAGAGGGACAGAGGAAGAGAGAGAGAGAGAGAGTGAGAAAGCAAGCCACCAGGTCTGGGAATCGAACCACGGCCTGCCATGTGGATGTCCACCACCCTTAACCACTATGCTACGTGCCAGACTCTATTTGGTGTTTTTTAAAAAGTGTTTCTTATGGGCCAGCCCATAGCCTAGTTAGTGGTTTGGGGTGCTGGATCCCACATGAATACTCACAATTTGAATCCCTGCCCTGGCAGCTTGAGAAACATGCTGGGCATATGTGCGTGCATGCCCACAATCGCAATGGGATAGAGAAATAGAGGGAAAGGTATTGTGGCATGACTGTGCTCCACTGAGGGGGTTGCTTTCGTTCAATCTCTCTCTCTTTCTCTCTTGTGAGTGCATGCACCCTCTGGCTTGAAAGATAAAAAGCTTTTTGCTTCATTTGATTACAACAAAAATTCTATATACATTCAATCTTCATCATTTTTTTTCTGACAAATGTATTACAATTTTTATAAATTGACAAAAAAATCAGAAGTGACCTGAGGCATGATGTCACAATGGTGCTTGGCTGGAGGTATTGCAGTGATAGAATCACAGACTTTGCGAGTGATTGGGCACGTATATGAAGAATTGGGGGCCAGCTGGTGGCAGGGTGGTTAAGGCAGCTGCATCCCACAAAGCTGTGTGCACAGTTTGAGTCCTGAACAGCTTGGAAAATTCCCTGGGCACATGTGTGTGAGTGCTCAAAAATTCAAAAAGGAAAGAGAGATGGAGGGGAAGGGATTACAACATGACCATTTTCCATGGGAGGTGCTTTCGTTTTTATTTTCAGATTATTATTTTTTTATTATTAATTTTTGTCTTTTACTTCTCATTTTTTTAAAATTTATTTTTTCCCACATTTTATTGATTCACAAAATACCTTAAACTAAAAATATGGACAAAGCTAGAATCTACTTACAAGTGCACCGTAATTTTCTTCTGAAACATTTTTTAAAAAAATTAATTAATTTACATTCATTCCCTGAGCATTGTCACAGCATACAAAATGTGATTTCCCATC
>NW_006209292.1:796091-802553 GCF_000334495.1 Tupaia belangeri chinensis | reverse complement strand
AAAATCAGCAATGTTTTAGTCAAAAGTCATAAAATTCTATTGCACCAGTTCAGTCTCATGTACTTAATCTATCTTCTCTTGTGGTTCGATCTTCCCAATTAAATTCTGGGATATAATATTCAACTCCAGACTTGTCCCTACAATTAAGTTGGCCATTTTCTTAGTTTTTGAATTCTTATTTCTCTGTGTCTGTATTTAATTTTCCTGGTATTGTACACCCTTAAGAACGTCTTGGAAATCTGGTCTGGTGCTGGTAAATTCTTTCAGGTTTTGTTGGGGAGTGCTTTCTTACTTTCCTCTCTCCGCCCCCTCTTTCCAGCAAGCACCCATGCCTTCTGGAAAATTAAAGGGGGAAAAGACTCTGACAATAAGACGTATTGCTCTCAGGTCTGGGTAACTAGAGGTAGGCAATTTAAACTGTCAGAGAGGACTCAGAAAAGAAACTGTTGAGATCTAGTCATACATCTACCATGCTGAACAGGCCACGTCTGATGTGAATAAGTTGACTCAGGCATGTTTTGCCTGCTGACTGAAAGTGTTCCCCCAAGTAGTACAGGCATAGGATTTACGCTCAGGTGTAAATCTTTTGATACTGACTAAGGTAGAGTGCCTGAAGGATTTCTCACATCCATGACATTGATATGGTCTTCCTCCATGTGCATAGTCCTTGAACTCTGAAGTCTTTATTGAATTTAGTGCCCATAATAAAGTATTTCTACAGAATGGCTTTTCCAGTGATGATTAAGGGTTGAGCATCCACTGAAGGGTTACCATTCTACATTCACTCTGCATTCCCGTCTAGTATCAATTATCTGATGCTGAGTAGAGGTTGAACTGCAGCTGAAGGACTTTTCACCTTCATTAAACTTACAGGATTTATCACCAGAGCGAATGAATTTCCTGATGGGTGAAACAGGGCTTTCCCACAGACATCACATTCAGAGAGGTTCTGGATTACCTGATGATTTCTAAGGGCAGACTGTCATCAAACTCTAATAAAAGGTTTCTCCACGTCTATTATGAATATGTGTGTTGTGATTTCATCTATGCAGAATGAGGATATGCTGTAAGGTTGATGGTTTTCCCACAGTAATCATAGTTACTGGGTTTCATTCCAGTGTGAACTGTGATGCTTAATAAGCTTTGAGACCCGGGCTGGATGATGGTGCAGTGGTAAAACACAACACTGCAAGGCTGGCGCAACATGGGAGGGCTCCAACTTCATGTTTGGAGACCTCCCTGGGTATGCCAGACAGGTGTGTGCCCATCATGGGGCACTGGCTGGAGTTGGGCGTCAATCACAGGTCAAGACTCTTTCGGTGATGTTTTCTTTCCCTCCCTCTCTCTTGCTCATGATAGAAAATGATGAAAGAAAGTGCAAATGTTGACATTTGAGACCTGGTTGAGTGGCTTACCAGAAGTTTTTCCTGAGGTGAATGTTCTGATGTCTCCCCAGATGTACATTCTGCTTCAAGGCTTTCCTGTACTGTTATACTCAAACATGATCGCTAGTGTGGAATCTATGAGGCTTAAAGGTATAAGCACCACGTGAAGGCATCTCTTCATTCACTGGTCACACACAATTTCGCTGCAGAATGACTTCTTGGTTGCTGTCTCAGTTTGAGCACTGTGTAAAACCCTTTCTGCTTTCATTGCATTTATACATTTACTCACTTCTGTGAGATTTTTGATGCCATTTCAATGAGTTGTGGCTGGAAGCTTTTGCACATCTATTCATATTTTAGGCTTGTTTCCCTTGAGGTTTATCTGGTTCTCAGTAGGCTTGAATGCATTTATGTTGAAAATAAATACCTGGGTTTCCTCTGAAGCTTTTTCCACATTCATTACTATATATTAGGTCATCAGAAAAGTCATGAAAAATACATCACTACTTTTCCGATGACCTAATCCAATACATGGACGGACATTCAACTTTGTGAATTCCCTCATGGCTTACTAGATCCAAATTCTGCTAGAAACTTGGTCACAACATGCCATATGTGTGTTGTGTGTGCATTCTCCAAATCCCAGCAAGATGGAGTAGAGGAGAAGGGGTTGTGGTGAGCCCATGCCGCATGGCCACCCCCCTGGGGGGTGCTTTCTCTCTGTTTCTCTGGTGAGTGCACACACCCTTTGGCAATTAAAGGAAAAAGAAACAGACAAAACTTCGTTTACAAATGTCATAGCACTGAGGCCTCTCTTCTGTAGAAAACTGTCCATTTTTGTGTTGGTAGCAGAAATACCTGAGTCTGAATGCTTTTAAAATAAAATAGAATATTATTTACAAACTTATAATTATAGTGGCTAGAAAGTCCAAAGTCCTAGGCCTACAGCATGGCCAATGGAAGCACAGAAGACAGTGGGCATATGCAGAGAGAGAGAGGTTCTAATTGAGTTCTCTTTTATAACGATCAGCTCTCGTGAGAACCAGCCCCTTCTCATGAGAGCTAGAATTCATTGGATGTCGAGAGACATCCTCAATCTATCCATGAGACTGTTGCCTCTTTAATGCAATAACCATGAACCAGTCACTACCCACTAGGCCTTATCCTGGGGCACCATCAAGGAATTAATTTCTCACTTAAAACTTTTATGATGTGGTCAGTACAGTCAAGTCCCAACACTCGAATTTCTGGGGAACATAAACCATAGCAAACTCCTTGATGTATAATAATAGGGTTTAGGTTCAGATCGAAGAGTTTCTAAGATTCATTAGATTCTGTCTGAGGGCAAGCAAGTGGCATTGAGATTAAGGCACTGGATCCCGCATGGCCTGCTATATGGTTTGAGTCCTGGACCTGGAGGCTTGAAAAACCACGCTGAGGTTGTGTGTGTGAGTGCCCAAAAATTGGAGAGGAGAGTAGAGGAGAAAGGATTGCAGCATGGCCATCTTCCTGGGGCTGATTTATCACTTTCCCTCTCCTCTTTCTCCATTTCTGCTTCCAGAAAGCTCATGTGTCTTATAGCAAAACTAAAAAAAAAAAAAAAAAGAAGAAGAAAATTCTGTCTGAATCTTTTTGTCAGGTCCTCCTCCAGTCTCTCTCCAGTATGTCATTACAGAGTACTTCAAGCTTAGATGCCTGGGAAATATTACTGATGCAGTCCTTTTCTTTTGAGAGAGATTTTTGCTATAGGACTGGTGTGCTTGCTGGAGAGATAGAGATACAGAAAGTGAGAAATCACCCCCCAGAGGTCATGCTCATGCTGAAATCCTTTCTCTTTTATTCTTGACTCAGGATTTTGAACACACACACACACACATACACACACATACACCCGGCATGAGTTTCAAGCCAGGGGTCAGGACTTGAACTGCTGTTGACTATGTGGGAGTTTAGCTCCTTAACCATTATGTCACCTGCTGGCCCCTGATACTGTTTTTTGTTTTGTTTTGTTTTTGTTTTTGGAGGTTTTTGCTATAGGGCACGTGCGCTCACCAGACAGACAGAGAGAGACAGAGAGACAGAAAGTGAGAAATCACCCCCCAGAGGGGATGGCCACGCCACAATCCCTTCTCCTCCATTCTCCTCTCGGGATCTTGAGCACGCACGCACACGCGCCGGATGTGAGTTTCAAGCCACCGGGTCCGGGACGCAGCATGGTGGTGGGCTACATGGGAGTCCAGCGACATAGCCATTACGCTAACTGCTGGTCCCCCTGATACTGTTTTTTGATGTTTGCCTATGATTGAGAAATGTCTTCCGTTTGGAGCAATTTTTTATACTCGATCTTGATATCATAATCATAATTATTTAAAAATATCCTGAATCCCATCACATCTATCTATCCCATGTCCACCATATCTCTGGTGATGGCAAGTGTGGACAGCTTCCCTCAACATGGTGTGGCTTCTCTGTCAGTCTTCTCTGACAAAAATTGGCGCTTGGAAGGAATGGTCAAGGGCAGGTGGCAGGATTGCTTAGTGGAAGACCCAAAGTACTGCCTTATGCCTGTCTGCTCTATCACCACATCTTTGGGGATGATTTCTGAGTCTGGACAAGTTATGTTCTGAAGGAGGAGGTTGCACCAAAACAGGGCTTGTGGTAGACTGAGTAACAAAAGCACTCAGAGTGACTCTGCTCAGATTGTGTCCCTTATCTTTCAGTTTAAAAATTCTTAAATACATTTAGGATAATTTGATCCATAAGTTATTTAAATTCCAAATATATGGTTTTAATTAACTAATTAATTTTTATAGTAACTTATTTTTAAAAAAATTTCCCAGAGAGTGTGTGTGCTTGCTGGAGATAGAGAGAGACACAGGAAGTGAGAAGGCAGTCTCCCATGGGGGATGGTCACACAATCCCTTGTACATTTCTCCCTGCCCTCAGGATATTGGGCATGCACACGTGTTCCTTGTGTGCTTCCCAAGTCAGCCTGTCTGGGACCTGAACTGTGCTGTCAGCTGTGTGGGATCTAGCTGCCTTAACCAGCACACCACCAGCTGGCCCTATATTACAATAACTCCTAACATTATAGTTTGAATCCCAACCCCAGGAAAATAACAAATCTACCACCATAACACATTATACATGTCTTTCTCAATTGTTGATAACCAAATACACAAAAGAATATCAAATGTAAAAAGATCTGAACAACACAATACACTCAATCTAATGATCACATACAGAGTTAGACACCCAAACATTACAGTATTAAAGCCTCTCAAATACACATGAAACATTTACAAAAATGGTCACATACTAGGCTGTAAACATATTCTCATCAAAATGTTAAAAATGGGTTTTATAACAGAGCATTTCTCTGATCAGAGATGGCCTAGGCCAATGAGCACCACCTATCAATCACCTCCACCATCTTTGGCACCACCTGAGAAAGCCCATTATCTAATTTTCAAATTTGTACATGTTTTTTTTTTTCCTAAGTTTTTTTTTTCTTTTCCCTAGGCTTTGATTAGTTTTATTCCTTTTCTTGACTCTTTTCCACTCTTTTTCTCATGATTTGTAATATACCTACTTCATTTCTATACATTTATTATTACTCTTGAATTTTTACCATTTATGTTTACCTTAAAGTCTAAAATTAAACAATAACTTGACTCCTCTCTTGAACAATATAAAACTTTACATTTTAGTGCTAATTATGACTTGAAAATCTTATATACTATTGCTCAAGATTTCAGTTTTGCACTTTTTAGATTTCTTAAATGAGACACTATCATACTTTATACAAACAGTACTTGGATTTACCTACATGTTTACCATTTTTAGTTGTTTGCAATTCCTCCTTACATCTCAGACTGCCCTTCTGAGATAATTTTCCTTCTTGTAGTATATCCTTTACAGATTCCTGTAAAGGAAATCTTTTTGTATTCAACTTTTCTAGGTTTCATTTATTTGTAAATGCACTTCACTTATTTTAGTCTCATTCTGGAAAGATGACTGCTGCATACCAAGTCTAGGTTAGCAGTTATTTCATCTTAACTCTTTTTAGGGAGGCAGAGGTAGATATTAGGTCATTGGCAACATGTTAACCCAAGTGTGGTCCAGTTCTATCACCTATCCCACTTGTTTACATGCATTGTTGCGTCTGTTGCTCATTTTCTGCTGAACTCCACACCCTCCACTTAGAACTTCTGGTGACCATCATTAGTCTCTAATTCCATGCCATTGAGTATGTCACTTCCACTTCTAGAATGTGGACATTGGGTCTACATTCTCATTAGAGATGTATGCCTCTGTCTTCTGAGTTATTTCTTGGTGCTGTTGTCTGTCATTCCAACTATCATTATTTTGTAAGTAATTTGAAGTTATTTGTCTGTTTTTTTTTTCTAGTTGTTCTCTAGATCTTTGTTTTTGGCGTTCTGAAGTTTTACTATCATACTGTATATTTAAAAAGAATGATTCTATATGTAATATGTTTTTCTTCCAGGATCTGTGAATTCATTTCTCTCTCTTTTTTAGTTTTGGTTTACTATAAGGCACTTGTATGCTTGCCAGAGAGAGGAAAGAGAGAGAGACAAAGAGAGAGAGAGAGAGCAAGTGGTCTGCAGGGGAATGGCCATGTCGCAATCTTTTCTCTAGTCTCCTCTTGGGATTTTGGGCACACACACTCATACACTCAGCGTGTATTTCTTTTCTTCTTTTTTTATTTTTTCAGCTTAATGTATTTTAATAGCAAACTTACAGGAGCAGCACAGAAGATAGACAACATTAAAAACATGTACTTGCATGTAGGACAACTCAGAAAAGTATAGTGAATGGATGGAATCTACTGTATGATAAAAATGCTGCAAACACCATTTAGTTGCCGTCAATAAGAAATTTACTTGTTTTAAAAAAATCCAAATGCTGGCATTGTCCAGAAAAATTGAACAGCTTTATTTGTAATCGTTGTAAACTTGAACTGCTGAAACTTGTTCACCAAAACATTTTGACTTGCATTAATGCTTTACATCCCTGCATTTATATTAAAAATCCACACACAAATGAAAATGGAAAA
>NW_006209292.1:793582-795804 GCF_000334495.1 Tupaia belangeri chinensis | reverse complement strand
TGCAATCCCTTCTCCTCCATTCTCCTCTCGGGATCTTGGGCACACACACACACACACACACACACACACACACGTGCCCGGCATGAGTTTAAGCCACCGGGTCCGGGACTCGAACCTTGGTCGACTACATGGGAGTCCAGTGACATAGCCATTAGGCTAACTGCTGGTGCCATAGTGGATTCTTAAGCACGTTCTCCACGTATGCAGCACGCTAGCATATGGATCTCTTTCGGCGTAATTGTTACACGTTTGGCATGGGTAGCACACAGGCTGGCGTCTTCAAAAAGGCCAACCAAATAGGCCTCACTTGCCCCCTGCAGAGCACCAATAGCTGCGCTCTGGAAGCGCAGGTGGGTTCTGAAATCCTGAGCAATTTCTCGCAGCAGACGCGGGAAAGGAAGTTTGCGAATCAGTTCAGTGGACTCCTGATGACGTGGAATTTCACGGAATGCCGCAGTACCGGCCCGGAACGATGAGGTTTCTTCACCCCTCCAGTAGAGGGCGCACTCTTGCGAGTGCCTTTTGTAGCCAGGTGCTTCCTGGGTGCTTTACCACCGGTGGACTTGCGGGCTGTCTTTACCATGACTTCTTCGGCTGGAGCGAGCTAGAGGCGGCGCTGGCGTTGGAGAGCGACGTCGGAGCGGCAGCGGCTGCGAATCCCAGCATGTATTTCAAGTTGCCAAATCCAGGACACAAACCGCACGGTCCGCCATGTGGGATCCAGCCACTTTAACCTCCATGCCAACCACTGGCTGTGTGAATCCATTTTTATCAGTCCTCAAAAATGACAGCTTGAAAATGATGCCAGTGCGTGTACGTGCACTTGCATGCCCAAAATCCCAAGAGGAGACTGGAAGAGAAGGGATTGCAACATGAGTGTTCCCTGGGGGGTTGATTTCTCACTTTCCTGCTCTGTTTTTCACTCTGGCAAGTGCTTATGTTCTGTACCAACAACAATAACAAAATGGTGACATACTTAGCAATTCTGTATTTATATTCGACAGGTCCAACATCTGTTTCATTTGTTTGTTTCTGCTCTCAGTCATAGTTCCCTCTCTTCTAGTGTGTTTGGAAATCTTTGTCTTGATTACAGGCCCATTGGTTGATGGTAATTGGGGGTGGGGTGGGGTGGGGGGGGGGGTGTCTTACGCTCTCTACTTGAAGCTTTCCTCCAGAAAGAGTTTTCTATCACTTTTCTATTAGTAAGTGGGTCCACCTCAATTCAGTGCCATTTTACCCTCTACCTAAGGATTTTGGTTGAGAGAGTCAATTTATCTTTGCTCCCTCATTGCTATTCCAGCATTCACTATCTTAATGGTAGTGTTTCTGTAGGAATCCTGCCTCCGGACAGCCCTAACCCTCCTAACTACCCCCAAAGTCCAGGCAGGCTCTCTTCTGTTCTGGCTTCCTGCTGCTCTGACTCCTCACTGCTCCTTGTTGCGCCAGCCCTAACTCCTGAGTACTCCTGGTTTCTGTATGTCTCTGCCTGGCCCCAAGTTGCTTGAGACACAACTTTTATTTGTTGGTTTTTCTTGGAGCGTGAGGGGCTGTTCCCATGTACCTTTCTAAGTTTTGTAAAGCCAAGGATGCTTCAAAGTGTATGTGCTATCTGGTGCCTGGCTGTTGAGGAGCTGAGGGCTCCCTTAGAGCTCCAAGCCCTTCAGATACCAGAAGTGAAAGTCTCTCAGAATTTTGTCTTATTAAGTACTTTACCCTTGACTATCACATTGTCAATAATGTTGCTTACTATTTTTCTCATAGGCCATATTTCTCTATTCTTGGGTTCTCTATTCATTTTTCAGTTGTTGAAATACTTCCTCTAGGGCTTTGTTTTCTTTTTTCTTTTTGGCAAGGTGAATAGATAGCATCCTCTTATCAGTGAAGATCATAACAGAAACAGATGCTGCACTTAAAATGGAAGAATTCAAGGAATGTTTGTTTACAAAGTGAGGCTATAGTGGAACTGCAAAATATAGCGTAGTAACATAGGTTTTAGTAGCAGCTGAGCTATTGCAACCCTTAGGTCTGAAGAAATGAAGTTATGCCAGTTTCTAGAACCCAAAAAGAGAGAATCTTGTGAAATGGGCTGCCTTTTGAGGGCTGCCTCTTGTGGTCATGGGACACAGCCAGACCTAAACAATTACGCACGAAGGAAGTAAGGAGACATAAGACTCTTCTCTTTGTCCAATCTCCTGCCAAGGCATCCCCATTGGACAATGCAG
>NW_006209292.1:791459-793567 GCF_000334495.1 Tupaia belangeri chinensis | reverse complement strand
AGCAGGAATCCAGGGGTGATAGCAAACCGGATGCTGTGGTTATACAGGTCAGCCTCTTTAGCAGAGAACATGTGGAAGAGCACCAAGCGGATCAGGAAAGGCAGAGACAGTAGGTCTGGTACAGGCTACCTTATGCCTCTCAAAATCCACTCTTAGCATTCCTTTCCATGAAGTCTTTCTTGTGTCCCTGACATAAGGAACATAGAGTCCCATCAGCTATAAGATTGTCACAGGCAATGTAAACCTGATCATTTTTCCTCCTAAGACCTGTGTTAGTCGCTGCTGGTGGATATGCAAATTGCTTGTGATTTCCCGTACTAACAGGACATAAAGTATTTGCCAGGGCAGTAGCTAGCTAACAGATTCCATGGGCTATATACATTTGCTCCAATATGTAGATTAAGGTAATCTTTTATTTCTGGAAATTTTTCTTGAATTACTGTTTTACATATTGTTTGTATTCCATTGTTTTGTTTATCTCCTTCAGGAACTCTAATCATATGTGCATTTGATCTCGGCTTGTTTTTCTCTTTTTTTTTTTTTTCTTTTTCTAATTTTCCTCAGTCATGTCCAGTTTCCTAATAAGTCCATCAAAGGCATTGTTCATTTGTTACAGTGGTTTTGATCTCTAGCATTTATTTTCATTCTTTCTTAGAATTTCATTTCTCTGTTTGTGTAAATTGTCTACTTTATCATTAGCACATTAATAAGAGCTGTTTTAAGTTCTTGCTCTGTTAATTCTAACATTCTGGCCATGCTTGAGTCTGGCCATGTCTCTACAAACTTTTTGTCCTTTAATATTTCTTGTAATTTTCTGCTGAGAGCTGGACATGATGCAATGCTTGAAAGAAATTGCAGTCACCAGGGTTTAGTGAGGTGGTGGGAAGCGTGGCTAGGGGAGTGTTCAGCAGTGCTGAGTCTGTGCCCTTGGACTGTGATCTTTATAAGTGTTCCTCAGTTACCTTTTCCCTCCCACGTGAGATAGGATGGCTGTAGGGGGCTGGAGATGGGGCGTTCTCTTCCCACGCCTTGTTAAGGACAGAGTGATTGGCATATTTCAGAATGTTTCCTATCCCCTCATCCTACCTGTAGCAAGAAGGGATTTTTCTTTGACCTTCACGTGAGGACCTGGTAGATCTCCTAGAGGTCAAATTTACAAAAGCATCCAGGGGTGGGGGTAAGGGGTGTAGGAAGGTCTCCCGCCCCTCGGAGTTTTGAACTCTCAGACTCCTCATACTGAACCTCCAGCAATTCACCAATTACTGTTCAGATCTTGCCACTCTGGCACTGGCTCCCAAGGAGGTTTATGTTGTGATTCTCTGTGTCTACCTGCTGTCTTCTCAATTTTGCAGCAGTGGTTTGTGCTGTAGATCTAAGAGGATTTTTTTTTTCAGTTCCTTTAGCTTTTTACTTGTTAGAACAGAATGACAACTTCCAAGCTGCTAACTCATAGGACTAGAAGCTAGAAGTCTCCTTTATCTCATTTTCATTATCAATTTTTTCTCTAATTACTTTTACTATGGGTACTCTCTTTGGGCACCTCATAATTTAGTGTTACATATAAGCTTGTCTTTTTCTGCTCTTTATTTATGTGCATAATCAATTCTTATTTTATTTCTTCCTGTTTGTTCCATTTCTATACTTTGCATTCTAATACCTGCTTCAAGATTTTCTTAAGTTTATTTATTCCATGAGTTAGAGAGACAGAGAGAGAGAGAGAGATGATCAGAGAGTCAAAGAAACAGATATAGAGAGACAGCGTTTCAAGCAGGGTCTTGACACTGTGCTCCACTTCCAGCCTTAGCCAGCCCCAGATCATGGACACGCATGTACCGAGCTTTCTCAGGGAGGGCTCTGGACCTAAACTGGCAACCTTCTCATGTGGGTCTAACTCACAGAGCACTGCATTTTATTTTTTTTTATACCTTGGAATATTATTTGTGAATATTAAATTCAGTTTGGAATGTCGTATTACAGTTTTGCTCTTTTTTTTTTGGAGAGGTTTTTGCCATAGGGTGCATGCTCTTGCCAGACAGAGACAGAAAGTGAGAAATCACCCCCCAGGGGGAGTGGCCACACCGCAATCCCTTCTCCTCCATTCTCCTCTC
>NW_006209292.1:788986-790564 GCF_000334495.1 Tupaia belangeri chinensis | reverse complement strand
TCTTTTTTTTTTTTCTTTTTCTAATTTTCCTCAGTCATGTCCAGTTTCCTAATAAGTCCATCAAAGGCATTGTTCATTTGTTACAGTGGTTTTGATCTCTAGCATTTATTTTCATTCTTTCTTAGAATTTCATTTCTCTGTTTGTGTAAATTGTCTACTTTATCATTAGCACATTTTTAAGAGCTGTTTTAAGTTCTTGCTCTGTTAATTCTAACATTCTGGCCATGCTTGAGTCAAGCCATGTCTCTACAAACTTTTTGTCCTTTAATATTTCTTGTAATTTTCTGCTGAGAGCTGGACATGATGCAATGCTTGAAAGAAATTGCAGTCACCAGGGTTTAGTGAGGTGGTGGGAAGCGTGGGTAGGGGAGTGTTCAGCAGTGCTGAGTCTGTGCCCTTGGACTGTGATCTTTATAAGTGTTCCTCAGTTACCTTTTCCCTCCCACGTGAGATAGGATGGCTGTAGGGGGCTGGAGATGGGGCGTTCTCTTCCCACGCCTTGTTAAGGACAGAGTGATTGGCATATTTCAGAATGTTTCCTATCCCCTCATCCTACCTGTAGCAAGAAGGGATTTTTCTTTGACCTTCACGTGAGGACCTGGTAGATCTCCTAGAGGTCAAATTTACAAAAGCATCCAGGGGTGGGGGTAAGGGGTGTAGGAAGGTCTCCCGCCCCTCGGAGTTTTGAACTCTCAGACTCCTCATACTGAACCTCCAGCAATTCACCAATTACTGTTCAGATCTTGCCACTCTGGCACTGGCTCCCAAGGAGGTTTATGTTGTGATTCTCTGTGTCTACCTGCTGTCTTCTCAATTTTGCAGCAGTGGTTTGTGCTGTAGAACTTAGAGGATTTTTTTTTTCAGTTCCTTTAGCTTTTTACTTGTTAGAACAGAATGACAACTTCCAAGCTGCTAACTCATAGGACTAGAAGCTAGAAGTCTCCTTTATCTCATTTTCATTATCAATTTTTTCTCTAATTACTTTTACTATGGGTACTCTCTTTGGGCACCTCATAATTTAGTGTTACATATAAGCTTGTCTTTTTCTGCTCTTTATTTATGTGCATAATCAATTCTTATTTTATTTCTTCCTGTTTGTTCCATTTCTATACTTTGCATTCTAATACCTGCTTCAAGATTTTCTTAAGTTTATTTATTCCATGAGTTAGAGAGACAGAGAGAGAGAGAGAGATGATCAGAGAGTCAAAGAAACAGATATAGAGAGACAGCGTTTCAAGCAGGGTCTTGACACTGTGCTCCACTTCCAGCCTTAGCCAGCCCCAGATCATGGACACGCATGTACCGAGCTTTCTCAGGGAGGGCTCTGGACCTAAACTGGCAACCTTCTCATGTGGGTCTAACTCACAGAGCACTGCATTTTATTTTTTTTTATACCTTGGAATATTATTTGTGAATATTAAATTCAGTTTGGAATGTCGTATTACAGTTTTGCTCTTTTTTTTTTGGAGAGGTTTTTGCCATAGGGTGCATGCTCTTGCCAGACAGAGACAGAAAGTGAGAAATCACCCCCCAGGGGGAGTGGCCACACCGCAATCCCTTCTCCTCCATTCTCCTCTC
>NW_006209292.1:784203-788749 GCF_000334495.1 Tupaia belangeri chinensis | reverse complement strand
GACAGAGACAGAAAGTGAGAAATCCCCCCCCAGGGGGAGTGGCCACACCGCAATCCCTTCTCCTCCATTCTCCTCTCGGGATCTCGGGCATGCACGCACACGCACCCAGCGTGAGTTTAAGCCACCGGGTCTGTGACTTGAACCGTGGTCGACTACATGGGAGTCCAGTGACGTAGCCATTACGTTCACTGCTGGTCCCCAAGTTTTGCTCTGTTTTGTCATTGGTTTATTGGGGACAGTTTTCACTGGCCAAATTGTTTCAAGTCTCATTACTTTCCTCTTATAGATGAAGTTAATTTGCACCTCTGTGGGCATGGCTGGTGGCTTGGAGTAGTCTATGAGAAAACTAGTGCAAAAGCATTCTTTTCAGTTACTGTCTCTTTAAAATCTGGTTTCTTTAATGGGTTAGGGATGGGAGGTGAGATTGGATGTCCCTCGAGGTTTTGTTTTTAATATTAGGGTGCCATTTTATTCAGCTAACAGTCAACGGTGCCACTGGCCAAACAACATGCAGCATAGTCTCATTTAGATGAAAAGTCCAGAATAGGCAAATCCGTAGAGACAGAAAGCAAATTTGTAGTTGCCCGGGCATAGAGGAAAAGAATGAGGAGTGACTGCTTTACAAGTTCAGGGGTTTCTTTTGGCAAAGAGGATGAAAATGACAATATTGAGGGCCAGGCCATGTTTGCAGCATGTTTTCAGGGTTCACAGCATGAATCAGGACTTTGCTGCTTTATACGTTTGAGTGATAACCATTGTCTGGATAAGATGCTTTTAGTCTGCACATTCATCCACTGAAGGACATTTGGGTTCTTCCCGCCTTTTGGCTATTATGAGTGATGCTGTTATAAACATTCACATTATTAGTTTCTGTGTTTAGATATGTTTTGATTTTTTTTTGGTCACATATCTAGTGTCCATTGATTTTTGAAAAACAAAATCCTGCATTTTCCCCTCTTGTTTCTTTTTCCTTTATCCATACATTTTCTGAGGGAGTCTCTCTCTTCCTTCTTCTGAGCCCTTTCAGAATATCTCCTGAATCTAGTGTGTTCTTTTAAGTCACTTTCTTGTGGTTGGTATTCTGACCTACCAGGACACTTTTTTCCCCCAGTATTTGCCCACTTACATGGGACTTTCTCTCTCTCTTTAAAGAATTTGTTTTATGTTTTTGCCATAGATCATGTGCACTTGCTAGAGAGAGAGAGGGAAAGTGAGAAATCACCCCCCACTGGGGATTACCATACTGCAACCCCTTTTTCTTCATTCTCTTGCTGGGATTTCGGGCATGCATGCACATGTACCCAGCATGATTTTCAAGCTGCTGTGTCTGTGACTTGAACCATGGTCGGTCATATGGGAGTCCAGGGTCTTAACCACCTTATCATCTGCAGGCCCCATAGTGCATTCTCTCTTTCTTGTGATTTTATTTTACATCATTCTTATGCGTATAGCTCCCTCCTCTTTTCCACAGATTTCCTCTGACTGCCCTCGCTCTCCAGGAAGGCTGTGACTATATCAAGGGAGATATCTTGCTAAGACTAATTTTTTCTATTTACAGGTCATTTGACATTTGGAAATCCTCTGCCGTTTAGTCATGCTGAAGGTATGGGGTTTGTATGATTTTATTTATTCTTGTTATTTAATTTTTTGTGTAGGGGCTAAGAGTGGATTAGGAAATTAGTGTTAAGCTGTCACCATCACCCCAGCTTCCCATAATTCCTCACCAATGCATTTCTCTTTTTTCTGTTCTTTTAAAATTTACTACAGAGCATGTGTGCTCTCCAGACAGAGAGAAAGAGAGGGAACCAGCAGATGGCTTAATGGTTACATCACTGGACTCCCATGTAGTCGGCCGTGGTTCAAGTCCCAAAACCGGCAGCTTAAAACTCACATTGCTAATGTGTACAGTATTCTCAACTGGACTGGTCTGAGGTGTATTTCATGTTGAGTAAATTCTGTCTACAAGTTAAATGATGTATATTGATTGAATGTATAAACTAATAATAATAATAATGACATTAAAAAAAAAAAACTAAAAAACTCATGTTGCATGCCTGTGCGTGCATGCCCAAAATCTCGAGAAGAGAATAGAGGAGAAAGGATTGCAGCATGACCATCACCCCAGGTAGTGATTTCTCACAGTCTCTCTGGCAAATCTCTCTTTAAAAAAGAGAGAAAGAGAGAAAGAAAGCACTCCTCATGGAGATGATCACACCACAATCCATTCTCCTCTTGGAATTTTGGGCATGCACGCACACATGCCCAGCGTGTTTTTCAAGCCATCAGGTCTGGCCCTCAAACCACACAGTCAGCTATGTGGGATCCAGCCACTTTAACTACCATGCCACTTGGTTGACCCACATTTATTTTTATAAAACTTTCTTGTAGTTGTTTTACATATTTTTATTTCATGGGAGTGTCAGAGAGAAAGAGAGAAACAGGGCCTTCCTGCCACTATCCACCTCTAGTCTCATTGGCATGCCCAGGGAGGTCCGAGGATGCAAACCCAGGACCTTTCCCATGTGGGTCCAGTTGCAGTACTACTGCACTACCACCTGGCCCCTGGCCTGCATTTCTTAATACTTGATGAAGGAACTGTCCTCCAGGATATGTTGGGTCATGGGGTAGATATTGTTAGTGAATGACCAAGCAGATGTCACTTAATACAATAGATCCATCCAACATATTCATTGGAGCCTTTGGATTCCTGTATTGTACAGTATGCCAGGAAGTTCTAGTGTTTCAGTCTGACTATGTGTAGGAAGTTAGTTATGTCAATGTTTTGATTAACAAATCTTGTAAACTCTTTTAAAAGTTTACTTATGGATTTTTTTTCATGGGCCAGTTAAATACCACCCTCAACATGATCTACCCCCCGCCTTAGCCAGCCGCAGAGCATGGGCACAAGCGTGACTGGCATACTTAGGGAGGTCTCTGGTTGTGAACCTGGAACATTACTATGTGGGTCAGCCTTGTAAAACATTGTGTTTTACCACTGCACTGTCTTCTAGTCCCTACTTATAAACTCTTTTGTTTCTCTTTTTAAAAATTAATTAATTTACATTAATTCACTGAGCATTATCACAGCATATAAAATGTGATTTCCCATCCAGAATATGCTATGTATTATCTTAATCATACATGTTATTGTCAGTAATTTTCCATTTCTAGTTTCATATATATATATTTTTTCCCTATTTCTCACCCTCTGACACTTCCCACCCTCCTCCCACACTATCTCATGTGTCCACAGTTGTTTTCCATTCCTTTTTCCCCCACATTTTATTGATTCACAAAATTTCTTAAATAATCTAACTGCTTTCAATAGCAAGTTCTGCTGATATATACATTTCTATGAATACATGTCTGACTTTTGGCATGAAACTCTGAGTAGAATGAATATACTATAAGGTAGCACCTAGCTGGTGCTATATAGTTTACTACAGTCATTAATTATGTATTTTTAAAGATTTTTTTAATTTTAAGAAAAGCAGATTTAGCTTTAATAAACCAAAGAAATGCTAAGAAAATATGCTTAAAACTTAAAGCCAGGAAACAGGTTAGGATTCTGTTCAAATAGTAGGTACATGAACCTATCGGCAGCTCAAGACAGGACAAAAATCCTTAAAACTAGAAAAAGCCTAGAAGAAAATCAGCCATGTTTTAGTCAAAAGTCATAAAATGCAATTTCACCAGTTCAGTCTCATGTACTTTATCTTCTGTTCTGGTTTGATTTTTCCAATTAAATTCTGGGATATAATTTTCAACTCCAGACTTGTCCCCACAATTAAGTTGGCCATTTTCTTATTTTTTAACTCTTATTTCTGTGTGAGTATATTTTATTTTTCTGGTATAGCACTCCCTACAGAACTTCTTCGAGATCTGGTCTAGTATTGGTAAATTCTTTCAGGTTTTGTTTATCTGAGAATGTTCTTGTCTTTTCTTCCCATGTGAAGGATAATCTTGCTGGGTATAGTATCACTTATGGGTCTCTTCCCTACCTGGCATACCAATTATCCGGATGTTTGGACATTTGATAGTATCTAGTATTTCTCATATAGTATTCTCATTTTTGGGGCAATTTTCTCACTCTTCGTGGTGGATTTTTCTAGGCCAGTGATTCTATCTTCTACATCTGAGATTTGATTTTTGGTATGATCTAGTTTGCTTTTAATACTTTCAAGGGAGGTTTTTGACTTCCTGTGTTATAGTCTTCATCTCTAACAGGTCCATTTGATTCTTTTTTATAGTGTGAATTTCCTCTTTTAGATCTTGCAAGAATTTCTTCACTTCCTGAAGCGCCTTTCCCCTTACTCTTCAGCAGTTCATTGTCTCTCTTCTCTTTGATCTCTGTGAGCTTTGTCACCATGAAAATTCTAAATTCCTTATCTGACATTTCCATGAATTTCATCATACTGTCTGAGGATGAAGAGGAGTTATTATTTTTCCTTGGAGGAGAGGTATTTTCTTGTTTTTCCATATTTCTTGTGACCCTGAGGTGATTTCTAGTCATCTTATGGATGATGCGTTTCTTCCTAATATTTGG
>NW_006209292.1:776632-783337 GCF_000334495.1 Tupaia belangeri chinensis | reverse complement strand
TATGCAAATTTGAGGGATTCTAGTAGTCAATCAGAGCAAGGTTTCGAAGGTCAGGTTTTTGGAAGGGAACCAATCATGGTAACTGTTTGCTCTCTGAGAAACCTCGGCAGACTCGCTGGTGCGCAGCCTCCCACACTCCTTATAAACTTTAACACTATTTTCAGGGACTTGAGCCAACATATTAAATATAGCAAACTAGGTTAATATATCCATGCCAATGAATTTAATCTTCGATGAGGTCTTGTAAATCTTTTGGAATATGGGCTATATCCTCTCTGAACAGGTCTTCTATATCTTTGTGATAGTTTGGATAATAGTTTTTCCAAAAACCTTCATGTTCTAGAATTTGGTCCCCAGTGTAATATTGTTGGGAAGAGAGGCTTAGTGGGTGGTGATTGAACTATGGAGGTTTTGGCCTCATGAATGCATTAGTGCTTTCCTACATGAAGCTGAGGTCTATCTCTCATGAGAAGGGGTTACTTATCTCAAGAGTGGGTTGTTATAAAAGAAAAACAGGTGCCTCCTGGTCTCTGTCTCTCTCTTAATGTGCCCACTCTTTGCTTCTGTAGGCCATGTTGTGATGCTGCCCCTTGCTTTTGTTTTTTTTAGCCACTAGAATTGTAAAGTCAAATGAACCTCTATTTTTTTTTCTTCCTTTTAAAAATAAATTGCTAGAGGGCATTTGTGCTCATCGAAGAGAGAGGGACGGGGAAAGTGAGAAAGCACCCGCCCATGGGGGATGGTCACACAGCAACCCCTTGTCCTCCATTTCTCTATTCAGGATTTTGATCACACACACATAAAGACACCCAGCATGTTTTCCAAACTGCCAGGGCCAGGAGTTGAACTGCATAGTTGGCAACGTGGGATCTAGCCTCTTTAACTACCAAACCACTGACTGGTCCAAACCTCTGTTCTTTATAAATCATCCAATCTCAGGTATTTCTGTAAGCAACACAACAGCAGACTAAGACAATGTCCTTTGGACTATCTAGCTCTCATTATGGGCCTAGAGGCAGTGAGAGATGGGGAAGAGAGGCCTCGATGTGATGCCTGATGCAGTGGACCCCTTCAATGCAGGGGTATAAGGGAGGGGCTGCCTCTCTATGACTTCTCAGAAATGTCCATTCCATCTTTCAGAGTCCCAGCTCTTTCCTATCAGTGCCCTTACTTTAACGTAAGAGATTGAAGGATTGAACATTTCATTGGCAGTGCAACTCTATAACCCTTACAATTAGACTTCACCTTGGCCATCAGTTACACCTGCCCTGTGTCTAAGGAGATAGGTACTCTCAAAGCTATCAAGGAAATATCCTCGTGCTCTGTTTGTCGTCTTAATTGCATGATCATAGTTAAGGTTTTTTTTTTTTCTTATGATTTCTAGAATTTCCTATAATGTAAGTGCTACCATCATCTTTATAATCACTGCTGTTGCCATGCCAACGACAGGTGTCATGATCTCTTTAACACCAGTCACATTGCCCTCTGCTTGCACTTTATTCCAGGTATGGAATGGTGATCATGTGACTCGTCATAGTGTTACTGAATGCCATGGAGTACCCATGTGCTGTTGCGTCTCAGCAGCAATACTATTCCTGTACTGCTCCAAACATTTCTAATCCAAATTCAGAATCTCATTTTGAGGATTTGTTTCCTCAGGCTATTTCTGTCACCAATGATTGTTCTAGAAAGGGTCTTAATAGGACACATATGGGATAGGAGAAAAGGGAGAAAAATAAGATAATTTAAAAATGTATAGTGCAAAAATCCAGAGCTTAGTTATAGCTGACCTGTTACCACTCCTATGCCTGAAGGGGTTGGTGGAAGGAGTAATTCCTAGGACCCAGTTGTATAAAGTCTCGTCTTATCTTGTCTTTCCTTTTCTTTTTTTCTTTTCCTTTTCTTCTTTTCTTTTCTTTTCTTTTTTTCCTTTCTCTTCTTTTCTTCCTTTCTCTTCTTTTTTTCTTTTTTCTCTCTTGTTTATTTGTTGCCATAGAGTGCATGCACTCACCAGACAGAAAGAGAGAGGAGAGAGAGAGAGAGAAAGAGAGAGAGAGAGAACCCCCCCAATGGGGCCTGGTCATCCCACAATCGTATTTCCTTCATTTCTCCTTCCTGTTAGGATTTTGGACACACACATGTGCATGAAAAACACGTGTGTTTTTCAGGCCTCCAAGGCCAGGATTTCAGCTATGGAATCCCAACCACGGGCTCTGGCTTCCAATGCATAGCATTTAGTGCTATACTACCAAGCTGGCCCAAGTCACTTGTCTTAAGGGGGAAGTGGCCTTCAACCAAGGGACCAGTGAGATCAGGGTGACCTTCTTGAGATGAAACTAGGCAAATAAGTCTGTGATTTGGTTCTTTGTCCTTCCTCTAATCTCACTGATTAAACTCAATTTAGAAATAGAGGGCAAGGGAGCAACACTGGAGTTCATGCAAGGTAGCCTTCCAAAGGGTGAAGATCAGGTCTGGGAGGGGACAAGCAGTAAGCAGGAGATGCCCAGCTCAGGTACTATACATCTAGATGTGGCTGTGTTTCCCATTCACAAAACTGGTTTGAGAGTTGACCCCTTAGCTCAGTGGTTAAGGAACCTAGATTTCACACTGCCAACTGCAGTTTGAATCCTGGCCCCAACGGCTTGAAAAACATGCTGGGCACATGCTATATGCATGCCCAAAATCCTGATGGGAAGGAGAAATGGAGGAAAAAGGATCATAGTGTGATCACACCCATTAAGGGTGCTTTTTCTCCTCCTCTCGCTGTATTTCTGGCCAGTGCGCATGCCTTCTGGCAATGAAAACAGTATTATGGATGACTCTGCCCTGATTTTCTTTCCCTGAGGATAATTTTGTTTTTGTTTGGGGAATCAGGTAGGACGTCCTCTTCATCCTGGGGATTCTGGAATTTCTCACAAGTTATTTTTTATTTTTTAAAACTTTTCTATTTCTTTATTTTTCTTTTTCCTTTTTTTTTTCCATAGGACACATGCACTTGCTAGAGAGAGACAGAGAGAAGGAAAGTGAGAAATCACCCCTTGGAGGGATGGCAATGCTGCAATCCCTTCCGCTCCATGGTCCTCTTGGGATTTTGGGCACTTACACTCATGTACCCAGTGTGATTCTTAAGCCTTTGGGTCTGGGGCTCAAACCATGGTTGGCCATGTGGGAGTCCAGTGCCTTAACGACCTTACTGACCATGCCACCTGCTGGCCCTCTTCCAAGTTATGTTTAAGTATGATGTTATCTTTTGTAATTTCTGCTCAGCACTAAGTGGGCTCTTTCCACATGGAGATTAAAATCTTTTACTCCTTTTCTCCTAATTCCCATGTCCTTGCCATTTTGCTAGCACTCTGCAATCATTCCTGTAGTCTTGGTAAAATTAATACATTCAGTTTCAGCAGCACCCAGTCTGCTAGTCAGTACCTTTGGTTTTTTTGTTTTTTCGTCAATTACATTGAATGCTTCTAAGGACTCTTTCTAGTTCTCTTATATTTTTCCTTTTCCACAGTGGCCGGCAGGACAATATCTGCAAATTCTCTGAAATCTCAGAGCACACCAGAGAACTTTCAGAATGTACTTTCCTGTTTGCTAGGTTGATTCTGTTTGAACTAATTTATCAGACTGGGTTTGCTGCTTTTTATTTTCTGCTCATTTTCTCATATACTCAATGATTGTCTGTTGACTTTCTCTTCATTTATTGGTGATGGTAGCCTGCATTGTGTTTCATTCTTCTCCCTATCCCTTAGTCCCAGCTTAACTGGTAAAGCCCCATCGCCCTTAATTCATCAGCATTACGAGCTGGTTTTGACAGGAAATAAACTTACGGTTAGCTATCATGATGTCCACTCCACTTCCCAGTGAGCTTCACTGGCAGAAAAGACTTAAGTAGAGGAATGTTTCTTGTCCTCTCTGTGGCACTTTTTAGATCTCGTCCCTCCAAGCCACAGAGAATTATTGAGAACAATTGGCATTCCCTTCATTGCCCTAGCCCAGGGGCTGGCAGGTTGTGTGTGGGCTCCCAGAATGCTCGTTCACTTTTGTGCAAGTTGTACTGTACCTGACATATGCATTCGAGGGAAGAAGCTTTAGCCTCCCTATGGACCTTTTGTTCCTTTCGGTGGTAAGAGAGTTCTGTCCAACACATTTATACTGGCATCATTCCCAGAAGTCAACTGGGTTCGTAAATAAAGAAGACAGAACAGAAAGACTGAGCGAGCATTCAATTTAAGAAGTAGGAAACAATAATGATATCAACAACAGTGAAAAACCTAAAAAAAATAAACAGAAACAATTAATGACCAAATAAGAAATTACTGAAGTAGAAGACAGTTGGAACATGAATCGAAGAGCTGGGTCTTTGAAAAGATAAGTAAAGTTGGCCAAACTCTGACAAATACTGTCAGGAAAAAATAAGGATAATACATGCATGTATAACACAGAATGCCACAGGATAGCTCTAACCCAGATACAAGCCTTTTAAAATAGTACGAGATTTTTTTTTTTTTAATTCTAGGATTAAGTTTTGAAAATCTGGGATCTCATGGGTGATTTTATAAGAAAATATAAATGACCAAAATTGGCTCAGTGATAAATAAAAAGTTCAATGGAAGACTAATATTGGAAGAAAATGAAAACTAAATCGTACTGTTTTTCAAATAATGGTCCCTGTACCACCTGCATAAGAAAGCTGTGGAGTTCTTCTAAAATGAAGATTCTTGGGCTTCTACTTAGATTATTATTTTTAAAAATTTGTTACGGGGTACATGCACTTACCAGAGACAGAGACAGACAGAGAGAGGGAAAGTGAGAAGTCATCCTCCAGGGGAGATGGTCATGACACAAATCCTTCTCCATGCTCCTCTTGGGATTTTGGGTATGCCTTCACATGTGCCCAGTGTATTTTTCAAGCCTCTAGGTCTGAGAATTTATCCTGTGCAGTCGGTCATGTGGGATCCAACTGCCTTAACCACTATGCCACTTAGCTGACCCAGAAAATGCAAATTATAAAAAAAAAATGCAGGATTTAAAAAAAATTTCACCAAAATAAACTCAAATTTTATTTTTCATTTATTTAGATCACAGTCTTTAGCATAATTTGGGTTTGCAGACCTGAGAATGACAGCACAAAAGAAAAAAAAATGCAGACCAACTGAACCAATTTTTTTTTTTTAGAGACAGATTTTTGCTATAGGGCATGTGCACTTGCTGGATGGACAGAGACAGAGAGTCAGAGAAACAGAAAGTGAGAAAGCACAAACTCGGGGTATGGCCATGCCACAATCTCTTCTCCTCCATTGTCCTCTCAGGATTTTGGGTACGCATGCACACGTGCCTGGTGTAAGTTTCAAGCCACCAGGTCTGGGACTCAAACTGCAGTCGACCATGTGGTAGTCCAGTGACATAATCATTATGCCATCTGCTGGTCCCCCAAACCAAAATTTCTAAATAAAATGCTAGGAAAACGAATTCAGTACAATATTAAAAGAATAGTGAAATGCACCCGACAAGGGTTATTTCAGAAGCATGTGTCCAAATGCTCACTGAACATCTCTTGGATGCCTAACAAACTTCTCAAATGACACACATCCCAAACCAAATTCCTGATCTTCCCTCCAAACCCCATTCTTTCTGCAATCTTCTGTATTTCAGTGTTTGGCAACTCCATTCTGCTACCTGCAACTCTTCTATTTTCTCATAACTCCCAGCCCATCTGTCAGTGAATCTTGCGGGCTTTTGTCCTCAAAATATATCTACATATGTTCATAATTTGCCTTCACTGCTATCTCTGTGGTCCCAGTGAAGGTGCCCCATCGGCTCTCTCAGCCTCTTCACTGTTCTCTCTGCCTGCACTCTTGTTCTTCTCCAACCCTTCTTCTATACAGCAGCTAGAGTGGCCTTTGTCACACATAAATCAGATTGTGACTCCCTATTTAAAACTTTCCAAATGATGGGGTCAGCAGGTGGTGTGGTGGTTAAGGTGTTGGACTCCCACATGGCTGACCATGGTTTGAGTCCTAGAACTGGTGCCTTAAAAATCATGCTGGGCACATGTGGGTGCATGCCCAAAATCCCAGGAGAAAAATGGAAAGGAAGGGATTATGGCATGGCCATCTCCCCCTGGGGGGTAATTCTTACTTTCCCTTCACTGTCTCTGTCCAGCAAGTGCACATGCCCTGTGGCAAACAAACAACAAACAAACCAAAAAAACCCAGAAAACAAAAATCAACCCAAAACTCTCCAAAGGCTTCTCAGCTATACAAGCTATCTTGTCATTTCTTAAACCTGCCAAGTATATATAGTCCTGTCTTTTGCATGTTTAGTCTATATCTCTTTCTCTGGCTCCTCTTTCTGTTTCTTCTTTTTATTGCCAGAGGACATGTGTAGGAGAGGGAGAGAAAGAGAGAGAGGGGGAGGAGAGAGACCACCAATGGGGCATGGTCATGCTGCAATTCTTTTCCCTTCATTTCTCCATTCTATTGGGACTGTGAAGGTGTACGTAAACACTCCCCATGTGTTTTTCAGGCTGCCCAAGCTGGGAATCAAGATGCAGTCAGGCATGTGGGATTTGTTTTTTAATGTACAACACTTAACCATGGTGCCACAAGCCAGTCTTGTATTTATTTCTCTCTATTGCCTCTCTCCATCACTAGAAAGGGAGCTCCACTAGAGCAGGAATTGGTTTGTCTTGTTCCTGTTGTATCC
>NW_006209292.1:772525-776594 GCF_000334495.1 Tupaia belangeri chinensis | reverse complement strand
TGCTTAGTAGCTATTTTGAGAAGTAAAGGATACATAACTTTGGGCCAGCAGGTGGCATGGTGGTTAAGGGCATTGTACTCCCACATGACTGATCGTGGTTCAAGTCCCGGACCTGGCAGCTTGCTTTCTCACTCTCTCTCTTTCACTCTGTCCCTCTCTGGTCAAATTAAAATAAATAAATAAAGTTAAATAAAATAATTCTTTAAAAAAAAAAAAGAGTGTTGGACTCCCACATGGCCAACCGCAAATAGAAAAAAAAAAAAACCAACACATAACTTTAGGGGTGATTCAACATTAGAAATTTCACTGTTACAATTAATCAACTTGGGCAGTAGTTCAACAGTGACTAAGCACGTGATAATTTCAAATCTCCAAAGAGATATTTGATAAAACTGAATAAATCATCTTAGAAGATTTTGGTAAACTTCCTGATTTTAAACAATAAATTTTAAATCAAGAACCGTAATAGCAGCTAATTATGAAACGTTAGAGACATTCTTATTAAAAGAAAGGTCATGAAGTCCCTTATCTTCTTCCTGAGTATATAGCACCAACTTATTTTTTCTTCTACTTTTTTTCCCTTTTATGGTAGAGAATGTGCACCCATGCAGGAGAGAAGGAGAGAAGAGAACTTTCAAGAGGGTTTCATCATGACACAATCCCCTTTCCCCAGCCCTCTAACTTTTAGGATCTTGGGCGCCTGTGCATATACACCCAGCATGTTTCCTGTTCTACCAGGGGACTGCAGCCACCGTCGGCATGTAGCTTCCAGCACAGCAGTCCAGTATGCTCCAGGTCGTGCTACCAGGCCGTGCCTCTTCGTATACGTTTCCTGGGACTTGCCGAATGGCAGATACTGTGCTGAGTGCCTCACGCACATCATATAATCAATCTTGATGCTGCTGTTATAAGGATGGTGATATCCTCTGCTGGCAGTCAATGAGGTGGTGACTTGTTCCCAAAGTCACTGAGTGGCTGTAGGGATGCAGCTAGCTTGCAAAACCAGGGCTGGCTTGACCACATCCCAGAAACAGAATAAACAACAACACGATGAACTCCAAATGGTCCACGGACATGAGGAACAGTTTCTTCTCACTAGCAAACACAGAAATGCAAATGAAAGCAATACTGTATCTAAAACGGCAAGTATTCTTAAAAGGATAGAACAACCGCTACTGGTAAGGGTATAACTGGTGGGCACTGCCTTTCCTCACAGGTGAATGGACATGCTTTAGTATCTCTAGAAGGCAATTGTCGGCTCAGAGCTCAGACCGTGTGTCTGTTCATTCGCTTTGACCCAGCAATTCTGCTTCTAGTAATCTATCCTTGGGGAATAATTCAGGATATGGGCAAAGATAGAGTTACAAGGATATGCAGTGCAGCGTGATCTTACAAAATAACTTGTACAGCAGGACTTCCATTTTTAATACATTTGCTTAATATATACATATGCATATATGTCTATGTCGACATATACATTGAGAGAAACTGGGGAGAAATATACCAAAATATCAACAGTGATTTTTCTCTGGATAATCACATTGTATGTGACTTTTTGTTTCCTTTTGGACACTTGTTCTGTTTGCCGAAGGTTTATTATGAGCACGCATTACCATTATAATTAGAGAACACCCTGATGTCTTTGCATTTTGAAACGAAGGTGGGTGCTTTGTTCTCTCATGCCTGACTTTTGAGGTGGAATCTTATGCATTTCATTCAACAAATAGGTCCTGTACCAGCGATGAGGAGACAGCAGTGAGTGACAGACCCTCAGACCCTGCTCTCAAAATGTCTTTTATATTTGCCCACATTTTACTGTTTCTGATGCCCGTCATTCCTTTGTGCAGATCTGAGTTTCCATCTGGTGTCGTTTTTCTCTGCTGAAAGAGCTACTACCTGTCCCATTTCTTATGGTGATGTTCTGTTGGTGACAATTTGTCTCAGCTTTTTCTTTTATCTGAAAATGTCTTTATTTTCCCTTCATTTATGAAGGATTTTTTTCATAGACACAGCATTCTAGTTGACTATTTTTTTCTTTCAGCAAGTTAAAGATGTTTTCCCCTTCACTTTTGATTTGCATCACTTCTGATGAGAAATCAGTAGTAATTTTATCTTTGTTTTTATTCATGTAATGTATCTTTTTCTTTCTGCTTTTTTTTTGAGAGATTTTTTGCTATAGGGCGTATGTGCTTACCAGAGAGACAGAGAGAGACAGAGAGAGAGACAGAAAGTGAGAAATCACCCCCTGGGGGGATGGCTATGCTTCAATCCCTTCTCTCCATTCTCCATTTTGGGAATGCACACACACGCTCCTGGCTTGAGTTTTAAGCTGCTGAGTCCGGGAATTGAACCATCATCGACTACATGGGAGTCCAGTGATGTAACCATTACACCATTTTCTGGTCCCTCTTTTTCCTCCTGCTTTTAAGATTTACTCCTTATCACTGAGCTTTTAGCCTTTTGATAGTGTGTCTTGGTATGGGTAGATTTTTAAACTTTGCTTAGCATTTGCTGAGATGCATGCCTGCTGAGGGCAGTTGGTTTCTGTGTATTTGAGCACGATGCAGATTTATCTCTGTCAGCAATACCCAGCCCCAGGTGCTTGGTCTGTGCTACGGCTTTACCCTTGCAGAGTGTGCAGGGCCTGTGATGGCTCCAAATCTGACACGTGTGGGTTCACAGGATAAAGCTAGCATAAAATAAGTAGGAAAATACTCGCTATTATTCCCATTTTAGTTCTGAGTACACGGAGGCCTGGAGAAGCTGTAATCTACTCAGGGTCACATAGGATACTACTAGTAGGAGAGTCAAGGTTCAAGCACAGGTTTTCTGATCTTCCTACTCGGCTTTCCAGCTTTTTAAGCCATGGCCCTGCCATGCTTTGCCTGTAACACTGGACTTAGGAGTCTGAGGCAGCATGATTGCCATGGAGCAAGACTCTGCCTATAAAAAATAAAATAAAGGGACAGATAGTGGCACAGTGATAAAACATGACGCTGTGAGATCGCGACCCATATGGGTAGGTCCTGGGTTCAAAATCCAAAGATCTTCCTCCAGGCAAGCATATGCCCATGATCCAGGGCTGGTTGAAGCTGGCAATGTATCAAGACCCTATTGGGGAGAGTTCCAACTTTGTCTCATTTTTTTTTTAAAGAAAGATTTTTGTGTGTGCTTGCCAGAGAGGCAGAGAGACAGTGAGAAATCACCCCCCAGAGCGGATGGCCATGCCACAATCCCTTCTCCTCCATTCTCCTCTCAGGATCTTGGGCACACATGCACATGCACCCAGCATGAGTTCATGTCGTTGGGTCCAGGAGTCGAACTGTGTTCAACTACATGGGAGTCCGGTGATGCAATCATTATGCCATCTGCTGGTCCCCCACTTCTGTCTCACTTATAGTAAAAAATAAACTTAAAATAACAAAGAGATAAAATAATCTAGAGCATGAAGTTACAAAAGAGTATTTGATCCTGTACCATATGATTAAATGTAATCCACTTTTTTTCCCCATAAGGTGTGTGTACTCACTGGAGAGAGACTGAGAGACAAAGAGAGGGAAAGTGAGAAATCGTCCTCCAGTGGGTGATGGCCATGCCACAAACCTTTCCTTTTTCTCTTGACATTTTGTGCACATGTGCACATGCACCTGGCGTGATTTTTAAGTTGCCGGTTCTGGGACTTGAACTGTGATCAGCCATGTGGGACTCCAGCACCTGAACCTCCATGCCGCCTGCTGGCCCTATAATCTACATCTTACATACATTTGATCTTTAATCTCACTCAGTATTTCTGAAAATGTTGAAAAATCATGCAGTGTGTTTCATAATGAATATAAAATCTAAAAAGTATGTGTTCCTTTAAAACGAAAAAGTCCAGAAATGTCTTTCTATTTATTATGAATGCTGCTAAAGGTTATAGTTCACATGAAAATTTTATAAACTTTCAAACCATGTACGAATCTAAATAAAATATTTTGTACTTAACTTCTTTATCACAAGTCATACAAAAATAGCAAAATGATTTTTAAATTTCTTTTTTTTTTTTTTTTGGAGAGTTTTTTGCTATGGC
>NW_006209292.1:768686-772494 GCF_000334495.1 Tupaia belangeri chinensis | reverse complement strand
GCGCTCACCAGAAAGACAGAGAGAGACAGAGAGACAGAGAGACAGAAAGCGAGAATTCACCCCCCAGGGGGGATGGCCACGCCGCAATCCGTTCTCTTCCAGTCTCCTCTTGGGATCTTGGGCACGCACGCACATGCACCTGGCTTGAGTTTAAGCCATCATGTCTGGGACTCTAACTATGGTCGCCTACATGGGAGTCCAGCAATATAGCCATTACGCTAACTGCTGGTCCCTGATTTTTAAATTTGTAATGGAGGTTAAGAGATGATGTACTATTATATTATTGTGAAAGGGGACTGCATGCCAAAACCAGATGGGGTTGTGCTGGCCTGGTTGGTTCTTAGACTCACCCCTGTTCCCTGACCCCATCCCCAGGTCCCCGCCCACAGAACAGCACTGAGGAAACAGTGGCCTTAGGCAGCACCCACCCTGGGGTGTGCACCTGTGTGAGTGTGGGTGTTTGAACATGAGGATATCAGTGGGTGAGTGTATGTGTTTGTGAGTGATTTTGTGTATGAATGTGTGAGTATACACGTGAGTGACTGTGTAAACGTGTGGCAGTATGTGTTTGCAAATGAGCCTATGTGTAACTGTGTGCACGTGTGAGTGAGCCTATGTATGTGTGTGAGTCACTTATGAGTTTGTGTGACTGTGTATGAGTGTGTGCGGAAGCCTGTGTGTGTATTTGTGTGAGTGCACCTATGCGTAGCTGTGTGTGGTATGCATGTGTGGGTGTGTGTGAAACAACTCAAACCCCAAGGGAGATAATCTGGGTTTATATAACTGTGGAGCAAGAAAAGCTGCAAACACGCAAATCTACGAGACTCAGTGGGACAGATCCTGGGATGGGGGTGAAGCCAGAAGGTGAACATCATCTCTTTCTCTGCTCATTTGGTGGTTGGTGGTGTAGCAAAACGAAGCTGTGTCTGGGTGGCAGAAGCAGGTGCCTGCATGCGTGTGCACACATGTGTGTGTTGAAGCGAGGCTGGTGGGAGCACTCCACAAAGTGGACTAACCTGTCAGCCCAGGTTCGGCCAACTGGGTGCCCTTAGGGGTGAGGGCAGCTGCAGGCGGGCACAAGCGCAGAGCGGAAATCTCCTAGCTCCTTGGCTGGTCCTCCTTGCCCCTCCTCCCAGTTCCTCATTTCCTCCCTCCCCACCCTCCATCCAGCCCCACCCTCCTCTCCCAGGACACACACACCAAAGTGGGCTAAAGCCTCTGTCTTTAATAAGCTCAGGAGACAGTAAATCACGGTAATGAGAACAACAAGGATCCCATCTGCTCCCCATGAAGCATTGCACACAGACCGATCGATCGCTCTAGAAAGCGTCCTCCGGACATTATTCGGGATGAAGCTGTCCTGCGTGAGCACAGTTTCCCATACATAATTGGACAACGAGTCGGATCTGCTGCGGCTCCTTCTAGTGGCACCATTGCCATGCTTTCAGTCCGGGCCGTCCTGAGGAATTTAGGGGTGTGTTTCCAAACCGCTTTTCATTTTCTGTTAAACCTCAGAGCCCATTCTCACCAAAAATCAATTTTAGCAAGGGCGATGAATTTCCAGGAGCATCTTCTGCTAAAAGACACGCTTTTAACTTCTAAATTTTTTTTGGAGTCTCCTATCAACATTAACCATCCCCCACCCGCCAGTCCCCTGGGAATTTGCATGCATTTGTGGCAAGGATAGGAGGCAATTTGTGATTAAAAGCATTCGTGGATGAGGCTATGAGCCTCTTGGGAGCATGTGCCTCTCAACCAGCTCTGATTCTTCCACGCCCAGTCCAGAACCACAAGGGGAGAGAGTTGTGAGTATGTGTAACCCCTAAGGGCTTCCAAGGGCTGCCCAGGCACACCAGCGCAGGGCTGTTCATCCACCTGAGAAACACCAGTGAAACAGACGAGGATCCCTACCTCGTGAGGCTTATGAAATAACCAGAGACAGAAAGACACAGTAACCTCATACCTAAGGGAATGATACAGTCATATAGGTAGATAGAGCTTTTGCCAGAGGACACATGCACTCATCAGAAAGAGAGAGAGACAGAGAGAGAGGGAGAGTGAGAAATCACTCCCTGGGGGAATGGCCTTCACCTCCTCTCCTCTCAAGATTTTGGGCACACACATGTACATGCCTGGTGTGCTTTTCAAGCTACCGGGTCTGGGATTCAAACCATAGAGTTCCCCACATAGGACGCAGTACCTTAACCACCATGCCACTTGCTCTGTGTGTGTGTGTGTGTGTGTGTGTGTGTGTGTGTGTGTAGGAACATGCTGTACAAAAGAAGAAGAGGAGCAGGGTGTGGGGGAGCTTGTGACGATTGGGTCAGCAAGGCCTGGGTGAGAAAGTGACCTGTGAGCAGACTGGAAGGATGAAGCTGCTCCCTCATGGTAGTGCCTGCCGGTGGACAGGCCAGCTAGAGCAAAGGCCCCAAGGCCGGGTGGGCCTGGCCGGTCTTTGGAACAGCAAAGAGGCCTGTGTGGCTGACTCAGAAAGAGGCAGGCAGGAGTATTAGATAAGCCTGTTAGAGAGGGGATGGGGCCAGAGAGCCAGAGGGCTTTGCAGGCCAGCCTGAGGACCAAACCTTCTGTCTGTGAGATGCGGCATCCAGGCTTTGAGTGGAGGAGTGGAGGGGCCTAGCTGTGATTGAATGTGATCCCTCTGGCTCAGTGTGGGGAATAGACTGTAAAGCAGCAAGGGGGGACACTAACTAAGGTGAGAAATGAGGCAACTTGTCCCATTCGCTGCATTGACCTGCTAAATTGGGAAATCACCCCTGGGGTAACAGCATGAATTTAGCAAGGTGCACATGAAAGCTGGAAGTGGAATGTTTTACTGGCTGTTTGGGGTTCACTTTGCTTCCAACTCCCTGGAGCTGGCCATGTGTGTCCCTGTGTAGGGAGAGAGGAGATTGAGCATGAGCCCCGGCTTGAGTCAGTCCTTATGCTCTGCCTGGAAAGGCAAGCAGAAAGAAGAGGCTGCTGCTCCCAGGTTGGGCTAAATATGAAAAATTCTTAGGAGGCTTGGGGCCTCAGTCTGTCAGGACCTGGGTGCCTGGTGGAGGGTCAGATGGCAGCCTGGCAGGCAGATGGGAAGGAAGGCTGGGCGCTCTGTGGCCTGACCAGCCGCCTCAGCTTCCCTTGCAGCACCTGCCTGCTACCTAGGGCACTCTCTGGAAGAGTTCAGGCCACGCAGAGGGGAGAAAGGAGAAGCCGCTCTCCTCTCCGTCAAAACCACTCCACTCATTAGCCTTTCCATGGTGTGGTCCGCACAGAAACCTGCAAGACGCAGCCTCTTCGCCTCCCACCCCCGCCCCAGCGTGCGCCATGCCCTGGAGGAGCTCGGAAGAAGGTTTGTAGGTACGCCTCGGCTGGAGGCTTTTTGGAGGGGAGAGGAAGCAGTACCTTGCGAGCCTGGGGGTGGGAGTGGGCTAAAGTGGGGACCTTTGCTGCAGGGACCCTGAGTCCACTGTGCAATCCCAGGGACATCCAGGACTGAGCAAAGGGCTGCTATTCAGGAGGCCAGGCTTCTGGTCCTGGTCGCGCCACTGTGGACCTTGAGCAAAGCCCTGTCCCCTCCAGTCGCCATCGCTGAAGTGAGGGGTGGGCGCAGTGGCCTCTGAGGCCTTCGGGCGCCCACGCGAAGAACTGCGGCTTAGCCAGCGGCCTGCTTCTCCGCCTGCGCCGAGCCAGCTCCGCAGAGGGCCAGACGCGTTTGGGTGATCCTATTGTCACTGTTTTATCCTCAGGGATACAGAGTTTTGTACTGTGTACAAAATCAGGTGTGATATGGTTCCTTGACGCTTAATTC
>NW_006209292.1:758106-768621 GCF_000334495.1 Tupaia belangeri chinensis | reverse complement strand
CTTCCCTGGCTCCCTGGCCACCTCGTGCGGATCCTTCTGCGCAGTCACAGAGTGCGTGCCCTTCCGCCGCTCAGCGTGCGCGCTGTTCAGTGGAGCCAGTAACAGCGCCTCACAGGTGGCAGTGGCCACCCCTCATGCTGCCCCATTTCTCAGGGCATCGCGCCTTCCTCGAAGGAGGCTCCAGCCCAGTTCCTGGGACCTCTGGGCCAGCCACGAGGGAACCGCCAGCCCAAACCACGACCTGCATACTGTCTGTCCCGGGTCCGTGCCTCTGGGCTGACCTAGCTCCCGCCATGGGGTTGCTCAGATGTCCTGCCCCGCTCCGGAGACTCCAGCCTATGGGACTGTCACCTAGGCAAATGATCCTGGCTCTACTCTCAAAGACGCTCTCCTCTTCTGGGACCTCTTGGCTGCTCTGGCCTGGCTCTCTTCAACTTCTGAAAGGCTGGTTTTCCTCAGTTTCCAGGACGTCTCTCTTGGTTTCCTTATGACCTCTCTGTGCACACCAAGCCTGTTGTGCGGGGATTCCTTGTCTGTCTCTCCGGGCCTTGGTCTGGACTCCTCTCCTTTTCTCTGCCTACACTCCCTGCCCAAAAAGCTCGTTCACACCCAAAATCTTAATTACTACTTGTGTACACCCTGAACCGAAGCCTCTACCCCTAGCTTTGAACTTTCTCCAGAGTTTTAGAATCAAATAGTCTCCTCATGGACATTTCACAGCCAACGTCCATTCAATGTGCCCAGATCTGACCTCATAGATCTCCCCCACCCTGATGGGCTCCATGGGCATCCAGCTATGCTGTAAACTCCTCACCACGACCTACAAAGTTTCTCCGGACCTAGGCCCTGCCAACCACCTATCTCTCCAGCCTCATATTGACATCCAACCTTTTGGGGCCTCACATGGGTCACACATGCTCTTATCCATGCTGTCCCCTCTGCCCCTCTTACCGGCCCATCAGCCCTTTCCGGCTCTGTCTTCCCAATTTGTCTCAGCCCCCACCACACAGCAGTTGAACCACTGCCTTTGAATGCCTTCGGTACAACCCCCAACTCTCATCCTCTCAGGTCCTGCTGCTGCTCTACCTGGAGCAAGATTACTCAGGCTAGCTACCCACCCTCTCTTGGAATATAACTGCTTTTCTACTAAGTTTGTCTTAGTGTTCCTCAATCAAATGTTACTGACATTCTGGGTGGAAGAATTCTTCGTGGTAATGGTCTTTTTTTCATTACTTTTTTAAGAGATATTTTTGCTATAGGGTGTGTACGCTTGCTGAAAAGAGAGATGGAAAGAGAGAGAAAGTGAGAAATCACCCCCCACACACATGGGAGGGGGATGGCCACACTGCAATTCCTTCTCTTCCATTCTCCTTTCGGGATTTTGGGCACACACAGACAACTTGCCCAATGTATTTCAAGCTGCTGTGTCTGGGACTCGAACCGTGGTCAGCCGGGTGGGAGTCCAGCACCTTAACCACTACACCTCCTGGTGGTTCCACGGTAAGGGTTTTGGGAGGCCATATAACGTCTAGTCCTGGGACCAGCAGTTGGCGTAATGGCTATGTCACTGGACTTCCATGTAGTCGACTGTGGTTTGATTCCCGCACCCGGTGGCTTAAACTCACTTCAGGAGCGTGTGCGTACGGGCCCAAGATCCTGAGACGGTGGTGTGGTCATCCCCCCTGAGGGCTGATTTCTCGCTTTCTGTCTCTCTGTCTCTCTCTGTCTTTCTGGCGAGTGCACATGCCTTATAGCAAAAACTGCTCCAACAAACAAACAAACAAACATGTCTAGCCCTTACCCTCTAAGTGCCAGCAACACACCCCTCAACCTCAGTAAGTGTATTAACCACAAAACATCCACACACTTTTCCAAATGCTTTGTGGGGAGATTGCACCACTACTGATTGAGAACTACTCTAGTCTTTCTGGTTTGGAGACCCTTATTCTTTTGGGAAAACGTGGACACAAAATGATGGCTGAGTAGCTCTGCTCTCGGCCTGTCATTTATTAACTGTACCATCTGCTTCAAACTACGGGTCAGGTAATGAGAGAAATGACTGACATTTAGACATGGGAAAACAATTGGGCAAACGCAGGGGGCAGGCAACACAGGAATTTATGCCAGGGAAAGGGCATCAGTTGTTCCAGGGCAGCAGAGCTGAGGGTCGTAGCATGAGAGCACCCCAAGAGAGGGAGGTTCTGCTTCTGAATCCTAGAAAAGCTGACCCAAGAATACTCCCCTGGATCTTGTATCTGTCTCAGGAACCACAGGGCACTGCTACATTTGGCTCAGGGAGGAAAAGGGAACTGAGAACAACTCTGTGGGCTTGCTTGCACGAGGACCTAGTACCCCAAAGGAAGTCATCCTAGTTACTGATGCCATGATCCCATTTTTCCAGGATTTGAAAAAATTTAGCCTCAGGATCCCCCCAGTGTTGTGCCGCAAATCTGGGACCTTGGGCCTATAATCACATCAGCCCAGCTACCTCAAACAGCTATTCACCTCCCAAATTACCTCAGGCACATTGAGAACCCCCACCCCCAGAATCACCTGAGGTATGTGTTAAATACTTGGCTCTTCCCTCAGAGGGTCAGATTCAGTGAGCATCACTGGGTCCTCACCACAGAAGGATCTAGCATCTTTTACACTTTATATGTGCCAGATGCTATGCTGAGCATGCTACATGTATCTCCTCATGAGGAGGCAATGAAGAGCTGGGCTACTGTGCAGGGTCCACACTCGAATTACCTGGGTTTGAACTCCATCTCTGCCACTGATTTGCTGATGACCTTGGGTGAGCTGCTTACACTATCCACACTTCAGTGTCTGACCCAATAGACTGTACCAACCTCATAGAGTTGTCATGAGGACTACATGTCCTAATACCTGAAAAGTGCTTAGAACAGGGTCTGGCACTGAGTGAGTACCATGAAGAGCTTGGTGCTATTATTAGTTGTCCCATACTATGAGCTAGGCATTTATTACTATCCTCGTTTTATAGACAAGGGAATTGAGGCCTACAGAAATTAAGTAACTTAACTGCAAAAATACACAAATGGGATTACATAAAAATAAAAAGTTTCTACATAGCAAAAGAAATAGTCAACAGAGTGAAGAGACAGTCTACAAGGTGGGAGAATATATTTGCAGTTATACATCTGACAAAGGATTCATAACCAGAATATAAATGGAATTCACAGTTTACCAGGAAAAAAGAACAACAAAAAAACCCTCAAATAACCCAATTTAAAAATAAGAAATACAACTAAACAGACGATTCCCTAAGAAAGACCTGCACATGGCCAATAAGCACATGACAAATACTCAACATTATTAATCATCAGGGGAAAACATATCAAAACCACAATGTGGTGGGACCAACAGATGGTGTAGTGGTTACATTGCTGGACTGCCACATGGCCAACTGTAGTTCGAGTCCTGGACCCCATGGTTTGACACTCACACCAGGTGCATGTGTGCGTGCCCAAGATCACAGGAGGAAAATGGAGGAGAAGGGGTTGTGGCATGATTTCTCATTTTCCCTTTCACTGTCACTGCCTCTCTCTGACAAATGCATACACCCTAAGGCAAAAACCTCTAAAAATATCTATAAAGAATGGGGCTAGTAGGTGGCATGGTGATTAAGACGCTGAATTCCCACATGACTGAGTCCTGGACCTAGCAGATAGAAAATCACATTGGGTGCATTTGCATGTGTGCCCAAAGTCTCAAGAAGAGAATGGAGGAGAAGGAATTGTGGCACGGCCATCCCCTCAAGTGATGATTTTTCACTTTCCCTCTCTCTGTTTCTCTCCAACAGCGCACATGCCCAATGGCACAATCCTGAAACAAACAAGCAAAAACACAAAGAAGTATCACCTCACCCCATTTAGAGTGGCTATTGTTTAAAAAAAAGAAAAGAAAAGAATAACATGTGCTGGTGTGGTTGTGGACAAAGTCGGTTGGTTGACTTGGTGGTAATGTAAATTAATATAGAAAACACTTTAGCAGTTCCTAAAAAAATTACAAATAGAAATACTTTATGATCCAGTGATCCCTAGAAAAAAAGAAAGAAGTATATTGAAGAGTTATCTGCACTCCCATATTTATTGTTGCACTATTCACAATAGCTAATTACTAACAATAAGTGCCCAGCAGCTGATGAATGGATAAAGAAAATGTGGCATATATGCACAATGACATACTATTCAGTCACTAAAAGGATGAAATCTAGTCATTTGAGGCAAAGTGATCAAACTGAGAGGAAATAATGCAAAGTAAAATAAGCTAGAAACTGAAAGATGAATATTATATGCTCTCATTCATTAATGGAAGCTAAACATTTCAATTGTGTTGAAATGGAGAGTGTAACAGTGGGTACCAGAAGCTGGGAAGGGGAGAGCACTGTGGGGATGGGTAGGACTCGGTTAAAAGATACAAGCACGTAGATAGATAAGGGGAATGAGTTTTCGAGTGCTGTGGCACAAAAGAGCAACAATAGTTGGGGACAGTTTAATATATTTAATATACGTATGTCAAAACAGAAGAGTACCAACACAGAGTATTAATAATGTCTGAGATGGTGGATATGTTTATTGTCCTGATTTGTTCATTACACAACGAGCACATGCTTTGAAAAACCACACTGGACACCATAAATTTATACTGTCTTTATATGTAAAACAGAAATTATATCAATTTTTAATATCTTTTAATTAATTAATTTACATTCATTCCCTGAGAATTGTCACAGCATACAAAATGTAATTTCCCACCCAGAAGATGCTGCATAGTGGCTTAATCATACATGTTATTGTTAATAATTTTCCATTTCTAGTTTCATATACATGTGTGTGTGTATATAAATATATTTTTCCCTTTTATTGATTCACAAAATTTCTTAAATAATCTAACTACTTTCAATAGCAAGTTCAGCTGGTACATACATATCTGTGAACACATGTCTGACTTTAGGCATGAAACTCTGAGTAGAATGAATATACTATAAGGTAGCACCTAGCCGATGCTATATATAGCTTACTATGGTCATTAAACAGATATTTTTTAAATGTATTTTTTAATTTCAAGAAAAGCAGATTTAACTTTAATAAGTCAAATAAATGCTAAGGAAATATGCTTAAAACTTAAAGCCAGGAAACAGGTTAGGATTCTGTTCAAATACTAGGTACATGAACCTATCAGCAGCTCAAGACAGGACAAAAATCCTTAAAATTGGAAAACAAAGCCTAGAAAAAAAATCAACAATATTTTAGTCAAAAGTCATATAAAATTCTATTTCACCAGCTCAGTCTCATGTGCTTTATCTTTTGTTGTGATTCAATTTTCCCAATTCAATTCTGGGATATAATATTCAACTTCAGGCTTGTCCCCACAATTAAGTTGGCCATTTTCTTAGTTTTCGAACTCTTATTTCTGTGTGACTATAATTACAACAAATTTTTAAAAAAAGAAATGAAGGAGCTTGCCCAGTGTTACAGAGCTAGCAGATGACACAGCAAAACCTCAAACCAAGGTGGTGAAATTCTAAAAGTCAATATCACTGAGCCTGTGGCTACGCACTCAGCAAGTGTGCAAAAGAAGAACTATGGCCCACTTATCATGGAGAAGAATATGCAGGCTCAGAGAAGTGGCTTGCCCAATGTCATATAGTTACATGGCTCATCAGTGGAAGAACTGAGATTTCAGCCGAAGTATGGCTAATTTCAAACCCTTTGCAAAGATGGGCAAGCCAGATTACTAATTCAAGGTTTAAAAAAAAAAAAAAAAGATGAGTGTGTTTCCATTGGAAGGTGAGCAGATGAATAACACTTAAAACTTACCTGACTTTATCAGGATCATCAGTGTGTTGTCTGAATCCAGTGGTGAAATGCCAGTGCTCATCTAACGCGAGTTCTGAGCAGCATTTGGCACCCTTGCTCATTTCCTTTTTCTTAGAAATGCCTTTCCTTGGCTTCTAGAACACCTGTCTCTCCTGGATTTCCTGTATATCCACCCACATTTTGTTTATTCATTCATCTGTTGATGGGTACTTAGGTTGTTTCCACCTTTTGGCTGTTGTGAATAATGTTGCATTAAACACTCTTGTTTAAGTCCTTGTTTTCAATTATTTTGGGTATGTATCTTGTTCTCTTAATTTTGAGGAGCTCTGGTGATCAGTCTTCATGCTCTTCCCTTTCTACATTCATGTGGCCCCACCTAGTCTTAAGGCTTTAAATATTGGGTCATCAGGAAAGTCATGATGCATTTTTGCATAGAAAAACAGAAAAAAAAATATCATGACTTTCCGGATGACCTAATATAACCCAATGCTGCTGTGTCAAATGTCTGTCTTCAGCCTACAACTTTCCCTTGACACTCCAGACTCATGTATGCAACTACTTCCTCAATTTCCCCACTGGACTATCTGGTAGCATCTCAAAGGACTGAACATAGTCACTCCAAACTCTTGGTATCTTTCCCAAACATGCTATTGCCGTGTGTTTAGTAAATGGCATGTCTATTTTATTCGAGGATGCTCAGACCTTGGAGTCCTTTTTTACTCTTTCTTCACTCCCCATAACAACCCATTGAGTTGTCAACTCATTGGCCAACACAACAGTCTTTTGATTTTGATTTCATAAAATATCCAGAATCTTACCAATTCTTTCTCTCTCTCTCTCTCTCTCTTTCTTTTGAGAGATTTTGCTATAGGGCACTTGTGCTCACCAGAGAGACAGAAAGTGAGAAATCATCCCTTGGGGGGATGGCCATGCTACAATCCCTTCTCCTCCGTTCTCCTCTTGGGATTTTGGGCATGCATGCACACGTGCCCTGTGTGAGTTTTGGCCACCGGATCCAGGACTTGAACCGTGGTCTGACATGTGGGAGTCCAGCACTTTAACCCCTATGCCACCTGCTGGTCCCAGAATCTTACCAATTCTCATGACCTCTGTGATCACCATTCTGGACCCAGCCACCATCAGTCCTTGCCTGGGTTACTCTAATAGCCTTCTAAATGTTCTTACTTCTACCGTCGCACTTGTAACCCAACAACTAGAGCATTTCTTCAGAACATAAGCCAGATCATGCAAAACCCTCCAGTAATGTCACTGAAGTATCAATATTTACAGCAGTCTACCTGATATGGGCCACTATTGCCTCTCCACTATATCCCTCCACTTCCCTCTTCACTCACTCTTCTCTAACCATACTGACTTCCTCATTGACCCTCTAACATGCCAGGTACAGCTTAGCCTCAGTGCAGCCTCGCTTCCTGATCCCTCTGCCTGGAGTGCTCTCTGTCTAGTTGTCTGTCAGTCTTTGCTTAAATGACACCTTCTTGAGTCCTTTCATAACACCCCCAATTTAAAATTGTGGCCCCCCTTTTTCTCTCCCCCTTCTCAGTCTCTCCATAGCACTTAGAGTCATCAGGCATACTGTATCTTTTTCTTATTTACTGTCTATCTCCTCCAACCAAAACATCAGCTCCATAAGAACAGCGGCTATTTCTTATTCTGCTTTTTGATGTGTTCTTGGTTCTTGAATAGCCTGGCACTCAATAAAAACTTGTTGAATAAATACATGAATGAAAAAAGAAATAATTTCCAATATAGTTAACTAGGTACCACGTCTTATCCCAAAACCAAAACTCTTTTTTGCATAGTACATGTCTACGCCTACTTTTCTAAAAGTTGGTGCCTCAGTCCAATATTCCCCCATCACAGAGCCATTAAAGTCTCCATGTCCAGGACTGTATCAATCTGTATGTATAAGGAGTCTTCCAAAGCTAATGGAAAGTGTGTATTAGGAAAAAACTATATGTAGATTTCCATAATTTCTGCACCTAAAGGAACTCGTACTTTTTTTTTTTTTAGTTTTATCATAAGGCACATGCCAGAGAGTGACATACAGAGAAAGAGAGAGCGAGAGATGGGGAAAGTGAGAAATCACCCCCTGGGGGAACAGCCATGCAACAATCTCTTCTCTTCCATTCTCCTCTTGGGATTTTGGGTACACAAACATGCACATGGTATGTTTTTCAAGCCACTGGGTCTGGGACTCAAACCACACAGTTGGCTATGTGGGATCTAGCTGTCTTAACCACTGTGCCACCAGCTGGCTCATAAACTCACACTTTAATTACATTTTCCAAGAACTTTTTGGGAGCCCCTCATTTATGGCTGATTCTTTCTCAGTCAAAATTGCCAAAAATCTTGTCTATACTTGCTATCTCCTTTTCTTTTTCTTTCTCTCTCTCTCTCTCTCTCTCTCTCTCTCTAGATTTTTGCCATAGAGCACATGCACTTGCCAGAGAGACAGAGAGAAGGAAAGTGAGAAATCATTTTTGGGGGGCGGGGGTGGCCATACCACAATCTCTTCTCCTTCATTCTCCTCTCAGGATTTTGGGCACCAACACATACACTTGACATGATTTTTAAGACACTGGGTCCAGGACTTGAACCATGATCAGCTATGTGGGAATTCAGTGCCTTAACCACCATGCCACCTGTTGGCCCCAGCTTTCTCCTTTTCTTTACCTCCCATCTTCTCCTGAAGTCACTCTGCTCTGATTTCCTTCTCTATTGTGTTTCTTAAAACAGTTCCTGTTAAGGTTATCAACCCCCACCATTACCAAAGGCCTTGGTCATTTTTGACTCTCATCTTCCTTGACTTACATGCCCTCCTTCTTGAAACTACTCCTTTCCTTGACTTCTAAAACACTGTACTCTCCTGGTTTTCCTTCCACTGTTCTAAATGCTCCTTTGTAGGATCTTCTTTTACTCAGTCTTTTAAATAAAGGGTTCCTCAAATTTCAGCTCTGGATCTTCTCTTCCTCCCACTCTGCCTCAAACCTTTACAATCTCAATCATCCCTGTGGCTTCAAAGATCCTTTTACACAGAGAAAATCCAAGTTTATACCTTCAGCCCAGACTTCTCCCATGAGCTCCAGACCCATAAACCCACTGCTTAATGAACGTATCTCTTCTTGGATATCTCAAAATCCCTTCAAACTTAATATGCTCAAAATCAAACTCATGATCTCTATCCTCTTTACTCTTCTATCTTTTTTTAGTGTTCCGTATCTTAATGAATGTTACTACATCCATCCAATTGCAGAGCCAGTAATCCAAGTGTTATCCTTCATGTCTTCCTCTTCAACATATTGAATCCATTAGCTCACAATTTTATTTCTTTTCTTGTTTGTTTGTTTGTTTTGTTTTGCTACAGGGTGTGTGTGCTCACCAGAGAGACAGAGAGAGATAGAGGACAGAAAGCGAGAAATCACCCCCAGGGGGGATGGCCACGCCACAATCCCTTCTCCTCCATTCTCCTCTCAGGATCTTGGGCACGCATGCACACGTGCCCGGCATGAACCACGGTCAATTACATGGGAGTTCAGTGACCTAGCCATTATGCTAACTGCTGGTCTCAACAATTTTATTTCTAAAAAGTATTTCAAATGCATCTACTTCTCTCAGTCTCCACTACAAACACCCCAAGTCTAGTCGCCATTATCTCTTGCCTCAACAACTACAGCTTTTTCCCAATTGGTTTCCTCATTTCTGCAGCAGCCAGCTCCAATGCATTCTCTATGCTACAGCCACAGGGATACTTTGAAATGTGAATCAGATAATTTCAAAATCTTGCTGAAAATTCTCTATGACTTCCTGTTGTTCTTAGGAATCAGATGAAAATCTTATGTGTGTCATCTAGTCCTGGCATGGTATGCCTCCTATACACACCTCCACCTTGTTTCTCCATTCTGGCCTTCTTGTAGACCATCAATGAATCCTCTTTGCTCTTGCTCCAGGGCCTTTGTAGATTGTTGCCCCTTTTGTTTGAAATGCTTTCCCTCTCATCTTTGCCTAGTTAATGTCTAGTCATTTTTGATGTCTCTGTGCAATCAGCACTTTCTAAGGGAAGACTTACCTAATTTTTCTGATTCATATGAAATTTCCCATCCTACTCCTTCATAGCACTATGTACTTTCCTCTCCCTCAGAGAACTTTTCTTAGATGCAATTTATCATTTACTCACGGTTTAATGGAGTTGATATCTATCTCTCCCCTCAGACCAGAAGTTCATGAGAGCACATTCTGATTTGTCTTTGTTTACCATTGCATCCTAGCATTCTCACACAGTGCCTGATACAGAATGAGAGTTCAACAAATGTTTGTCATATAATTTAATTACAAAGAAGTGGTAGGTGACCTTTTAGAGCAACTTAAGGGGTGAGATAGTTGAAGATATGGGCCTTGGTCAGATCTTGGGATGATTGCATTAGGAATTTCAGAGGACTAGTACATTTGAATCATGACAATGGGGAGGGTGGCTAAGGAGGGGTGAGAGTGAAGAGTGAAGGTCACTGGTGATGGGAAGACTGATTTGTGAATCAGGAACCATAAATCCTTGAAAGTTTTCATGGTCATATATGGTGATAGGTGGATGCAGACTTGTCTGGAGGGTTCCAGTGTTTCCTTGCTTTCTTGTATTCTACATCTAACTCTTTTT
>NW_006209292.1:741493-758075 GCF_000334495.1 Tupaia belangeri chinensis | reverse complement strand
TGGCTCCAGAGCCTCAGGCACATTATGAGGCCCTTAGTTGTGGATCCACAGAGGTGATAATGACATAAAGGCATCAGTTTACCGTAGACTACCCCACTACTTCCCCTTGTCTCTGACTTAAGCAGTTAAATGGGCTTAGCTTCCCAGATTTCCTGGGCAAGATCTGCCTTGTCTACCATATCAGTGCTTCAGAGTGACTCCTTAGTAGCTTTTGCTCTGATCATCCAATTCTCTCTTCCAGACCTTTGTTTCCCAGGTCCTTCCACCATGTAGCGAAGTCTAATTTCCCGTAATGCCCATAGTGGCCCTGCTTCCCTGGCTGAGCTATGGCCAGTACAATTATGGCTGGGTTGTCTTCTTGGACATTGAAGTCACTCAAGATGATAGTCTGGGGGCCAGCAGGTGGCATGGTGGTTGGGGTGCTAGACTCCCACATGGCGTACTGTAGTTTAAGTCCTGGACATGGCAACTTGCTTTCTCACTTTCCCTTTCTCTATCTCTCTGGCTCTCTCTGGTCAAATAAAAAGAATAATAGTAACAACAACAAATGGAATTAAATAAATAATTCTTTTTTAAAAAATATTATAGTTTGGTTTTAGGAGAAGGAAGACTATGGTCTAGTAGGCTGTCTCTCATGCCTGAAGTGTGGTAACTAGGAAGTAATTCAATGAATTAACTGTTAGATCAGCACCTGAATGGCCTTTAGATAATTTCCCATCAGAAAATAAGGAAATGGTTACAGTGACCTTTGGCCAGAATCCTTGGCCAGAGCCCTCCCTTACTGGCAGCCAATGCCCATAGATGGGCCAATAAGGTCATAGTAGCAAGTACGCTAATCAAAATATCCATCATTTTTGTGACTCTACCCCTCCACCCCTCTCATATAAATACATCATGTTTTCTTGGTGGGGTGGTCTGAAGCACCTCTGGCTTTAGACCTCCAGGTAGTCTTTTCTCAATACACTTTCCTTTTTCTCTTGAGATGGTGCTTCTTGAGTCTTACTCCGAACCCTAACATTAACCAGGAAGAAAACAGTGTTAGGACCAGATGAGTGGAGAGACTAGCTATAGAGTAGGGGGTTTTACATGCAGATGGTAGAATAATGGCAAGAATGTTTATTCCTCTTCCACCCTCAGGTGAAAGGCAGTCTAGAACTACAGATGAGAGCCAGGGCTTAGAACAAGGAAATAGAGACTTCACTTGAGAGATACAAACATAAGAGTTTAATTTTATAGACTAGGGGCAGTTGAATAGTGCAATGGTGAAATGCATAGCCAAATACACATTTTGTGACCTTGGGAAAATTGTTTACCCTCTCTTTGCCTCAATTTCCCCATCAGCACAACGAGATTATGACAACCTCCTCATAGGGCTGTTGATGAAATTAAATTAGTGAGTGCATGCAATTTTTTTTTTGTTAATTTGACCTTCATTAAAACTCTAAAAGGTCAACAAAGTATGGTATTACCTCTGTTTGTGGAATGAGATACCCAGAAAAGTTAAGGAGTTTACCAAAACACAGTCAGGAACAGAGTTAGTGTTAGGACAAATCCCTAGTCTGAGTAGCTAGTGAGTGATTTTTTTTATCACCATTCACTACACGAAGGGGTCTGAGAAGTGAGTAAACAGGTCAGAGGATGAACCGTGTTTCATTGGCCAGGAAATTCTCCTTCTCATCAAATAATTCTTCATAGAACTCTCGATTCCAGCACTCCTGCCTAACAGTCACCCAGACCATTCACCATTAGTCCCTGCACAATGGGGTCCATGTTTTAGTAGTCTCTGACTCCAGGTCCTTTCCCTCATTGGTCCTAAGAGCTGGTGGAAGATTTAATCTGCCCTCAGTCTGACCTAGTACACCCCACTGAGTTCTTTCTGCTGAGCATACCGTTCAGACAAACTAGTGATCTGATTAGTCCCAGTGCCTCCTGCTCTGGTCAGCCCCCTGTGGTGCTAATAGTGGAGGAGGGCAATTAAATCAGTAATAATGCTGAGGTGGAGGAGCTGCTAAAAAGCGTTTATAAATGGATTTGTAATATAAAATATAAGGGCAATTGGCCCTGGCAGCTAGGAAATAATGAAGGCCCTTATAGCAAGAGCTGCTGCAAAGAGAGTAATAAATTAAAGAAAGAGAAACCCCAAACCAATAGACTTTGAGAGTAAGTATCTGAAGATATTCATACAACCAGTAACTATGGGCCTTTCGTAGCTATTGATTGGAGTGAGTAGATGGGAACAGGCAAGCAGAAAACAGAAACTACCCCCAAATCATAAGGGGCAGGGCAGAGGGGATCCTTTCAGCAGGTGAGAGCTGGTTTCCTGGGAATTTAGCAATCAATGGTGCCAAAAAGCATCAGAAGAAGGGCCTGGCTTTCAGGTCTGGCCAGTGAAGGCTGGGAGGAAGAACAGGGCCCAGTGAGCTTCTCTGCTATGATAACAATATTCCATGGAAACAAACCTAAAATAGCAATTACAATTGGGCGCAGGAATCAAATAACACCTGGCTGCAGGTCTGAGTGTACTTTAAAAATGATAGCTCTTTTGCGATATAATTTACACACCATACAATTCACTCTTTCAAAGTGTATAATCCAGGGCCAGTTTGGTGGAATACTGGTAATGTGCTACTCAAACGATGCTGGATCCACATGGAAGATTGTGAGTTTGGTTCCCTGGTCACATTGTATATGACAGGCTTGCAGGCCCATGATTCCGGCTGACTGGAGAGGAGAGGCTGGATGGGGAATTGCAATATGAGACTCTGCTGAGGGTGCTTGTCCTTTTTTTCTTTCCTCTGTCTCTCACTCTCATGAAAGAAATAAATGAAACTTTGAAACTTTTTACAAAAGGGTTTGGTTCAGTGGCTTCTTTAAAAATTTTTTGTCACAGGTATGTGTGCTCACCAGAGAGAGATAGGGAGAGAGAGATGGAAAGTGACCATACACCCTCCATGGGGCATGGTCATGCCGCAATCCTTTCTCCTCCATTTCTGCCTCCTGTCAGGATTTTGGGTGCACGTGCACCCAGCATGCTTTTCAGGCCACTGGGCCTGGGACTTGAACCACCCAGTTGGCCATGTGAGATCTAGTCACCTTAAACACCATGCCACTGGCTGGCCCCCCCCCCCCCCCCCCCGTTATAAGTATTCAAATATTCACAGTTATGCAATCATTGCCACAATTAATTTTAGAACATTTCCTTTTTTCTAACCACTTTATTTATTTAATTTATTATTCATTAAATTGATATATGAATTAATGTATCAATTGATTGATATATTAAAGTTGTACATGAGTTTGGAGATAACTATACACCCAACAAAACTATCACCAACATTAGGACAATAAACATATCCATTATCTCCCAAAGCTTCCTCCTATCCCCTCTATTATTATTACTTTGTGGGAAGAGCACTTAACAAAAGATCCACCATCTTAACAAATTTTAAATAATACAATCAGCATCGTTAGCTATGGGCACTATACTCCATGTAGATCTCCAGAACTTGTTTTACATAACTGAAACTTTGTGACCTTTGACCATCACCTCCCCATTTCTCCTTCCTCCCCTAACCCCTGGCAACCAACAGTCTACTCTCTGTTTCTATTAGTTTGACTATTTTAGATCCCACCTGTAAGTGAGATTATATAATATTTGTTGTTCTGTGTCTGGCTTATTGCACTTAACAAATGCCCTCCAGGTTAAGCCACATTGCCTCAAATGGCAGGATTTCCTTCTTTTTAAAGGGTAAATAATACTCTACTTATGTGTATACTGCCTGCAGCGTCTGTATCCCTTTATCTCTTGATGGGTATTTACATAGTTTCCATATCTTGGCTATTATGATTAATGCTGTAATGAGCATAAGAGTGCAGGTATCTCTTTGAGATCCTCATTTCAATTCCTTTGGATATGTATCCAGAGATAGGATTGCTGTATCAAATGGTAGTTCTGCCTTTAGCTTTTTTTTTTCAAATTTCTCTAATTTTTAAATTTTTTTTCCATTTTTTAAAAATTTACATTCATTCACCGTACATCATTATAGCATATAAAATGAGATTTTTTCCCATCCGGAATACACTGTATATTGGCTCAATCAAGCACATCAACATATGTGTTATTGTCAACAAATAATTTTCCATCTCTTGTTTTCTGTATATTTTGCCTTTTTTCCCATCCTTGATTCCCTATCTCTCACCCTCTGCCATCTCCCACCTTCCTCCCACACTGTGTCTGGTATCTATTGTTGCTTTCTATGCTTCCCTCATTTTATTGTTTCACTAAATGTCTTAATAAATCCAAATATTTTCAATAGCAAGCACAGCTGATATATACATATCCATGAACCCAAGTCTGACTTTAGGCATAAACCTCAGTGAGTAGAATGAACGTACTATAAAGTAGCACCTAGCTGGGGTTATATAGCTTACTGCAGTCATCAGATAGGTATTTTTCCATAATATTCCATTTCTACTTTCATATGTATGTATTTTTTACCCTATATCTGACCCTCTGCCCTATTCCACTCTCTTATTGCACTATCTCTGCTGTCTACACTTATCTTCAATTCCTTTTCCCCCAACATTTTATCACACAATATCATAAGTAATCTAACTACTTTCAATAGCAAGTTCAGCTGATGGTTTCAAGAAAAGCAGTTTTGAACTGGTAAGGATATTTCCTTGAAACTTAATGCCTTTAGCTTTTTGAGGAAATGCTATATTTTCCAAAATGCATGTGTCAATTTGCATTTGCACCAACAGTTCTTTATATCTTTGCCAGTACTCATCATCAGTTTTTGTAATGATAGCCATTCTGATAGGTGTGAAGTACTATCTCATTGTGGTTTTCATTTACATTTAGTTTGTGATTATTGATGTTGAACACTTTCCATATACCTGTTGACCATTTATTTGTCTTCTATTGAGGAATGTCTATTCAAATTCTTGGCCGATTTTAAAATACTTTGCTGCTTTGCTATTTAGTTGTATGAATTCTTTGTGTATTTGATGTATTAGGTTGTTGGAAAAGTCATGACACACTTTCGCATAGAAAAACATAGAAAAATACATCATGGCTTTTCTGATGACCCAAATATTAACCCCCTATTAGATATATGATTGCAAAGTTTTCCCCTTTGTAATGGTTGCCTTTTCACGTGTGAGGCAGGAGAAAGCTAGCAAATGGAAGCCAGTAAGGAGGCTGGAGCATCTGCCCATGTGGTTAGATAGACAAAATGATCAGGGCAGAAAATTCCCTGCCCAAGGTAATGTAAGCAGGAGATTAATGGGGTATGTCTAGCTGATTAAGACACATTTAATATAGCCGATGAAATAAATCATTGGGCCCAGCTACATTTGATAGAGCCGATAAGACGGAAACAATCAGTAGGCCCAGTCAATGATCAACCCACATGACCTAAATCAAAAATTATAAACCTTGCAGAACACAGCTGCTGAGGCCTTTTGAGCCACTCTCTCTGCCTGCTCAGGCCTGCTCCTATGTCTCAGAAGTGTACTTTTATTTAATAAACTACCGTTTCCTTACACTGTTTGCATGTTTTGTTTAATTTGTCTGAAACACCAAGAACCTGGAAATCATCATAGAAGCCATCCCACAACACTGGGTTGATGGTTCCCTTTGCTTTGCAGAAACTTTTTACTAGATTTTTTGTTTGCATTTTATTGCACACATGAGAGAGAGAAAGAAGGCACTTGCCAATGGTGCATGGTCATATCCTAACTCTTTTTCCTCCATTTCTCCAACCCATCAGGCTTTGGGGCACACACACGCATGCACCGAGCATGTCTCTCAAGCCATGAGGGCTCACAGTTGAATTGTGGTTGGCCATGTGGGATCCTGCTCTATATGTATAGTGCTGTGGCGTGACACCTGTCTAGTGCAGAAGCTTCTTAGTCTGATGCAGTCTTACTTGTTTATTTTTGCTTTCCTTGCCTGTGCTTTGGGGGTCATAGCTAAAAAACCACCGCCGAGACCAGGGTCAAGTAGTTTTCCCCCTATGTTTTCTTCAGGGAGTTTTATTGGTTTCAGGTCTTATGTTTAAGTCTTTAGTTCATTTTGTGTTGATGGTGTAAGGTGAGTCTAATTTGATTGTTTTGCATATAGATATCCAGTTTTACCAACACTATTTATTGAATAGACTGTCCTTTCCCTGTTGTGTATTATTGATTCCCTTCTTGAAAATTAGTTAGCTATATGTGCATGTGTGTTTTTATTTTTAGAGAGATTTTTGCACTCCCAGGAGAGATAGAAACAGAGAGACAGAAAGCATGAAATCACCTCCGGAGGGTGGGGGAGTGACCATGCTGCAATCCCTTTTCTTCCATTCTCCTTTTGGGATTTTGGGCACACACGCACAAATGCCTGGTATGAGTTTCAAGCTGCTGGATCTGGGACTTGAACTATGGTCGACTACTTGGGAGTCCAGTGTCTTAACCACTACATCATCTACTGACCCCATATGTGCTTGTGTTTATTTCTGGGCTTTCTATTCTGTTCCATGGATCTATGTTCCTGCTTCTAGCACTCTGCTGTTTAGCTTACAATAGATTTGTAATAAAATTTGAAATCAAGAAGTGTGTTGCCTACACCTTCATTCTTCTTGTTCAAGATTGCTTTGACTAGTCAGGGTCTTTTATGGTTTTATAGAAGATTTTATGATGATTTTTTTCTATTTCTGTGAAAAGTATCACAGGATTTTCTTAATAGAAATTGAATTGAATCTGTAGATTGCTTTGCAGAAGTTGGACATTTTAACAATATGAACTCTTCATTTTTTTGAGAGAGAGTTTTGTGGACTTCTTGTTCAAGATTGCTTTGACTAGTCAGGGTCTTTTATGGTTTTATAGAAGATTTTATGATGATTTTTTTCTATTTCTGTGAAAAGTATCACAGGATTTTCTTAATAGAAATTGAATTGAATCTGTAGATTGCTTTGCAGAAGTTGGACATTTTAACAATATGAACTCTTCATTTTTTTGAGAGAGAGTTTTGTGGATACAGGGTGTGTGTGTTCACTGGCGAGACAGACAGAAAGCAAAAAATCACCTCCTGGCGGGGCTGGCCATGATGCAATCCTTTTCTCATTTTCCTATTTTCCTCTTGGGATTCTGAGCGGGATCTTGGGGATACATGCACATGCACCTGGCATGAGTTTTAAGTCACTAGGTCTAGGACTCGAACTGTGGTAGACTACGTGGGAGTCTAGCTATATAATCATTACACCACCTGCTGGTTCCAATAATATGAATTTCTCTAATATACAAATATAGGATATCTTTCCATTTATTTTGAGCTTCTTAATTTTTTTCATTAATGTTTTATAGCTTTTAGTCTACAGCTATTATACCTCCTTGGTTAAATTTATACTTAAATATTTTATTATACCTTTTAAAAATAATTATTTTATTTATTTATTCATTTTTATTTGACCTGAGAAGGACAGAGCAAGAGAGAGAGAGAGAGAGAAAGAGAGAAGAGAGAGAAAGTGAGAAAGCAAGCCACCAGGTCTGGGACTCGAACCGTGGTTGGCCATGTGAGAGTCCAGTGTCCTTAACCACCATGATACCTGCCAGCCCCAAAATTTTATTATTCTTGATGCTATTATAAATGAGATTGTGTCTTCCCTTCTTTCTTTCCTCTTCTCTCTCTTTTTTTCTTTCTTTTTAAAGACAGAGTCTTACTGTCACACTCCTACTACCTTAGCCACCCAGCTGGGACTACAGATGTGTGCCACCATATCTGCCTTTTTTTTCTTTTTAGACAGGGCCTCACTGTGTTGCCCAGGCCAGTGTTGGCATACATTTTCATTTATCTTGGTTATATATGTAGGGGTAAAATTGCTGGGTCATATGATAATATTCTATGTCCTACTTTTTAAAAAAAATAATTATTTTATTTAATTGTATTTATTTATTATTAGTTGTAAATTCTACGAGAGAGAGAGAGAGAGAGAAAATAAGCCATCGGGTCTGAGACTCAAGCCATGGTTGGCCACATGGGAGTCCAACACCTCAATTGCCATGCCATCTGCTGGCCTCTATGGCCAAGTTTTTAAATAAGTGTCAAACTGTTTTCCATATTAGCTGTAGAATTTTTTAAGAATTATTAGTGGCTTGAGTAATTAACGCTTAGCCCTTCATGGTTTTCTTTTTAATTTTTTTGCCTTAGAGTGTATGTACTTGTTGGGAAGAGACAGAGAGTCATAGAGATAGAGAGAAAAGTGTGAAATCACCTCTTGGGGGAATGGCCACACCACAGTCCTTCCTCCTCCATTCTCCTCTCAGAATTTTGGGCACACATTCATACGTTCCTTACATGATTTTTAAGCCACTGGGTCTGGGACTCAAACTACAATCAGCCATGTAGGATTTCAGTGCCTTAACTACCATGCCACCTGCCGGCCCCTGGAAGCTACACATTTTTACATTTCCACCAGAAATGTATGAGAGTTCCAATTTCTCTATATCCTCACTGACACTATTTTTCAGGTTTTTAATTTTCTGCTAAAGGGTCCATGTGCTCACTGGGAGAAGAGAGGAAAGAGAGTGGGGAGAGAGAAAGAGAGAGAGAGAGAAAGTGAGAAAGCAACCCTCCATGGGGAATGGTTATGCTGCAATCTCTTCTTCAGCTCTCTTTCCTTTCAGAATTTTGCCTGATTTATTTTTCAAGACTCCAGGTCCAATGGAGACTTGAAAATGGCACCTTCAGCTATGTGAGGTCCACCTTTCTTAACCACTGTGCCATGGGCTGACCCATTTTCCAATTTTTAATATTATGGCTACTGTGGTGTGTGTGAAACAACATCTCACTGTGGCTATGATTTGCATTTTCCCTGGCACACTAGCAAGAGAGAGAGAGAGAGAGGAAGAAGAAAGTGCCCATGTTTCAATCCCTTCTCCATCTCTCCCTCCTTCCAGAATTTTGGGTTCACCCATATATTCCCAGTGTGTTTCTTCTTTTTTGTTTTGTTTTTGCTGTAGGGCACTTGCACTCACCAGACAGAGACAGAGAGAGAGAGAGAGAGAAAGAAAGAGTGAGAGGGTAAGTGGTGTGAAATCACCCCCCAGGGATGGCCACAGTGTGATCCCTTCTCCTTTTGGGATTTCGAGTACACATATGCACCCAGTGTGATTTTCAAGTTGCTGGATCCAGGACTCAAATCACATAGCTGGCCATTTGGGATCCAGTGTCTTAACCTCCATCCCATCGGCAGGTTCTATACCCAGTGTGCTTCTTTGCCTTTTTTTTTTTCTTTTTGTTTTTTTTTTCCATAGGGTGCCTGTGCTTGCTGATAATTCTGTCCTGATTCCTGGTACTTATTTTGGGTGTAGATAACTAAACTGATCTGTTTACTGTGCATTGCCAACAGGATGTGTGGTAGTCACCCAATTCTTTCTTTTTCTTTTTTTTAAAGAGAGATTTTTGTTATAGGGCAGGCGTGCTTGCCAGAGAGACAGATAGAAAGCAAGAAATCACTCCCCAGGTGGGTATAGCCATACCTCAATCCCTTCTCCTCCATTTTCTTCTTGGGATCTTGGGCACACACGCACACACACGCGCCTGGCATGAGTTTTAAGCTGCTGGGTCTGGGACTCAAACTGCCATTGACCATGCGGGAGGCCAGTGACATAACATTTATGCCATCTGCTGGTCCCTGTCACCCAGTCACCCCCCGGACAGCTCCAGGGTACATTCCTAAGTTCTCTGTCTCCCTGGTCCCCACATATAGGCTTTTTGTGGGCCCTCGCTAATGGCAAGGGAGAAAGAGGCTTCATGAACACATGCCCACACTGCCTGGGTTTGCTTAGCCTGGACTCTATGACAAGACTGATTTAAAAGTAACATTTTCTTTTCCTACCATGTCACTAGCCAAGCCTGAGGGCAAGAATATTGATCTGACTGATTTTTTTTTTGAGAGATTTTTTGCTATAGGGTGCGTGCACTCACCAGAAGGACAGAGAGAGACAGAGAGACAGAAAGAGAGAAATCACCCCCAGGGAGGATGGTCACCCTGCAATCTCTTCTCCTCCATTCTCCTCTTGGGATCTTGGGCACACACGCACATGCACCCGGCATGAGTTTAAGCCACCAGGTCTGGGACTTGAACTGCAGTCAACTACATGGGAGTTCAACGACATAGTCATTATGCCAACTGCTGGTCCCAATTTGAATGCTTTTTAAGGCAGCATTTTAAAAATCTTTGATCTTCTATGACCACTCTGTCCCCACGCTCATTCTCTTTGGAAGGTTCTTTGTCACAAGCAAAGAACCCAAAAGCTTACTTTTTCTGAGAACACATTGATGGGCTTATAGGCCTTCTGTTGTGATGGAGCTAATTGATGGAAATTGTGAGGTCAAACCCAAATACAATGGGATAGAAGGAGACAGTAGCAAATTATATTTCCTTAGTTCTGTGACACAAACATATTTACATATTTTCATTAATAGTTGAGGTTTTTTTTTTTTTTTTTTTTCTACTTGCACATACACCTGGTGTTTCTCAAGCTGTCAGATCTGGGACTCAAACCATCTAGTCGTCCATGTGGGATCTGGCCACCTTGATCACCAGGCTATAGAATCAGCCCCTAGTAGTTGGAGATTGTTATGATACTGTGGAAGAAATTTAACCTTTGTAGTGGTTGAAAATTACAGATAGGACAGTTTTCAAATGACTCTAGTATCAATGTCAATAAATGTGATTGTTCTGATAAAAGCAGTAAGGCAAAAATAATATTGCTAATAACCTGAGGCTCTTCTACTTCTAGCCATTGGAAGATGTATTCACTTTTGAATAACTCTTAGGAGAACGTTTCTTCAACTAGGAGCAAGCGTGTTTCCCTTTTGCTATGAATTGATGTGTGCGGAAGTCTCTCTTCTGTTTTTAGCAATGAGGTCTCAAGAGGTGTACTCTATTCAGGTGTCTGAAGAGTACTATCTTTGTATTCACAGGTGGTTCAGTAAAGGGGAGAATCCCAGGGAACCTTATGATACTAGGGAATTTCAGAACTGTGATTCTAGATCTGTCTAATCCCTTTGACAGGGTGGAGAATGAGGAAGAGAGGATAATGTAAGAGGAAAGAAAAGAGTTAGAGAGGAATAAAGAAAAAGAAAGATGTATCTGGACCCTACCTCTCACCTTTGACAAAAAATAAGTCAAGGTGGATCAAAGATCTAAATCTAAGACCTCAAACTATAAAAGTGCTCCTAGAAAACACTGGGGAACCTCTGGGAGACATTGGGGTAGGAAAAGACTTCTTAAATAAGACCCCCAACACACCCCCAAAATAGACAAGTGGGATTACATCAGACTAAGAAGTTTCTGCATGGCAAAAGACACAGTAATTAGTGTGAATCAATAGCCCTCAGAATGGGAAAATATTTTTGTAAATTATGCATCAGATAAGGGACTGATAACAAGAATACACAAGGAACTCAAGCAGCTGTTTGGAAAATAAGATGATGAATCCTATTAAAATATGGGAGAATGAGTTGGAAAAAAACCCCACTCTCTAAAGATGACACACGAATAACTAAAAGGCATATGAAAAAATGCTCAACATCTCTCATCGTAAGGGAAATGCAGATCAAAACAACAATGAGATACCACCTAACCCCAGTCAGAATGACTAAGGTTAAAACAAAAAATGATCAGTGCTGGCGGGGTATAGTGAAAGGGGAACTCTCTTACACTGCTGGTGGGAATGTAAATTAGTCCAGCCACTGGAGAACAATTTGGAGATTCAGAAATCTACAAATAGAGCTACCATATGATCCAGCAGTCCCACTCCTTGGTATCTACCCAAAGGACAGAAGAATTCTTCATCGGAAAAGTGCTTGCACATCAATGTTTATTGGGGCACTAGTCACAATTGCTAAGACATGGAACCAACCCAAATGCCCCCGAACAGATGAATGGATTGAAAAACTGTGGCACATATTCTCTATGGAATACTATTCAGCCGTATAAAAAATAACCTGACTTTTGACAGAAAGCGGAAGAATATGGGAGATTTACTGCAAGTCAGCCTATAAAGGAGAGACATTGTATGTCCCCACTTAATATATACCGAGTGTCCACACTCTATGACTGAAACTGATTGACCAAAGGATATACAAACACAATAAGCGGGTGTAAATACCAAATATAATGTGTATGGAAGAGTAGGGCCTGAGGAAGGACATTTAGAAGAAAAATATGGAGGCAAACCATTAATGGGACAAAGAAATGTGGCATTATCTGTTGAAGATATTTTATAGATTAATCAACTGGACTAGGGAGAAATGTTCACATATTGAAATATTCACTTTATAAGCTAAGAAAGGTAAGTGAATGTATAAAAAATGAAATAAAAAAGAAAAAAAAATATTGTTAATAACCATAACGGATATAAGCACTCTGTTTCCCACTAAGACTACCCCTGAACTGAGAACTCAACACTATATACCTCTGTTTCTCTGCTCCAATCTTTGCGTCAACTCCCCACTTCACCTTTACACAACCAAATTTTACTTGACCCGTAAAACCCAGCTTGTCTCTTTTATGGTTTCCCTGATTTTTCCCATTGTCAACCCTGAAAAGTCGCCTGGGCCCAGCGTCCACGGTACAGTCAGTATACTGGACTGTGGAGCTGGACACTACATGCTAATCATGGTTTGAGTCCTTGGGTAGGTAGGTCTGAAAACAAATTGGGCAAATGCATGCATGCCCAAGATCCTGGCAGGCTGGAGCATTGGAGGAAGGGGATCACCGTGTGATTGAGTCCTGTGAACTGTGCTTCTCTGTTTTTCTTCCTTTTTTTTTTTTATGCACACATATGTTCAATCATGAATTTAAAAAACAAGCAACAAAACTTTTTTTAAAAAGTGGTCTGAGGTGGTCAACTGCAGAAATGACTTAGGGAGAACCAGGGTTCATGGGGAGAAGATACAGAGAGCCTCCAGTTGAGAGAGTCAGGCTGAGGAGAAGTTTGATTTTTTAAATTTTTCCAGAGAATGTATACTATCACCAGGGAGAGACAGAGAGACATAGAGAGAGGGAGAGCGAGAAAGAACATTCCAGTGGAACAAGCCAGTTATGCCACAGTTCCTTCTCCATTTCTCTATTGTGATTTTTGAGCATGCGTGTACACCCATGTAGTGTGTTTTTCAAGTCACCAGGGTTGGGGTTTAAATTGTGCACTCAACTGTGTGGAATCCAGGTCTTTTAACCACTAAGTCATGAGACTGGTCCAAGGAATTTGATTTTATAGACCATATGTGACCAAATAATGCAATGGTGACCCACTCCGCTACTAACATTCTGTGTGAGCTTGAGGAAATTGTTTGTCCTATCTGTGCTTCAGTTTTTCATTTGTTCAATGAAATTTTATTAGTAACTACTTCACAAATTGGTTGAGGAAATTATATTAATTCATAAATACAAAAGGCTAAGGATGAAGCTCCTTTAAAGCAGTGCTTGGCAAGTAATATGCCCTCACTAAAAGTTTTACTTATATATTTATAAATTTTATCTGGTTAGAAGCTCAGCCTCCTCAGATGAGAAGCCAAGGGGTAAGTCTCAAGGGCCTCAAGTTTCACCATGCAAGAAGTTCTCATAAATATCATCATAGGCACAGAGCAGACTAAGATATGATAAGTAGCAGAGATGCCTATTCCAAATGCAATGTTTTTAGTAATGCTTGGGCATAAAATCTGAAGTAAATGTAAACAACCCCAAAATGCTATAAACTACTAGAACTAATAAGCAACATCATTTATTATAGACCAGCAACAAACAAATAAAAAAATGTACATGACACCATTTATGATAGCAACAAAAAAATCAATCATGTAGGATTTAGTATAACAAAAGATGTACAAAATCTTCACACTGAATACTAGAAAATATTGCTATTGGAAATTAAAGTAGATCTAGTGAAATGGATGTATATATTATGTGCACGAATTGGAAGGATCGATATTGTTAAGATGTAAATTCTCCCCAAATTGATCTACAGGCCCAATGTGATTGCAATAAAAACAACAGTAGGTTGGATGTGTGTAAATTAATGAGCTGATTTTGAAATTTATATTTAAATAAAAAGGGTTGAGAATTGCTAATACTGAAGAATAAAAAAGGTGGGGGCACTTACGCCATCTTGTATCAAGATTTATAAGGCCACAGTAATTAAGACAGTGTGTTATTGGCACAAGAATAAGGCAGGAAACCCTGAGAAATGGAACAGAATAGGATCCAGAAACTGACCCCATACATGTCACTTGATTTATGTCAAAGGTGGTACTGCACTGCAGTTGAGGAAGGGTGGCCTTCTTAGTAAATGGTATGGGTTTTGCCATTCTTTTTTTTCTTTTCTTTAATTATTATTTTTTAATTAAAAAATTATTGTTTTCTTTTTATTTCTATCTCTTTCATACATTCAATCATGCTACCCAGCTTAAAAAGTGAATATTCCAACATGCATACATTTCTCACCAGTCCAGTTGACCTTGCTAGAAAGTTATGTTCCTCTACTCCTTCACCTGCCATCTTCCCACACTGTATCTGGTGTTCTGAACCATTTACTTAGTTTCTATAGCCTTTAGTCATTTAGTTTTGGCAATAGATTGCAGATACTCAGTAAAGTGTAGACATATAATGTCTCTCCTTCATCTCCTGGCTTGCTTCACTCAGCAATAAATCAATAAATCTTCCATTCATCATCCACTTCACTTTCTTGCAAAAGCCAGGGTTTTTTTTTTTTTTTTTTTTTTTTTTTCCTTATGGCTGAGTAGTATTCCATGGAGTATATGTGCCACCGTTTTTTAATCCATTCATCTGTTCATGGGCATTTGGGTTGGTTCCATGTTTTAGCTATTGTTAATAATACTGCAATAAACATCAACGTGCAAGCATTTTTCCAATGAAGAATTCTGTTCTTTGGGCAGATACTAAGAAGTGGGATTGCTGGATCATATAATAGTTCTATTTGTAGATCTTTAAGAAATCTAATTGTTCTCCAGAGTGACTGGACCAATTTACATTCCCACCAGCAGTGTAGGAGAGTTCCCCTTTCACCACACTTCTGCTAGCACTTATCATTTTCTTTTCTTTTTAAATCTTAGTCAGTAGCATGCTGGGTGTACATGTGGGCACCCAAGATCTGATGAGCTAGAGAGATGTGGAAGGGAATTGTGGTGTGATGAGACTCTGTGAAGGGTGCCTCTCTTTTTCTCTCTCTTTCATACATGTTCTCTCACGAACAATAATAATAAAAAGAATAGCTTTCTGTGTTGCACAACTGGGTGGATTGAAGAGTCATTTCCTGAGATGAGGAAGAATAGATGACAAACAGGTAACTCTTTGAGGGGAGAGAGCAGGGATCAGAGTGGTGAGTGGACAGGGAGCTGAGGAGGAAGTTGATAAGATTCTATGATGCTAGGCTATAGACCTCTGAGGAAGAAAGACACTCCTTATAATGACCCTATAGAGTAGATATTATAAACCTTCTTTTATTAAAGAGAACATCAAAGTGTAGAAAGGTTAAGTACTTTGTCCAGCATCACATAGTTAGTAGGGCTACTAGGTGGCAGAGTGACGATTTGAACACAGACAGTCTGGCTCCAGAGCCACACTCTTAACCATCACACTCTACAATCTTCCTAGCTGAGTGTAGGGCTGGACATATTTATTGACTGGTTAGGAGAGAAACTATTTTCTGTAAGGTGTAGCGCCATTTTTACTGTGCCACTGAATACTTAATCTAGATCAATCTGGGATCAGCAGTTGGTATAATTGCTATGTCACTGGACTCTCATATAGTCAACCATGGTTCGAGTCCTGGACCCGGTGGCTTAAACTCATGCCAGGCGTGTGTGTGTGTGTGTGCCCAAGATCCTGAGAGGAGAATGGAGGAGAAGGGATTATGGTGTGGCCATCCCCCCTGGGGGATGATTTCTCATTTTCTGTCTCTCTGTCTCTCTCTGTCTTTCTGGTGAGTGCATGCACCCTATAGCAAAAAACTCTCAAAAGCAAAAACAAAAACAAAAACAAACCAATCTCTCTGACTAGTGTTTTGGTCAGGTCAGGGATGGAGGGAGGGGATGTGGATGATAAACACAAATGTATGAGTGTGAAGGCCTGTGAAGACGACTATTAAGATTGGAGATATGATTCAAGGACTGGGGTTGGAGGTCTAGTGGAGGCTTCCCCTGGAGACAGAACACTTTTTTTGTGATAAGGGTGGTGCAGCATGAAATATGCGATCATGATAAGAACACCTGTCCATGTAGGATGGTGCTGTGACATTGGAAAGTGTGTCATGTCTGTGATGACATCAGTGGTATTGCTGTCCTGAGGAATGGGAAGTTGGGACTTAGTACTGCAGTCCTTGGGGTTCTCCAGGTCTGCTTTTGGACTGAGTTTTGGGATTGCCAGTGGTGGCATCCTAGGGAATACCAGTACCACTGGAGAACATTGTAGCAGATAGGGTCCCTTGTTAAAGTCCCTACAGCTACGTTCTGAGTGTCAAAAGGCCTTGGGTGGCCTACTATGGTGGAAACAATATTGAGCACTTGCTTTCC
>NW_006209292.1:738382-741457 GCF_000334495.1 Tupaia belangeri chinensis | reverse complement strand
ATTATGCCATCCCTCACACTTTGCCCCTTCAGAGATTGCCCAGGGTGGCTGGCATATTAGCCAGACATTGCCTCAGACTTTTTCTAGAGTGGCTACATGTCCCTGATAGTCTCAGATCACAGACTTTATGAGCTATGGAGGCTCCTACTGTCCCTCAAAGTGACGGGGAGCTGGATGGTAATTTTGGTTACTCTTATATTGTTTAAATGTCCTTGCCAAAGTCACAAAGAAATTTAACTGCCATTGCAACAGTATTAAGAGGAGTGAATAAGATGCAACTAGGCCATGAGGGCTCTGACTTCTTGAATGGATTAATTCATTCATGTACTAATGGATTCACGGATTGATGGGTTATTGCAGAGTGGATTGTTATAAAGGCAGCCCACTCTTGTTCTCTGACATACAGTCTTGCCCTGTCACGATGTGATACCCTGCATCACCCTGGGACCCTGCAGAGAGCCCCTAGAAGCAAGAAGGCCCTCACCAGACATGTTTCCTCAATCTTGGAGTCCAGAACATGAGCCGAATACTCTTTATTTTTTATAAATTACCCAGTCTGTGACATTCAGTCACAGCAACAGAAAGTGGTCTAAGACATTCACACATATTCTGTGGAAGCAGAATCTCTGAAAGAACTGCCATATCCCAGGGACAGTTGAGCTTTGGGTTTTGTCTCATTGTTGGTGCCTCTGACAAAGGAGAAAAGAAGTTTCTCTCTCTTGGTGCCAGGTGGATCGCTAGCCACAGCTAAGCTCAGTTTCTGTGAGAAGCTGACTCAAAGTACAAACCCCTAAATCTAATCCTTTATGACTACCTACTGTCCAGTGTGGCCACAAAGAGCTGGTTTCTATCACTTTCTGGGGTTTGCTTGGGGTGGAGAGTGACATTCTTTAGCTCTTGAAACACCAGCCGGGGCAAGAGTGCAAATAGCCAGCTCCCTTCTATCTCTGGACATGTCATGTTCTCAGGACAGTCAGAGTGGGAAAGAAGAACTGTAGTCTTTGCCTCCTTCTGGTGCCTGGGCCAGAAGCCATGGCAAGCAGGAAGAGCCCTGATTAATCCTTCCCAGCTTCCTCTCATTCAAGCCTTCTGACTGCCAAATTCTCTTTGCCTCAGGTATGAAGTCCCCATCTTGATTCTGTTGATCATCAATCTGCTATCACCCTTTCCCCCTGGTACCAGGGTATTTACCTTGATCTGGCCTGGAACTCTAGCTCCATAAAGAGCAGTCTTTATGGCCAGTCTAAACCCAGGGACCCACTATCAGGCCTCTGTACCCAGACTGAGTTCCATCCCTCTGGCCCTAAGAGGTCATGGATGGGGCAATACTCTTTCAGTCCCAAAGTTGTCTCACTTATTTAGCTCCACCTCAGGAACAGACAGAAACTTCTGCCTGCTTCTTCCTCAACCTCTGCTGGTGCAGCAGTGCCCTCTGGTGGTAAGTATGCCACATGCCTGGGGCAGAACTGAGTCCAGCATTCCTGAGAACTGTGCCCATACTGAGAAGGCATGCTCTGGTCAGCTGCTGCTTCCACCCCCATTTCTGGAGCAACTGGCAGGTCATACCTTCAGATATCTATAGTGGTCTGTGCGTTAAATTGTGTGCCCAGCTCTCTAGCTTGTTGGAGGACTTGGACTTAGCTCCTTCTGTGTTAGGGCTCTTGATGTCAATGGAAAAACAGAGCATGTGGTGGTCCTGTCTTTCCTTGGTACCTCCCCAGATGGGTCTATGAAAACTAGTCCTTGACTCCAGCAGAAAGCAGGAGCAAGGACTCATTAGGTCACAGAATTTCTGCCTCTTTCTATGGGCTCACATGCAATGACTAGGCCTTGGAGTTTGTATTAATTTCCAGTGCTATAGCAAAGTGCTACAAAGTGTGTGGTTTAAACAACTGAAATCAATTTTCTCACAATTCTGGAGGACAGAAGTCCAAAATCAAGGTGTTGGTAGAGTTGTTTTCTCCTGGAGGCTTTGAGAGAAAATCTGTTCAAGGCCTTTCTCTTAGCTTTTGGTGGCTTGCTAGCAATGTAACTGAAGCATAAGAGAACCAAAGTGACTCTACACTGTTCTTAGTGTTGGAGTCCATCCTAATAGATTAACCTTAGGAAAATAATTGTTTAACTTACATCTTTCACTTCACAATGAGTCTTACAGAGTCTAACCTTTTACTTCCCTCATAATAGAGGGAGCCTAATGCTTAACTAATGGAAGTTAACAATAATCTTTCTGAGTCCTTAGAGATAGGAATATGGGGATATGTAAGGGAAAGACACCCCCAGACTCCTCCCATGTGACCTGCCACAGATTTTATCAGCTTAAGCATTGCAAAGCTTCACCTAGAACTTTGCTGCTCACTCTTAGGCCCTGGCAACCCAACCATTCACCTCACACAAGACTCAACTCTTCTCACATTCTTCAGAAAGAAGCCACACATCAAGGGCATTATTGAGCAATACTGATTTCACCAAAGATTTCTCAGAAGAGGTGGAAGAGGGCTTCATATGACATTTCCTTGAGTATGCTACTTCCTCAAAGTCCAGACTCCTCTCTCCCAGCCTCTGTATGCAATGACTGTACTGTAGCTACGTACTAGAGTCATTCTTCTTAGAGGGTAAGGAGAATTACAAATAACCAATGAAGGTGCTGTGTCAACAGTTAGGCACTGTGCAGGGGAGGCTGGATCCCACTCAACCAACCATGGTTCAAGTTGCCTTGGTGGCTTGAGAAACATGCTGTGAGTGTATGCTCATGTCCAGGATCCTGAAGGTATCTCTCTCTCTTTCTCTCTCTCTGTCTCACATGTGTACACACACACACACACACACACACACACACACACACACTTGTCTGGCATAAATAAAACAAAACAACAAAAAATAGTGGCTGGTAGGCAGCATAGTGGATAAAAGCACTGGATTCCCATATGGCTGACAGCAGTTCAAGTCCCAGATCTGACAGCTTGCTTTCTTGCTTTCCCTTCCTCTAGCTCTGTGTCTGTCTGGTCAAATTAAAAAATAATACTAACCGGGACCAGCAGTTGGCGTAATGGCTATGGTGTTGGACTCCCACCTAGT
>NW_006209292.1:734519-738313 GCF_000334495.1 Tupaia belangeri chinensis | reverse complement strand
CGAGAGAATGGAGGAGAAGGGATTGTGGTGTGGCCATTCCCCCTGGGGGGTGATTTCTCGCTTTCTGTCTCTCTGTCTCTGTGTCTGGTGAGTGCACACGCCCTATAGCAAAAACCTCTCCAAATAATAATAATAACCAATAGAATTAAATAAATAAATAATTCAAAAGCCATTTCCCCTTCTAAGTTTGCTCCTTCCTAGGTACTCTCCATTACTCCTATGATATATATATATATAGAGAGAGAGAGAGATTTTTGCTATAGGGTGCATGTGTTTGCCAGAGAAATAGAGAGAGAGAGACAGAGAGATAGAAAGCAAGAAATCATCCCCCAGGGAGGATGACCATGCCGAATTCCCTTCTTCTCCATTCTCCCGGAATCTTGGGGATGCACGTACATGTGCCCAGTGTGATTTTGAAGTCACTGGGTCTGGGACTCGAACTGCAGTCTGCCATATGGGAGTCCAGCAATGTAACCACTATGCCATTTGCTGGTCCCCATAAGGTATTCTTTTGGGTAGGCTTCCTTCCTTTTAAAATCCCTTCCTAGTACTTAATTCACGAACAATAATTCTCTGCAGTAAATCTTACTTTTTAAAATTACTGTGTATTTTCTCTTTCCTGATTGGACCTTGACTAGTACAGTGGTCCAGGGATGGACATGTTTATTATCAATAGTAAAACAGATACTATTATGCAGTAACTGTTTTAGAGTTTCACAGATCTGTAATAAAAGTGACAATAATGCCTACCAGTCATTGATCATCCACTATTTCTGGGCACTTTACATAGTATACTTAACTTCTCGAATCCTGACAATAGTACTACAGGATAGATACTATTATTATCCCCATGTTGCAGAAGCGGCAGGAAGTTATTGGTCCTGTGCAATCCTTAGGTTGCCTTCCAGTGATTAGAATACATGACATCTTTCTTGATCTATTTTTCCTAAGTTTATTTCTTCCATGAGAGAGGGACAGCCAGAGACAGAGACAGAATCCTCACACTGCAATCTACCCCCAGTCTTAGTCACCCTGGATCACGGGCATGTGCACACATGCCTGGTGTGCACCAGGAGACCTCAGGATGTGAACCTGGGTCCTTCCCATATAGCTTCAGTATTGCAGAGGGTTGTGTTACTGCTGTGCCACTGCAGATGGCCTTCTTCTAATTTATATCTGGATGTCATCCCGTTTATTATTTTGCAATGAGAAAGAAAGAAAAAGGGAAGAGAGGAGTATAGGAAGGAGGAAGAGTGAGAGAGAAAGAGAAGTATTTTGACAGGATCTCACCATGTTCCCATAGACTTATGCCACCATGCCCAGGCTGTTTAGGTTGGGCTGGGAACTGAACCTTGTAGTTCCATGTGGCCATGGGATGACATGTGGAGTTCATTCCTCTCTCTCATGGAGTTTATTCCTCTCGTGCTACCATAGCTGGGCCCTGATTTACGATTTTATAAATTATAGTTTCTTAATTATAATCATTTTACACATTGGAGGGGTTCAATGTGGTTTTTGAAAACATTCATAGATTGTGTGATGATGAAATCAGGGCAATAAACATATCCATTATCTTGAACATTTATCACTTCTTTGTGTTAATGAAAGAACATCAACACAAAGAACCTACTGATGAGAACTTCTTCTTTCAATGGACATTCAAAATCCACTATATACATTGAATTGTCACCAATTCTCATTACTTTACTGTGTTGTAGTACTCTAGAACTCATTCTATCTCTCCATACCCAATGTTGTATCTATTGACCAAGTTCTCCCTGTCTCCCCCCCACATCCTCCTCCACATTCCCACCTCTGGTGTTTACTGTTACACTCTCCAATTCTACGTAATCAATCTTTTTGCTTCCAATAATGAGTGAGAATTATACAGTGGTTCATTTCAATTACGTTATTTCCTCCAGGTTCATCTATGTCACCTTAAATGGCTGGACTTCATCCTTTTTATGACTGAATAGTATTCTCTTATGTACACATACCACACTTTCTTTGTCTATTCATCATTGGTTGAGCACTCAGGTTGACGCCACACCTTAGCTATCACGGACAGAGCTGCAGTGAACATGGGAGTGCAGCATCTCTTTGATGTACTGATTTCCTCTCCTTTAGGCATCCTCAGTAGTGGGATTACTGGATTATATTTTAGTTTTTTTTTTTTTTTAGAGGTTTTTGCTATAGGGCGCGTGCACTCACCAGACAGACAGAGAGAGACAGAGAGATAGAAAGCGAGAAATCACCCCCCAGGGAGGATGGCCACGCAACAATCCCTTCTCCTCCATTCTCCTCTTGGGATCTTGGGCACGCACGCACACACACCCGGTGTGAGTTTAAGCCACTGGGTCCGGGACTCGAACCACGGTAGACTACGTGGGCATCCAGTGACATAGCCATTACGCTAACTGCTGGTCCCTATTTTTAGCTTTTAGAAGAACTTTCATACTGTTTTTCTTTCTTTCTCTATTTTAAAATTTTCCTTATTCATGATGGAGTGTGCACATGCACGAATGAGAGAGAGAGGATCCACCAATGAGGTCTTCTTCCTTCAGTTCTTCATCTCAAGATCTTGGGCATGTGTGTGTGTGCCCAGCATGCTGCTGTCGGGGTCAGGATTCAAACCCCAGTCATCCATGTGGGACCCAGCTTCCTCTGCACAGCATTTAAGCACTGTATTACAGTGCTTTTTTCATAAAGCCTATGCTAATTTACATCTCCACCAACAGTGCATGTTTGCTATGTTTGCATGATTTTAAGCTGTAGCTGCTCTGTATTCTTGCCATTATTTAGTAAAATCAACAGTGCATGAGGGTGACCTTTTCTTCACAAATGCATCAGCATTTGTCATTCTTTTTTTTTTTTTTTTCTTTTTTGACAATAGCCATTCTAACTGGGGTGAGGTGATACCTCTTTCCTTTTTTTTTTTTTTTTTTAAAAGTTTATTCCTCGGGGCTGACCGTGGTTTGAGTCCTGGACCTGGTGACTTGCTTTCTTACTTTCTCTCTCTCTCTCTCTCTCTGTCCCTCTCTGGTCAAATTGAAATAAACAAATGAATAAATAAATAAAGTTAAATAAAAATAATTCCTTTAAAAAAAGTTTATTCCTTTCTTCTTCCTTCCTTTCTTTCTTTTGATGAATGAGAGAGAGAGAGAGAGTGAGAGTAACACCCCATACAGGGTTCCCACACCAGGATTCACCCCCAGCCTTGGGCACATGTAGATGATGGAAACTCTTGCACCCAGCATGCTCAGGGAGGTCTCCAGATGGGAACCTGGAATCCTCCCCTGCAGGCCAGCCTTGCAGAGCATGACATTACTGCTGCTCTGTGAGCCAGCCTCCCCACTGTGGTTTTGATTTGCATTTTGCTGATGATTAGTGATGTTGAGGACTTTTTCTTGTGCTTTTTGGCCATTTGTATGTCTTCTCTCCAGAACTGTCTGTTCATATTGATTGCTCATTTTTAATTGGGTTATTTAAAAGGTCATTCTTTTCAATAAGTGGTTCTGGGAAAATTGGATAGCATATGCAGAAAAATGAAACTGAGCCCCTATCTTTTATTATATAAAAAAATTAACTTAAAATATGCTAAAGACTTAGATGTAAGACCCCCAAAACATTAAATTACTAGAAGAAAACATAGGAGAAATGCAGAAATGCTTCAGGACATTGGTCTAAGTGAACAATGAGTTTTTTCAAGACCTGGGCTCTCTGGGACCAGCTGAACTCTCACATGGCTGACTGCAGTTCAAGTCTTGGACCTGGCGGCTTTAAATATGGTGTGT
>NW_006209292.1:729753-734488 GCF_000334495.1 Tupaia belangeri chinensis | reverse complement strand
TGCCCAAAATCCCGAGAGGAAAATGGAGGAAAAGGGCTTAGAGCATGGCCATCCCCCCTGGGCGGTGATTTTGTGCTTTCTGTCTTTCTGTCTCTCTGGTGAGTGTACACGCCCTATAGCAAAAATCTCTCTCAAGAAAAAGATTTGGGTTGTTATGATTGAGCTGCTCTAAACATTCATGTAGAAGTCTTTGAGTAAACATATGGTTTCAGGTTTCTTGGATGAATAGCTAACAGTGGAAATGCTGACTGGCATGGCAAATGTATGTTTAATGGCTGGGAGAAATGACCTAACATGCTTTTCGATATGTTTGCATGATTTTAAGCTGTAGTTGCTCTGTATTCTTGCCAGTATTTAGTATGTTCAATTAAAAAACATTTTAGCTCTTCTAATGGGTGTGTAAGGTATCTCATTGGGATCTTAATTTTAACTTACATGAAGCCTCTGTTCGTGTGCTAATTGGATATTTGCATATCTTCTTTGGTGAGTATATATTCAAATCTTTTTTTCAATTACAAAAATTTGGTTTTCTTCTTTTTATTGAGTCATAAAGATTCTTTATGTATTCTGATTCTTTGTTAGATACATGTGTTACCAATGTTTTCTTCCTATTAGGTGACTTGCTTTCGCTTCCCCCATGGAATCCTTCAAAACCCAGAAGTTTAAAAATATTGACAAATATGGGACTGGCAGGTGGCGGTAAGGGCGCTGGACTCCCACATGGCTGACTGCAGTTCGAGTCCCAGACCTGGCAGATTGCTTTCTCACTTTTTCTCACTTTCCCTCTCTCTCTCTCACACACTCTGTCCCTCTCTGGTCAAATTAAAATAAATTAATAAATTAAACAAATAAAGTTAAATAAAATAATTCTCTAAAAAATTGGCTGATTTGTGCTTTTTTTTCTATCTTAAAATAGCCTTACAACTCAATTGGCATAATGATTTTCTACTTTATTCTAGGAATTTTATAGTTTTACCTTTCACATTTACTTTGAGGATCCAAATTGAGTTAACTTTGCTGTTGCTGTGTAAATAATGTGTTTCCCCCATTTTAGATTAAAAACTATTTTCTCTTTATCAATTCTTTTAGTAATTTGATTTTGATGAGGATTGTAGTTTTCTTTGAGTGTAGTGCATTCTTGGAACTTACTGAGCTTTTTGGTATGTGGGTTTATAGTTTTCATTAAGTTTTGAAATTATTGGCCATTATCTCTTCAAACATTTTTCCATACTCTCTTTTGAGTCTCCAATTACAAGTTTATTCAAATGCTTGATGTTCTTTGATGTTCAACTGCTTGATTACGGACACTTTATTATTTTCTATCCTGTTTTCCCACTTTATGCTTCACTTTGTACAGAATTTGCAGCTATTTTTTTTTCAAGTTCACTGATCTTTTCTTTTGAATCTCTAATGGGCTGTTACTCTTATCCAGTGAATTTTTCATTTTATGTATTATATTATTCTGCATTGGAAGTTCCATTTAGTTCTTTCTGTATCTTTAATTTCTTTACTCATTTTCCTCATGTGTAAACTTATGTCCATAGTTATAAAGCCATGTTAATGCCATGGTCTCCTAGTTTCATCATCTTCATTGTTTCTACAAACTAATTTTTCTCCTGGTTATACATCACATTTTCTTGCTTGTGAAAGAAAGCTTGTGCTTCTATTTTTTTTTTAATTGGATCCTGGACACTGTAAATGTTCCATTGTCAAGTGTCTGGATTTTATTTTCTTCCTTTGAAGAATGCTGGACATCATTTGGCAGAGAAACAAGTTACTTGCTGATCTATTGGGTCATCGGAAAAGTCATGTCCCATTTTTGCACAGAAAAACATATGCATCATGACTTTTCTGTTGAGTGAATATTTCTCTCCCTTCACTTCTGTTTTTAAGCTTTACTAGGGCAGATCCAGAGCAGTCATCATTTCAGGGATGCCTCAGACCTATTACTAAGGTGTAATGTCCGCGGATCTCCATTGAATGTCATTGAGAATTCGCCACTCCTAATGGCTGGAGCCCAAACATCTATCTGCTAGTCTTGTGTGAGCTACGGAAATAGTTCTGCTTTCAACTCCCCAGTTATTCTTCTCTTTCCTTTTCTGAGAGATTTTTGCTATAGGGTATGTGTGCTTCTCAGAGAGACAGAGACAGAAAGCGAGAAATCACTCCCCAGGGGGGATAGCCATGCCACCATCCCTTCTCCTCCATTCTCCTCTATGGATTTTGGGCGCGCACACACATGCACCCAGTGTGTTTCAAGCCGCTTGGTCCAGGACTTGAATTGCAGTTGATCACATGCGAGTCCAGCACCTTAACCACTACGCCACCCGCTGGCCCCAGTTATTCTGTGTTCAGTCTAGTACTCAGTAAAGACTGGAGAGCCCTTCTCAGATTGCTGGAGCTCTTTCTCTGTGTAGTTGCTTCATCTTTGGTACTCTGTCTGTGGCATTCAAGCCACCTCAGCCTCCTTGAACTCTGACCTTCAACTCTCTCAATTCAGGGAAACTTCTGTGCTCTGCATAAGCCCCTCCTCCCTGCTCCAGGGTTTGCACTCACCCCATTTCTTCCTTATCTCAGATACTACAGTCATGTGTTGCCTCTAGTGTGATGCCTAAAAATAATTGTTTAATATGTTTTGTCCAATCTGGATGAGTAATTCCCAATTCTGTTACTCCTTTATGGCCAGAAGCTTTACTTTATTATGTTTTCCAAACTTTCTGTCATAAGTGTGTGGGGACTTCAAAAAGTTTATGGACAAATAGAATTAAGTATGCACTTATTTTGGTGCAAATCAAAAACCTTGAAATTCATGCATCATGGGGCCAGCAGGTGGTGTAGGGGTTGGGACGCTGGACTCCCACGTGGCCAGTGACTTGAAAGTCATGCTGGGTGTGCATGCATGCCCAAGGTCTTGAGAGGAGAATAGAAGAGAAGGGCTTGTGGTGTGGCCATCCCCATGGGGGGTGATTTCTTGCTTTCTCTCTGTCTGTCTCTCTGGCAAGCGCATGTGCCCTATAGCAAAAATCTCTCTTAAAAAAGGAAAGTCATACAGCAGTTTTTCATAATATGAGATTCCACCAATTTTTTGAAAACTCCTTATATAAATAAAATTTCTAATAGATATATAAATCAAAATTGGATTATGAAGGGAAATTATATACTTATTATGCATGCACACCTTTACACCAGGAGGCGCTGGAATACTTCCAGGACTCGTGGGTGATGTCCCTGCTGTTGTTCTCACTTCAGGTTTCAGACTCAGACTCCTGTTTCTAGAACTTCTGAAAATCCACAAATTCACCTAATGATCAGCTGCAATTTCTTATTTGTAACTATGCATGCTTTGGAATGAAAATTTGGCTAGAATCAAGGAAAACCACAAGCAGAATTTCACCTGGCTCCTGTAGTTGCATGCTTTTCACACTCCAAATTTTTCAATGGTGCCAAGGTCTCTTAGGGACACTAGAGGGCGCTCCTGAGCCAAGAATGATATACTGTACCTCACCTGTTTTCCGCTCTTTGCTGAAGCTGTTCTAGCTCCTCGGTACAGCCAGGGCTTGCACTGCCAGAGGGAGCCCCAAGCAGGCCCATTCCCTCGTTTCCTCAGTATCTGACGTACCACTTTTAAAAGCCAAACCTCTATCCACTCACTTCCTCACGCCGTCCGCCCTGCGCCACAAGGCTCCTGGGCTGGTGGCAGGGACTGCTACGGGTGGGTGCCTGGGCTTCCCTCCTGTGGCCTAGAGGGACCTTACGGATTTTCTAAACCCAAATGGCAGCGACTACTCTGGTCCTGTCTTACACGCCGTGGTGCCAATTTCCCGCCAGTTTGGCCCCTCATTTTAATTCTCTGCCCCCCGGGCATTTCTTGCTCTTCACTTTTTGGTGCTGAATGCATCTCAGCACGTCAGCCTTTCTAGCAGGTTTGGCACCGTATTGGTTCCTAACATTTTGTTATTTCAAGGAGAAAAATCAATGGCTAGGTTTACTATACAGGTGCAACATTAGAAAGCTGAAACTCTTCATTTTCAATCGCATAGGTATAGACGCCAAGGAAAATGTGGTGGCGACTCAAGCTGACCAAATAGATCCTCTTGCCAGCACTTTGATAAAAAAAAAAAAAAGTGAACTGCTTGCTTGTATTTTCCTTATTCTTTGTAATTAGCTTTATTACGTATGCTACCATTCAAACTGAGAGTACTCGGTGGCTAATTCCAGGACAAGAGCAGGAGCATGTGGAATAGTGATGGATCAATTGAAAGAAGCTGGAAAAGGAATTTCAATCTTGCATTTCAAAAGCTAGTGCTGCAATTTCACACATTTTCTCCACTGAAGTATGAACTTGAGGCTAAGGGCTAAAAGAATCATTCATTTGTTGAACTATTGGATGTGTAAAAAAGTGATAAACTGGTGTTTTAATTAGTATCACAGTAAGCAAATGGTAAAATATTGATAAAATTCACTGTTTTTTGTTTTGTTTTGTTTTTATTTTGCTTTTACCACTTGAACATAACCCAATATTTTAAGAGACTAACCTAGTTTAAAATATGAAGACATATTCTGGTGAAATAGCAAGTAGAAAGCCAGTAGCTTACTTTAGAAGGCAGAAATAGGACCTCTGGGGACCAGCAGTTGGCATAATGGCTATGTCACTGGACTCCCAATCGCGGTTCGAGTCCCAGATCTGGTGGCTTCAACTCACGCTGGGCACGTGTGTGTGTGGGCATGCCCAAGA
>NW_006209292.1:715789-729663 GCF_000334495.1 Tupaia belangeri chinensis | reverse complement strand
TCGGTGTGGTAAACCCCCCCCAAGAAAAAAAAAAAAAAAAAAAAAAAAAAAAAAAAAAAAAAAAACACAGAAAGAAAGAAAGAAAGAAATAGGACCTGTGGATTATAATTTTAGAAAATGTGTGATTCCCTATATATACCTGAGAAGAGTTTCCGTTTACAATTTCTCTTCCAGAGTCCATAAGAAAGAAGATGTTCTGTTATGAGAAGAGTGACAATGCTTTATATTAGAACAAATAAAGGCCCTAAGAAGTAGAGTGACTTGCCCAGAATCAAAGGGCTGGTGAGTGGCATTGCCAGGAATTGAATCCCAGAGTTCTGATTTCCAGTCTAGAGATCTCCCATCTCCAATCTGCAGCAGAAAGCCCTTGGATAGACTCTACCCTCAGAGGGTGGTAGCAGGCTGGCATAATTGGTTTCCTTGTGATGAATTGCTGCGGGTGCTGGCTGGAGACCAGTACTTTTCCAGGGTGCCAGAATCTACCCATCCATCCTAATTGCTTGCTGAAGAATTGCTCTGATTGTGAACAGTGGGGGGCGCTCTTGTTTAACCAGAGGGCTTATTTGCTCAGTTGGTTTTAACTGTATCTTTTAGAGTGCCCAGGTGTAGTCTGGAGCTGTTCAAATGCTTTGGGGGGGGTGACAGCTTGGCAGCAGACCCTCCTGGACTTCTGCCCAGAGGAACAGGCTACCAGTCCCTCAGGAACCTTTAAGGATCACTTAAAGCATTGACTCTTAAGCATTTGGGAGTCACGGATTCTGTTGAGAATCAGAAAATTGCAGTATGCAGGAAACATGGCATGTTATTAGGAGGCCCCACACTACTAAACAGATCGTAGGCCATGGATTAAAAACCTCTGCTCTTCTTGGAAAGATTTTTTTCCCCTGAGATGCAAACATATGAACCATGCTAGGAACACTTGGCACACAAGAATGACTGGCTCGTAGGAATGTCTGTACTTGGGGGCAGCAACATTGCCCCTGGCCCCTGGGAATAGTGCGGTACTGGGGGTGGAGGGGATAGAGGATTTCAAATGCCCCAAAGGTCCTTTCCTCCCTTTGTGGAGGGTGCTGGTGGTGAGCGGCTCAGCAAGTCGTGACTGTCATTGCATTCCCTTCAGATAGATGACTCAGTCAATGCATAAGCAAGCACGATTGTATTTTATATGCCTGACTTTCAAATCAGTTCCTCTCCAAGGCAGACAGATCTCCCAGAAAGGCTGAGTGCCCCCGACAGGGCGGCAACCAGTTCTATGCGCTTCACCTGTTAAGGCAATTTGGCTTGTTTGCAAGTCTTCAGAGAGCAATAGGCGCACTCTCCCCATTCCTCTCTAATGAGAGCACTGGGGGCAGGCGGGGGAGGCTGAGCAAGTTGTGCTTATTCTTATGCAGCGAGTGGCTGTGATTCAGCTGGCCCTAGGGAACCCTCGGATGGAACAGTGCCCCACAGATGAAGGACGTCTCCTCTGAGAGCTCCTTGCTACAGTGGGCTATAAGGCTTCCTCTAAGTCCATACGAACTGAAAACTAGCCCATTTCCTTCTTTACTTCCTCCAACATTTCGCACACATAATTAGGCAACCCCTGCCTGGTGTGTACGTGTGTGTGCGTGCATGTGTGTGTGTGTGCATGTGCACGTATGTTTGTGTGCGTGCGTGCTTGTGCATTCATGTGTGAATCTTAAAGAACTCAGGTTTGCACCTTTAGCACAGCTCCACAAACTCCAGCTGATCCTTTGGCTTCTTCAGCCAATGGCAGCCCTGTGGGGGATGTGTGCATGTTTTGCTTTTACTTTTTTTTTTTGAAAGAATTATTTTATTTAACTTTATTTATTATTATATCATTATCATTTTTCAGTTTGATCAGAGAGAGACAGAGAGAGAGGAAGTGAGAAAGCAAGCCACCAGGTCCTAGACTTGAACCGTGGTCGGCCATGTGGGAGTCCAGCGCCCCCAACCACCACGCCACTTGCCGGCCCCTTGGTTTTACTTTTTAATATTTTTCTTATTTTTGTATAGGCAAAGAGCTGTGGGTTTTTTCTTTTTTAAGAATTTTTATTCATTCATTTTTAATTTTTTTACATTAAATCACTGTGTACCATTACAACATGCAGAAATGAATTTTCCCATCATGAATACACTGTATGTTGGTTTGGTCAGTGATATTATCATACATGTTATCATCAACAGATAATTTTCCATTTTTGTGTCACTTAAATGTTCGCTTCTTTCTTTTTCTCCCTTGATTCCCTCTCTCTCACCCTCCCCCACTTCCCACCCTCCTTCCACTTGTCTCTAGTATCACCGTTGCTCTCCCTGCCTTTATAACATCCAGTCTTTCAGTTTCTGCCACAGAGTGCTGACATTCAGTATATATTGAGTGGGGACATACAACACCCTGTGGTTGTAAGAAGTGCAGTGTCTTCATCACTTTTTGAAATATGTAACAATCCCCCAATGCCTAGGGTAGGGAGGAAAGTAACTGGGTATTTGGACAATGACAGTTTCTGCAGCATTTGGGTGGGAACATTGCAGTGTCCAGAGTTCCTACTCTCCGGTCTAATAAATGGAGCCATGCCCCCTGTGCACTTCACACTAAGTCTTCATTGGCAGTGTTTACTTAGCCACCCACAGGCTGCTCATTCTGTTCCTTGCTCTTTCTCCAATCCTTACTCTACCTCACTATCCTCTTAGTACCTCCATGCTCCCGCTCAAACTAAAGAGAAGCCCTTCTGGGGCCTTGCTTGATCCTCCCTGGAGTTTCTAGCTCCCAGAATAAGGCCTAGAAGATGAAAGAGACTTGGGACGCATGTTTCAGACTGAGAGTTGAATGGGCCCTTCTTGACTTGTTTGGGTCCTCTGCCCAAGTGACTGTGATTAGATCACCCCCTTTTTTTAAGAAGAGAGTTTCCTAACTCTAGGAATGTTTAGTATTTCTCTAAATTTATTTACGTATCTATTATTTCTTTCTAGTTCAGAGGAAGGGGAACGACAACTCCCAAACAGATGAACCCAATCACTACTCCCTTCCACATTCCTAAAAACTGTTCTTTATCACCTTTTTACAACGATTGTTTCTGTCTTATCAAGGGTCGGCTGTCCAGGTTGTTTGAAAGATGATAAATGGCTAAATTGATTGTTCGCACTGTGTGCTACTGCTGCTGGGACTGAGCACTCAGCTGATAATACCAGTCTCCTTTTCCTGACGTATTGACTGAGCCTGGCAAGCCACCCTGCTTCTCATGACTCCTCTGTAAATTAACTGAGGGTTCATACAGTGGGGTGCATCTGAAAATAGAACGGATGAAATACTAAGTATGACAGGTCGTGAATCAGTTTTTCTGAAGGAAGTGCAGTTAATTTCCACCCCCATTTATATTGAGTCAAGGTCCTCTAAGCTCCAAAATCCTCTGTGCCAGCTGTGTCCAGATGCTCTTATGATGACCTTTGAAGCACCACTATATGGCTGATGAAAACTGATCGCAACAGAGAGAACTCTAAGACAGTCATCATACATCTTGCCATTTGGAAACAATCAGATTTTTTAAATGTTTTTTTTAAGAATTATTTTATATCAGTTTATTTATTTATTTAAATTTGACCAGATAAGGACAGAATGAGAGAGAGAAAGAAAGAGAGAGGAAAAGTGAGAAAGCAAGCGCTCAGGTCCGGGACTCGAACTGTGGTCAGCCACGTGGGAGTCCAATGCCCTTAACCACCACACCACCTGCTGGCCCCAGTCCGATGTATTTATAAACCAGTGATGGCAGGCATTTAGTGAACGAATACTACCTACTCACTAGATTGCAATATATGCAACAATATTAAAGCATTCTTGACTTCCATTTTCAGATATTTTACAGGAACCTGGCATTGGTGTGGGTGTGGGGAGACGGTCTCCAGCACATGATGATGGTCAAGGGAAAACTGGCACAACCAATTTGACCCTTACAAATCTATCCACCAGACACCACATACAACGGGGTATTCACAGTAATTGTGAAAAGCTAGAAGCAGTGTAAATGTCCATCTAAACATCAATGATGATACATTTGGAGTTGAGGATGTCACAAACCTACTTATAAAAATAAGGTATGGGGGCCAGGCCAGATGGTGGTGCAACAGTAGAATGCTGCCCTGCAAGACTGACTCACCTGGGATGTTTCTGGGTTTGTCCTGTCTGGAGATCTCCTTTAGTACTCCAGGCATGCGTACCCACGATCTGGGGCTGGCTGAGGCTGGGAGTGGGTTGTGACACCAGGATGCTGTTAGGAGTGTTGTCTCTCTGTCTCTGTCTCTTTCACTGATGGAAGAAATAAGTTAAAAAACGTTTTTTCAATAAGGTGTCTAGTACTTACTCCACACCAAGCACTGTTCCTAGTGTTTTGTGCCCACTAGCTCATTTACTGCGCATAGCAGTCTATGAGGTGGACACTACTATAATCCCCACTTTCCAGATGATCCAACTAGGAGGAAAGGGGCTCTGTAACCTGCCTAGAGTGGCTCAGCTAGTGAGTGGTGGAGACAGGATTGGTACCACGCAGCAGGGCACCAGTCTGTCCCCTGATATCCTCCAGGCAGTCTTCTCCTGGACAGCCAAGGAAAGACTGCAAAAATATATTAGTAGGCAAAAAGAAGCAAGTCACTGAATCGTGTGTGTGATAGGGTTTCAGCTGAGTAATAAAATGGGACTGTGTCATACCCATGCACGGACAGCATCTAGAAGGAACTCAAAGGCAATGGTAACCATGATCCCTTCTGGGAAGAGGCAGCATGACTGAGGATTGGAAAGGAGGAAGGTTTCTGTCTCACCTTACACTCTTCCACACTGTTCAAATTGTTCCAGTGAGATGTTTTTTTGTTTTTTGTTTTTTGTTTTTCATTGAACATTAAAATATCTTGTTGGAGTCAGCAGTGATATGTAGGTTAGGGTAGCTGGATCTCACATGGCCAATTGCATGGTTTTAGTTCCAGACCTGGTGACATGAAAATTGCACTGGACACGTGTGCGTTTCTGCCCAAAATCCTGAGAGGAGAATGGAGGAGAAAGGATTGAGGTATGACCATGGCCCCAGAGGGTGCTTTCTCACTTTCTCTCTCTGGAGAGTGCACACATCCTATAGCAAAATGAAACAAAACAAAACCTTGTTGAAAGAAAAATGTCTTAACTTAGCCTTTGATAGATTCAGAAATAGAGATTACTTTGAATCAGAGAAGCAGTGTGGGGTAGTAGAAAGAATAGGAGCTCAGAGCTCTACCACCACACTTAGCTCCAGTAACTACTACAAAACAGCAGTAATTTATTCTTTCACAAGTCTGGAGGCCAGAAGTCTGAAATTAAGCTGTAAACTATCAGCAGGGCCATGTTCCCTCTGAAGGGTCTAGGGAGGGCTCCTTACTTGCCTCTTGCTAGCTTCTTTTGGTTCCAGTACTCATTGGCATTTTTGGCTTGCCACTGCATTCCTCCAATGTCTGACTCTATTTTCACATGTGTCTCCTTCTGTGTGTCTGTGCGTCTTCACATAGCCTTTTTAAAAAGAATTATTTATTTAAGTTTATTTATTAATTCATTTATTTTAATTTGACCAGAGACACCTGCACGCGCATGCACACACACACACACAGAAAGTGAGAAAGCAAGCCGCCAAGTCTGGGACTCGAACACTGGTTAACCATGTGGGACTGTCCAGCGCCTTCACCACCAGGCCACCTGGTGGCTCCCACATAGCCTTTGTATAAGAACATAGGCATTGAGTTTAGGGCCCAACCTAATCCAATATGACCTTCTCTTAAGGCAAATAATTTTAACCACAAAGACCTTATTTCCAGGTGGACATGAATTTTGGGGGGCACTATTTTTATTAGTTAGATCAGGCTACCTTAACAAAATATCAGACTGGTAGGCTTACAGAGCAGAAATTAATTTTCTTACAGTTCTGAAGTCTGGGAAGTGCAAGATTAAGGTGCCACTAGAGTATAGTTTCTTATGATGGCTCTCTTCCTGTCTTATAGACAACCAACCACGTTTTCAATATGTCCTCACATGGCCTTTCCAGTACAATTACACTGGTGTGTGGGTGTGTGTGGGGGGGACTTCAACATATCAACTTTTGGGAGAACACAATTCAGTGAGTGTAACACTATTCAAGTCAGTACTAGCTGTGTGATTTTGGGTAAATTACTTGACCTCTCTGGATCTCAGTTTCCACCTTGGTAAAATATCTCAGAAGGTTGCTGTAGAGATTACCCATGATAATATACATGAAGCCCTTAGTGCAGAGATTGGAGCACAGTAGGTTTTCAAGCCATGGGTTTTTCTCCTTTTCCCCTTAAAGTCATCTTCCCTGGAACAGGTCAGTGTCCTTCCAGCAGTTTACTGGAATTCCTTTCCCACTGTTGGCCTCTTGTAGCCATTTGTCTGAGAGATCATGCAGTCAGACAGGTTGGTCTCCCCCCATGAATGTAAGCTGCTACTCTGGTTGCCCCTTGATGCTCACTCCAAACTGGATTCAAACACTACTATGAATAGTTATGTCTGGGGTATGTGAGCCATGGCCCTTTGATATGGGTTGAATGGTGGGCCCCCAAAACATATGTTCATATACTAACCCTGGGAACCTGTGATTGGGACTGTGGTTGACAACTGGCCCTCTTAAGATGTAATTAAGTTAAAGATCTCAAGATAAGATCACCCTTGATTTAGGCTTGGCCCAAAATCCAATGAGCACCCTTATAAGAGACAGAAAAAGAACAGACACACAGAGGAGGAGAGAGGAGACATGGACTGGCATGGTGCTGCCACCAGTCAAGGACTATCAGGAGTCACCAGAAACTACCAAGAGGCAAGTAAGCATTTTCTCTCCACTTAGGATTTTTCAACTTTACGATGGTGTGAAAGTGACACACATTCAGTTGGAATCATGTCATAGAGCATCTGTTAAATGCATTTTCAATTTATGATAGTTTCAACTTAGGATGCATTTATTGGGACTTAACCCCATTCTAAATCAAGGGGCATCTGTACACACATTTTCTATGAAATGAACACTGATCAAGAATCTGTGTTCTGAAGACGTGCTCATGGCATCTACCCCCTGCCATATCTTCCTTTGGTTTCTTGTCACCAGTGAAAGTCTGCCCCCTTTTATTCTGCTAACCTGGCAATCTCCTTGTTGCACAGGCTCCAAGGCTCCATCTTGGTCAGTAAAGAGTGCCTACAACTAAAATGGTAGTCAAAGCCCACAAGCATTCCTAGGTGGGAGACCAGGGCACAGTCATGATATGGGCAGCTGGCACACCCATTGCTGGCTCTCTATCACCTCTACGATTAATTCTAGACTTCTTGGTGCTCATTCATTACAGAACTGTTGACTAAACTCCTGAGTCTGAGACTGTGAAGAGTTAGGACAAAATTTTCCCTCAACAAGAGATCTGAACCCAACTTGCTTCCCACTTGCCACTTTCTGTCAGGTCTTGTACTGAGGTAGGAGTGCCTGAGTGTGGTCCTGATCACCATCCTGGGCCAGGCAGTATGCTAAGACAGGTGAAGGACGTGGTGGTGGACAAGAAAGCTCCAGCTTTCGTAGTTTATATTCCAGTGAGTTAAAATGCCACTTATTAAGACCCTTTCAAAGCTGACCCCAACCTACTTTCCAGAACTCAACCTCTGATTTTCCCTCCAGTCTTGGCTAAACCATCTACTCATACTCCAGCCTTCTGAAGTTATGAGGGACTATCTGCCCAGAATACGTTTCTTGTGGTCCTTGTTGGCGTTTTTTTTTTTTTTTTTTTTTTTTTTTTTATGGGGGGAGGGTGCGTGCACTCGCCAGACAGACAGAGAGAGACAGAGAGACAGAAAGCGAGAAATCACCCCCCCCCAGGGGGGATGGCCACGCTGCAATCCCTTCTCCTCCATTCTCTTGGGATCTTGGGCATGCACACGCACGCACCCGACATGAGTTTTAAGCCACCGGGTCTGGGATGTGAACCGTGGTCGACTATGTGGGAGTCCAGTGACATACACATTATGCTAACTGCTGGTCTCTGTGTTCCCCTTTTTCTTATTAGGGAAGCCCACCTAGCTTTCACTCTCTCACCTTTAGTGTCTAGACTTTCTCTGGGCAGGTAAGTTACTCTACCTTGAAAGTGTTGCAGGTGTACTGTCCATAAATATAGCTCTTCCACAGTCATCTCTGTGATTTGAACTGGGGTTTTAAATAACCCTTCATGGTCTTACTCTTAGGTATAATTCCCATTAGCAGTAGGCAGGAATGGCCCTTGTCTGGGACTTGCCTTTTAAGAAGTGGTATCATGTGACCAGCAGATGGCGCAACGGTTACGCTGTTGGTCTCCTACACAGTCCACTGTGGTTGGACTCCCAGACCCAGCGGCTTAAAACTCATGCAGGGAATGTGTGCAGGCGTGCCCAAGATCTCTAGAGGAGAATGGAGGAAAAGGGACTGCCGTGTGGCCTTCTGTCTGGGGTCTGATTTCTTTCTGTCTCTCTGGTGAGCACATATGCCCTTTAGCAAAAATCTCTCTCTCTCTCTCAAAAACAAAAGAAGTGGTATGGCTGGAGAAGGGCCTGCTAAACTGAATGACTCATGATGGGGACCTGGCTTCCAAAGGATGAAGGGGTTTTGCTAGAGCAGAGCTGATTCCCTACCTCCCCCATTTCTATACCATGCTCCAGTTATTCAGGACTGGAGCTTTCCCTGCCTAAACTGCTCACAGTTGTTCTAGGTATGTCTTTCTATTATGTGTAAGCCGTAGCCTCAAGTGGCTGTTTGTGCAGTGTGTGGATAACGTATAGATATATATTTTCAGGTATCCATAAGCATGTAAAGGAAGCCCTTCACAGTGTGAGAGTGAGAGTGGAAAGAGAAAGGGAACAGCCTCAAGCCAAGAGCTGGCGGATAACTCTCTGCATCATCAAGCTCAAGACAGAACTCTGAGGAGTCTAAGAATTTAAATTTTGAATCTACTCTTCCGGTCATTAGGAAAGTATAACTTCCAAGGTAGGAGGGTAGGACGTATTTGTATGTAACACCTTGTTAGCCTCATTAAAAAAATACTGAGACAGAAGTATTGTAGACATAAGCATGGCCCTCCATTTGTCCTTTTGCCTTGGCATCACAAATGGTAAGCATGGCTATGCACTCAGGAGTCCTTTCTTGTTTTCCAAGTCAGCTTGTCCTGCATTCTGACTTTCTCTTTAGATCTCTATTGTTTAGAGAATATTTTTCAGGACCCTTCTCTGAGGGGATGGCAGTGGGAAGGGCAGTCTTTAGAATCAAAAAGACTCTCAGAAATCATCTGCTTCACTCTTACATGTGTCCCAAGTCCAAGATTGTATCTATGGAAAAACTTAAGCCTGCTGTCTAGAATTGCAAAGGCACCTATGGTAATCAGCATCTACATGCAGCTATTTGAATCTAAGTCTAGATTAATTAAGAATTAAATAGAATTAAAGTACCAACTTCTCAGTTATACTAGCCACATTGCAAGTGTTCAATAGCCAGATGCAGCTGTTAGATGGGATACTGAAAATAGAGAACACTTCCATCATTGCAGAAAGGTCTGCTGGATGGTACTGGCTTAGAAATCAGGTTTAAATCATATTGCAGGTACTGCGGATACATTCTCTCTCAATTCTTTCTGATCAAGCATTGCCAGGGATAAATAAGATGCCTTTTCCTCTTATTTGAGCATAAACTTAATGTTTACTTCCTCCAAACAATCCTATTGCATAAGAAAATTCAGCTGGTGTAAAATGGCAATGTATCTGAGAACTTTCACACAGTACCACAAAAATAAAAGACCCGGGGGGGGGGCGGGGGGGGACTAATTTATTTTCCCTCACCATCAAAGTTTTCATGGTTTTGGGTCACATGTAATATACTATATTATTGATATAAAAGAAAATATTCCATAATCCTTACAGAGTACTGAAGGTAACATGATTCATTTGCTGAGGATTGATTCTTCAAACTTGCCTTCTTAATATATCTCTCTGTCAAATAAGATACCCCACTGTGACTCAAGGAGGGGACTGATGCTGTGATTCTTTTGCTAATCTTTTGACAGAGCCCCTAGGTAAGGTTACTAAATACTTATGCCTAGACCCAGAGGGTTGAGCTCTAGGAGAAAGCATTTGGTCACACATCATACACAGCTACATGAACATTGCTGAGCCCTGAACGGCAATGAGTCCTCTATGGGAGTTTCATTCTCTAGAATGAAGTATTAAATATTGTTGGATAAAACTGCAGTGGTCCTACTAAGCTTCTATAGAAATTATTTACCACCATTTCTATTCCTGAAAAGGTTTTCAAATATATGGAATATAGAAACGTAGAGTTTAAAATGCCTCTAGAAACTGCAAATGAGTGGAAGCCATTTTTTCAAACTGAATAGAGCCAAAATAGAGATTAGACCATTTGAACTTGGATTCAGCTTCCATTTACAATGTTGGTTAGAAGAGAAGAATTTAGGGAGGAAAATGGCCAGAGAAGTAACTAGAGACTCAAGAGAGTATGCTGTCATGAAAGCAAAGAAAAGAGAGAGTATCAAGAAGGAGGGAGTGGTTAACTACCAAATACAGTGGAAATGTCAAGGAAGATGAAAATGGAAAATATTCATTGAATTTAGCCTTATGGTTCAGTTTGGGTGATGTTGACAAAGGCAGTTTCAGAAGAGTGGTGGGGGTAAAATCCAGGTCATAGTGGGCTGAAGAGTAAAGGAGATTACCATTTAAAGATGATAGATGGAGCACTCATATTCATCTGCAAAATAGGATAAAAAGGGGGGAAAAAGCATAAATCGACAATAATGAAAAGAACAGAAGACAGTCCCATAACAGATTCCAACAACTACAGGGAATTATGTCGATGAAAGGGTGGAAACTGAGGAAGCAGAGTGAAAACACATGCCTACTGGAGTGGATGAAGAAGGGAATATTCTTAAGGAGGAAGCAAGTTTTGTAGAAGAACTCTAGATACAATTGGAATTTGGAGACACAGAGGACAGGGGAGATGTGAGGCTGAAAAGATGGGGGAGGGGTTGTTTGAAAGCTTGAAAACAGAGCAGCTGGACTATTGTACCCCAGAACACAGGTATCATTTCTGGGGAGGAAAGTTTTCCTCACAGATAATGAAATGGATTGAGAACTTCCCAATCTAAGAATATGGCAGGTTAGGTTCACTGGACCAATTCATCTGCTAGAAACAGCCAGAGAAGTTAGATAAAATAAATATATCAAAAATGTTAAAAGCATAAAGGATCTGACAACAGAAAAAGACATTACAAGGTGTAATCCAAGGAAATATGCTATCTCAGAAACATTAGTGGACTGAATTCTTTGTTCTAAGGTTATTTGCTGATCCCAGTAAACCTGAACTCAGAGTTTGACAAGGGGGACAGAAATCAAAGACCAGGTTGGACTAATGGGAGATCTTCCCTTGTAATAAACTGGGACCTGAAAAATCTTAAGATAACCTTAAGGTAATTTCAAAAGAGAAAACCTGGTCCTTTCTCAGGTGACTAGGAAGGAAGTTGATTGTATCAGTACAAAAACTTCCCAAAAAGAAAATGCCAGAACCAGATGGCTTTGATGGTGAATTCTACCAAGTATTTAAAGAATTAACACCTAATCTTCTTCAAATGCTTCTAAGAAATGAAGAGAATGGACACTTCTGAACTCATCCTCTGAGGTCAGTTACCCGATAAGACAAAGTCACTACAAGAAAAGAAAACTACAGACCAATATCATTTATGAATATTGATGCAAAAATAAGATACTACTGAGCCAAATTCAACAGTATATTAAAATAATTATACACCATGATTAAGTGAGATTTATTTCTGGATGCACAGATGAGTCAACATACAAAAGTAAATAAATAGAATATGCCACATTAGTATAAAGAAGAAGAAGAAAAACATGGTCATCTCAATTAATGTAGAAAAATAATTGAACAAAATTCAAGAGCCTGTACATGATAAAAACACTCAAGAAACTAAGAGCAGAAGGAAACTATTTCAACATAATAAAGGCCATACATGAAAACCCACAGCTAACATCATACTCAATGAAGAAAGCTGAAAGCTTTTCCCTAGGATCAGGAAATCAGGTGAGGATGTCTGCTTTTATCATTTCTATTCAGCATAGTACTAGAAGTCCTAGCCAGAGTAATTAGGCACAAATTAAAAAAAGAATCCAAACTAGAAAGAAGGAAGTAAAAGGATCTCTGTAGACAACATGATATTTAATTTCATTTGATTTTTTGGCTTATATTCACTTTTTATTGTATATAGATTTCAAATATTTTTCATTTCTGAGTTTTTATTTGATTTTGAAGGGGTTTTTGCCTTAGGGTATATGTGCTCACTGGAAAGAGAAAGAGATAGAGACAGTGAGAGGGCAAGTGAGAAATCACCACTCAGGAGGGATGGTTATGCCACAATCCTTTCTCCTCCATTCTCCTCCTGGGATCTTGGGCACACACACACATGTGCCCGATACAAATTTCAAGACAGCAGGTCTGGGACTCGAACCATGGACATCCATGTGGGATTCCAGCAATGGAACTGATGTGCCATTTGCTGGTCCCTAGACAACATGATATTATATGTAGAACACCTTTAAATATTCCATGACAAAACCGTTAGAACTAATAAACAAATTGAGCAAGACTGCAAGATACAAAAATCAACACACAAAATTGAGTTGCATTTTTTTTGTTTCATTATAGGGCGTGTGCACTCACTGGAATGAGACAGAGAGAGAGGGAAAGTGAGAAATCACTCCCAGGTGGATGACCACACCACAATCTCCTCTCCTCCATTCTCTCCTAGGGAATTTGGGCATGCATACACACATGCCCAGCATAATTTTCAAGCTGCCAGGTCTGGTATTTGAACCACAGAGTCAGCTATATGGGATCCAGCACCTTAACCACCACACCACTTGTTGGCTCTCAGCTGAGGTTTTATACACTAACAATAAATAACTTGAAGGGAAATTATTTTTAAAAATGCCATTTACAATAGCATCAGAAAAAATAGAATATATAGGAATAAAATTAACCAAAGAGTTTAAAAGATTTGTAGACTAAAACTATAAAACATTCCTGAAAGAAATTAAGAAGACACAAATAAATAGCAAAACATCTTATATTCATGAGCTGGAAGACTCTCTATTGTCAAGATGTCAATTCTGACCGATTCAATGTAATCTTTATCAAAATCTCAATATTTTTTAGGTTGTAAATAGAAAAATCCACCATAAAATTTATTCAGAATTTCAAGGGACCCCAAATAGTAGCTCGAACAATCTTGAAAGAGAACATAGTTGGAGATCTCATACTTCCTGATTTTTGAAATTTACAACAATGCTACAGTAATCAAAAAAGTGTGATTCTAGCATAAAGACAGATGTATAGATCAATGAAATATAGCAGAGAGCGTAGAAAAACTCTCACATCTGTGATCAATGATATTAGACAAGAGGGCCAAGACCATTCAATAGGGACAGTCTTTTCAACAAATTATGATGGAAAAACTGTATATTCACATGCAATAGAATAAAGGTGGACCCTTATTTTACACAATATACAACTTAAACTCAAAATGATCAAAGACTTAAAGGCCAGCAGGTGGTGGGGTGGTTAAGGCACTGGACTCACACATGGCTGACTGCAGTTTGAGTCCCAGAGCTGGTGGCTTGTTTTCTCACTCTCTCTCTCTCTTTATCTCTATCTCTTTCTGGTGAGCATATGTACCCTGTGGCAAGTTAAAAAATAGCAGTAATGAAAATAAAGTTAAAAAAATAACTACGAAAGTGGTTAAAGACCTAAATGTAAGAGCTAAAGCACTAA
>NW_006209292.1:704416-715747 GCF_000334495.1 Tupaia belangeri chinensis | reverse complement strand
AGCTTCATGACACTGGATTTGGCAAGAATATCTTGGATATGACAACAAAAGAAACCAAAAGACAACAAAAGAAAAAAAAAACAGATAATTGGACTAAAAAAATGTAAAATGTTTGTATATCAAAGAACATCAGTATGGCAGGATGACCAACTTGAATTTATCTCAAAAATACAAATTTTGTTTATCAGAAAATGAAACAATGTTATTTATCACTTTAACAGAGAAAATCTTATATTTCAATAGATGCAGATAATGTATTTAATAAAATTAAATATTCATTCATGTTAAAATTTTGTGGACTGTGTCTGAAATTTGGCAAGATTATTCTAAAATTTATATTACAATAAAAAATTAGTCTGCAAAGGACCAAAAATACCCAAGACATTTTGGAAGAAGATAAAGATGATGGAAACTGCCCAACTGACTGTCAAAACTCATTAGAGCTCTAGTAATGAAGAGAGTGGTTTAGATGTAGGGGTAGAAAAAGTGATCGAGGTAACAGACTATAGAGTCCCAGAAATGCATGTGCATATATATGGGCATTCAGTGTTTGATAGTCCTGACATTTCCAATCAGTGGGGCAAGAACAAAATACTCAAAAATGATGGTTTCATGACAATTGGATTTCTGAATACAAATGTAAAAACAAAACTAGATTCTTACCTTATACAGTATATACAAATCAAATCTAGGTAGATTAAAGACCTAAAAGGAAAGAAAAAATTATCAAGCTTTTACAAGATAATATAGGATATCTTAATGACCACAAAGTAGAGAAGAATATCTTAAAACAAGTTCACAAAAAGCACTACCTGAAGCAGCCCAAGAGTAGTCGTTGGTAGTCAGCCTAAAAAGAGAAGTCTTGTGGTCTTGGCAACAAGAAAAACAATCCAACATATTCCCTGTCATATATCACCAACTGACCCGTATCCAAAGGCAAGGTCAAAGAAGAGCTTGAGAGTCTGTTCTAGTCTGTTCCTTCCCCATGCCTTCGTATGGGAGTTGTGAAGCACAGCTTGCAGGGGAGGGAGGAATGCATGCTAAGCCAGCCTTTTGGATCAGCTCTTGAGGTCCAGCAACTTAAGCAGGACCTCAGCATCTCACACTGGAGCAGCCAGTACAAGGGCAATTGGCTGGAACTAAGACTCCCTTTCAGGACCTGGATGAGGCCTGGGATCCTGGGGCCTTCTATTAAGCAAGCCTAAGACCAGGGAAAACATTCACCTGGCCAATTCCATCCCAGAGGAAACCATTGCTATCATGCTGCCCACAAGTCCAACTCCTGGGTCTATGCTGATTGGGGTGGACATGAGAAGGAGGAGAGGATGTCCCTAATGGAAAGGAGGGTCTTCCCTCTCAGAGACTTCATTTCCTCACAATAATGCCAACCTTACTGGGCTGCTGTGAGGAGTAAACGAGATGAACACTGAGCCTGATGTATAGAAGCCCTTGATAAAGAGTGACTGTTGTCATTTATCATTGCTCATAGGCAGAGGGCAGCTGACTTCCTTCTCTCTGGGTAGATCCAGAAGCCTTCCTTCTCTAAAGCTCCAGAACATCACAGAGGGGATGGAGAGGAAGAAAGGGTTTGGTGATTACCTCAAAACTCTTCCCCATCGAATGACAAGTTCCCATGAAAGCCCAAGGGAATGATTTCAGGGCAGCTGAAACTGAGGTTCTGCCAGGTGGAAGGAAAGTCGAAAAAATGTTTTTTTCTCTTTTATTTGGGAAAAATGACTGTGGCACAGGAAGTGTAGAAAGCAGACAGTGGAAAGAATACTGGCCAAGTGAGGCAATTTTGATTAGAAAGTGGAACTTTACTGTGGACCATCTGCATCAGAGAGGGCAAAAACATTGGGACTTCTTGCTAATTGTCAGCAGCTGTCTTTAGAATTCAAGAAGGGTGGGGGCTTCTTTTTGACGCCCTCCCATCATCCTTTATCAGGTGCTCCTCAGATCTCAGATTGCGGGCTAGGCTAGAGGAGTCCCAGAACATGCCTTTGGCTTCTATTTCAAATGGAGGGGGGGTTCAGTATGAGCCTAGTGCTGCCAGGATATAGTATCTGTTTGCTATGGTTGGAATGTGTCCCCCAAAGTTCATGTGTTGGGAACTTAATGTCCAATGCAGCAGTGTTGAGAGGTGGGGCCTTTAAGAGGTGATTAGGTGATGAGTGCTCTATTAATGAATGAATGCCATTATTGCAGCAGTGAGTTAGCTATCATGGGAGTGGGTTTCCGATGAAAGGATAGAGTCTATTCCCCTTCTTGCCCTTTCTTGTGCTTGCTCTCTTGCCCTTCCACCTTCTGTCATAGGATAATACAAAAAGAAGGTACTCATTGAATGCCTGCCCCATGCTCTTGGACTTCCCAATCTCCAAAAATGGGAGCCAGATAAATCTCTGTTCTTTACAAATCACGTAGTCTACAGCATTTTGTTATAGGAGCACAAATAGGCTAAAACAGCCCTCGATGTAATTCTCTGGGGCTTTAAATCTTGAAGACAGGTGCTGACCTTGAAAATGAAAAAAATGTGAGATCTTGGAGTGTTTTTGACTTTGGCTACTGTAGGATTGTTTCCTCTTTTGTCTCCTCTCACAGAAAAGTCCAGTGATTTCCTTTAGTGACTCTACAGTCAAATGAATGGGCCTGCTAATGTTTCATCACAATTTGTTCTTTTGCCTCTTTAATAGTCAACACAGCCACATTCCCTCTTGGGCTCTCTACCCACTCTGTTCTCTGTTTCAGTCACACCGAGCTTGAGGAGCTGGTATCTATACATACTCACAATTCCCTGCCTTCGCTCATGGATCTCCTTGTGCCTGGGATGAAGACAGAAATAAAATAAAATGGCCCCAACCCTCTGGTTAAAGTGACAAAGATACTTCAATAAAAGTGCAAACTTTTTCTGACTGCTTGTAGGGTATAGCGCCATATAAAAATAATTATATGGATGTTTACTACATTTAGAGTTAGCTGTAAGGTGGTCTAACTTGGAAGATGGGTTATACTGGATATACAAAATTCATCCGAGGGAGTCCTGGGCAGGACCCCCTAAAAGCTAAGTCTTCCAGGGTAGCTGAAACTGAGGTTCTGAGAGAGACTCCCATACCTTTAAGACACTGTGGATAGAAGAAACACAATGGTTTCAAATTCAAGCCCAAGTGAAAACATAGAGGTATACATACATGTCTTAGATTCTAGAGGTTAATTTGCAGTCAAACTGCCACTCACAGGGGCACCTCTATAGCATTCTACATCTCGGGCAAACGGGAGGCAGAGATTTATTTAAGGGTGGGTCATAGACCTCCTGAGCAAAGGGAAGAGGCTGGTTAACACCAGTGGAAAACACAAACATGCCCTGTCAGTATCTGCCCGAGGCTAGATGGCAAGGTGATAGCAGACAGAGAACTGGACTACTCCACTCCTGAATCTAAAGTCTCTCTGCTCTCCAGTGACTGGGCCCCTTGTCAACGGAAGGGGTGAAGGCGAGGAAGGAGGACCCTTTACTAACCAATGCCAAGTCCTCATATCTGATTCATTTGGGATCAGCCACGGGTGGCCTTTAGTCATAGGGCTGCCGATAAATACAAGGTGTCTGGCAAAATTTAAATTTCCAATGAACAGTGGGTAATTTTTTTTTAACCAAATGTGTGCAAATATTGCATGGAACATGCTTATATGAAGATTGTTCTTTACATTCAAATTTAACTGGCCAACCTATATTTGTATTCACGACATTAGGTAGTCCTACCCAGGCAGGCCTCAAGATGCGTCTGGCAGTAGGAAGGCGACCTATCTGGCCCCTGGTCTCTGAAGAGGTTATTATCAGGCATTGTTCTGGGAATCCCATCAGCAGAGCTGAGATACAGGGTGGGCTTTACTTTAAAGATCAGAGGAAGAGCTCATGAACTAGAAGAAAAGACAGCTTTCTAGGCCTACCCCCCTAGGAATCCTAATTCACTAAGTCTGAGTTGGGGCCCTGAAATATGCTTCCTTCCCAAGTACCTCAAGAAATTATGATACACTGTCCCTAAGGACTCCTGGTGGCTCTGATACATCCTAAACTTGAGAACCAGGGCTCTAGAACCAAGAACAAGGTGTAGCCTGCAGCTAAGGTATGAGGCCTTGTGGTTAAGGCACAGATTCTAAAGCCAGGCTGCTTGAGTAAGACTTCTGGCTCTACCCCTTATTACCTGTGTAGTGTAGGGCAAGTGACTTAACCTCTCGGAGAGTCATTGTCTACATCTGTAAAGTAGGAACAGTACTTGTGCTGATCTGTTAAAGCTATTGTCAGGATTACAGGAGAATAAATGAACAAAGTACTCAGAACAGTGCCTGGCACTAAAGCACATATACACACATGTTGGCTATTAGTAGGGTCTTAGTGGACCTGCTAGGGAGAAAAAGGACCAGTCTCAGCTCTGATGAGGATCCAAGTCGTAAGTCCTTGGGTGAGGGGGAGGTGGGGGGAGTGAAGCAGAATGCCCAGAACAAGTGGCATAAGGACTTGTTGCATCGGAAGTCATGAGGACGATTAATAAATGGAGTAGTCTTTAAATGCATAGGACATCATGCCTAGCTAGAATAGAAGCTAAGAAAATAGATACTGTTAATTAATTTCTAATTAGCAGGTAAATTGGATAAGGGAAGGGAGTACAAGTGTTACGACAAGTAATTAATGTGCTGCTTCTTTCCCTGGCCACCCTTTGATTTGAATCCCTAACCTACAGTCTTCATTGGGCGCTCAGACCCTGGAAATACTGGCTGCTAATTATTTTGGTGAGTCCCTGATTGCACTAAAGGAAATGGATTTGTCCTGTTCTCTCTAATGACTCAAGCGGAGGGAGAAGATAAAGTGGTTCTAGCTATGATGAATTAAGCCCAGAGGATCTTGAGAGGACAATCATTTTGCCTGTTCATTTAACAAATGTGAATAGTGCCTCCATGTTGGTAAAGTAAAGGTGACCAGACTTACCCTGATTAGGAAAAAAACCTGTGTCTGCCCCAAACTGCTCTTTTGTTGGCTGAGGTCATAGTCTGGCTGGCTCTTAGTTATAATGACTCAGTTCCTGCCTAAATCCCTGCTCTGTTTCTTTGAGGCTTCAGCCTTACCCTCAAGTCCTGGCCCAACCTTCAGCCCAGAACCAGAATTTACGTAGCCTACGCTAGCTGCAGACTCTGCCGATACCCAGTTCCCCTGCCTGAGCTCATCAGCCACCTGTGAACTTTGGAGTTGACCTATCTCTAGGTCAACCACCCTCCATGCTATTGTTCTGACTGAATCAAGACATTAGGCTGTTCGTTCTTGTGGAAAAGGTACAAATTGTGTCAGTGAAGCAGCTCTGGGGTGGGAGAGGGCACAGTGAAAAGGCAAGTCAATGTGTATGTCCCTTTCCCTCTGACACACCCACAGTGACCTGGGTTACTGATGAGTGTCCTTTGGGTGGCTTCTTCCAGGAATCAGAGGCTAGAAACCAGAGGCCTAAGAGCCTGAACCAGCTGGGTGCACAGTGTCTGATCCCAGAGAGCCCTTGTCTGCTATGGAAGCATAGCAGAATAGACTTTAGATAGGGAATCCGAAACTTTTGCCATCATCATCACCATCACCATCGCTAGTGCTTGTTGAATGCTCACTCTGTTCTGGGTAGTGTTCTAAATGTTTACATGTATCATCTCATTTAACTCTCCTATCACCCTATGATGCATTTTGTAGTGAAGTAACTGAGACCCAGAAAGGCTAAGTAATTTCTCCAAGGTCACACAGTTGACTAGTGGCGGAGCTGGGTTCAAGCTTGCTTTTACTTTAAAAATTTGAACTAAATGCAGTCCCCATTCATCAATCATCTACTCAGGAATGGGGTGAGAACAGTGGAACGGTCAGGGCCTGGGTGGGTGAAGCAGCTCCCAGGCTCCTGTGTATCTTTCTATGAAGAGGTAGACATCTCAAAGGAGTGGAAATGAATGGAGAATGTCCTTCTGGTACTCAATCCAAAAGATAATTTCACTTTTTGGGGGGATTGCTCTGAATTCTCACTTGACCATGTTATATTCTAGAGCACCAACCAATGGTCTAATGTGGCTTTAGTAACATCAGAGGAGCATTGGCCAGAGAAGGTTGGAGTGATGGGGACAACTTTTGGTGTCCAACTGGAGCTGGCGGGGTGGGGGGTGGGGGGGGCTGGCAGGTGAGCTAGCACACTGAGAATAGACACACACTGTGTGTCTATTTCTGGTCAGGACTTCTTGGGGATAAAAGAGAATCTAGAATGTCCATAGAAGTGTTACTCATAATAGCTGTAAAGTGGAGAGAACTCAAGCATCCATGAACAGATGGACAGATAAACAAAATGTGGTCTATGTACATAATGGACTAGCATTCAGTCATAAAAAGGAATAAAGTACTGATTGGTGGTACAACATTATGCTAAGGGAAAGAAGCAGGCATAAAAGCTGTTTATTGTATGAATCTGTTTATGTGGCAAGCAAATCCAGAGAAACAGAAAGCATGTTAATGGTTTCTAGGAGCTGGGGACTGAGGGACTGGGGAGTGCCCGCTCATGGGCATTGACCTCCTTTAGTCGTGATGGAAATGTTCTGGAATTAGGTGGTGATGTTGGCTGCACACTTTTGTGAATGTACAGAAAAACAATGACTTGTATATTCTTTGAAGAGTGAATATTGTGGTGTGTGTATTATATCTCAACAAAAACAAAATGGGGGAAACAACAGCAAAGAGAACACAGGTCACTCTATCAAATCCTGGAGCAAAACACTACCTTATGAAATTGGGCTGACAGGGAATCAGGCCTGTATGGCTCCTTTACTAGACAAGACGGTAGGTGGGTCCTCTCACCTTTCTGGGCTTCAGTTTCCTTATCAGTTAATGGTGTAGTTGTGAGAAAATATATCCCTGATGAACTTTTTTTTAAAAAAATATTTTATCTAACTTTATTTATTTATTTAACCAGAGAGGGACAGTGTGAGAGAGAGAAAGAGGGGGAAAGTGAGAGAGCAAGCTGCTAGGTCCGGGACTCAAGCCATGGTTAGCCATGTGAGAGTCCAATGCCCTTGACCACCATGCCACCTGCCGGCCCCCTGATGAGCTTTTAAAAACTACAAAAATGTTTGTTTAAAACTACATTACACTAATCACAGGCAAAGTGTTACTACAGTTAGAGAGAGCCCAGAACTTTTCGTGAAAGGCAACCTTCCACCATTACCACCAGAATCAGAGCTGAGGATGCAGATGCTATCCTCATATGCCAAGAAGATCCCCCATTCGTGAGCAGAAACTGCCCGTTTGCTCTCTCGTTCCTCAGGAAACCTCTCAAGTCTCCTCTATTTGAATATTTGGATGCTGTATCATTTTTTTTTTTTAGAGGTTTTTGCTATGGGGCACGTGCACTCACCAGACAGAGAGAGACAGAGAGACAGAAAGCAAGAAATCACCCCCCAGGGGGGATGGCCATGCTGCAATCCCTTCTCCTCCATTCTCCTCTCGGGATCTTGGGCACGCATGCACACGCGCCTGGCGTGAGTTTTAAGCCACCAGGTTCGGGACACGAACCGTGGTCGACTACGTGGGAGTCCAGCGACATAGCCATTACGCTAACTGCTGGTCCCTGAATGTTGTATCTTAATAGCTTTCACACCACAAATGAAATGTTTCTGTCCAGCCCCAGTTATTAGGGCTTTGGAGCAGATCTTTTAGAGACTTACTTCAAAATTGTTTGGGATCTTAACACTGTGCATTGACTTCAGTAAAGGCTCCCCCTTAACTGTTTCAGAATAATTAAATTTGTTGTTCATGAGACTCATCCTACCCTTGCAAACAGGGACTGATTCTCTCCCCAGTAAGTATCCATGCAACTGATTCAATATCCATCGGTGTTTCTTAGTATTAGGACAATGTTCAGAATCTTTATTAAGACTGATTCATAAAATTTAAAAAATGAACCAGGTACAGAATTATCTCCCCCTTGGCTTTTAAAAATACTCATCTCTTCCATCTGTTTAATATTGAAAAAGCCAAATCCCTAGAGGTGACCAACAGGTGATATCTAAAGAAAGGCAGGGCCAGGCATCAGCTCACTCTCTCCTCTTGCCCACTGTTCAGTCCCAGGGAAGTTCAGGCTACATCTGCCAGTAATGCGGGTGCCCTGGGGCTCAGGCAGTTCTGGGGCCACAGCACGCTGTTTCATGGCTTTTCTTACATGCTGGTTTGGGGCTGGAAAGTCTGGCTGAAGTCATTAGACTACTGCTCCCCATCCCCCCATCCCCCCACTCACATTTATTTAGGGCATTTGAATGAAAAACTTCTGCTTCCTATAAGTGAAAAGATCCAGACCCTCAGGAACCTGGCATGAACAGCTTGATATGAATCCTACTAAGTGCTCCATGATATGAACTTTCTTCTTTTGGAGGCGCACAGTTGTGCAGGAAGGACGGCAGGGCGGTTGTTTATTTTTGTTTGTTTGTTTGTTTTGAGTAAGTTCTTGGTTTATGGGAAAATCCTGTCAGAGTCTAGCTCCGCGATCCAGCCCCCAGAGTCACAGCCTTCTAGGACCTGTGACAACAAACGCGCAAAGGCTCCAGGTGCGAGGTTGTAATTCGCGCCGGTTCTGTTCTCTGGTATCAGGCACAGGATGGGGATGGGGGCTTAATCTTCCAACCAGGAGACACATTCCCGCATGGGGCTTTTTAGCTTGAGAAAGCACGCGCAATCTTGGCTTTCCGTAGCTTCTGTTTTCCCGTTAAAGGTCTCTGATCATTGAAGTCAGTTGCGGAACCGGGTCCCTACCTCACCCCATGCCCGCCTCCCACCAACCCCGGGGCAGATGGGCGGCTGTGTCCAGACGGTGGCGCTCCCGCCCAGTGCAACCCTGCACCCCCACTGCGAGAAGTTTGGGTAGGAACAAGTTTCAAAGTGTTCGGTGAGATTTTCTGGCAGATTTCTCGACAAGATCTGAAACTTTTAGAAAACGACAGAAATCGACCACCGTGACCAAGACTGTTGAGGGAGCGAGTGTCCAAATTATATCCCTGTAATTTAGCCCAAATATTCGGATTTCCCACTCCTCATACGCTTCGAGAGCCAGGGCGCACAATAGGGAAATGTGATGCCTGGGGAGCGAGATCCGTGGTGTGAGGGTGCAGCCGGACAGGGATGAGGTCTAAATGAGACCCCTGGCCGGGGAAGAGAAGAGAGGAGGACGAGGTGGGTCCCGACAGGCGGGCGGGGACACCCATCTGCCTGCAGTTCTTCGCTGCGCTGCCGACTGCTCCGCGCCCTTCCCGCCGCTGCAGGGCAGCTCCCTCCGCCTGCCCGAAAACCAGCAAACATCCCCGACTGTCCGGCAACATTCGGTAGAGTGCCGAGCACCTCCGCAGGGGGGAGGACCCGAAGCCTCTGGTCTCGAATTCTCCGAGGAGCCCCGACCTAAGAGAAGGGCTTTCGTGCCCGTAGTACTTTTGCCCAAAGCAGCCCCTGAACTCCAGCTGCCTAGATGCCCGCGTCGGGGAAGGGGATGAGCTCCAGTCTTCACTCGCCCCAAGGCTGAGGACTGAGCGGCCGCTGGCTCTCTCTCCCCACTTCCGCAGCGCAGACCCACTCCCTGCTTCCAGAGTGGAGCGCAAGATACATCTCTTCATGGGCTGGACTGAGCGGGCGTTCACCGCTGAGGCTAAGGGAGTTAACCGGCTCTTGGTGGGAACCAGAGCAGGGGATAAATGCCCTAGAGATTGAGGACCCCAGACTTGAGGTGGGGGCCCCCAACATCTGTCCCCTGTTCTCCGCGGGGCGCAGAAGACTCTGCACAGGCAAAAGCACCGGGTATGGGATGAACCTCTCAAGGAAACCATAGGGTTGGGAATCTGGGGCTCGAGGGGCCACAGGCTGTCTCTCCAAACCCTGCTGGGGGCTGCAGACTAGCTTGAGGTGGCACTGAACTCCAAGAGGGACCTTCATGCCCCCCGCAATCTACATCTCTTTGCATGGTGCTTGTGTTGGAGGGGAAGAGAGAAGAACTTGCTAGAAACAGATGCGCAGTGCCTGGTGGGGAGGGGGGGGGCTGTTCAAGCTAGTCAGGAAGCAGGGTACCTGAGGGATTGCAAAGGGTATTCTGGCTAGAGGGGAAGCACATACAAGGCAGTCGGAAGCAAGACGACACCTCGATGTGGATTTGTCCAAGAAACATTGGTGAGTAAGGCAGGGGTAGCCAGAGAGCTCTGATTGGTCGGAGGGTGGGGCTTTGGGCGGGGTTAGCCGCCTCTTTGAGACTTTAAAAGCTCATCGGAGAGGGGCGGGAAGCTGTCATTTGCTCTCTGATTCTCGGAGAGGGAGGCACGCTTTCCTGGAGCTCCTGGTGATACAGCAGGTGTTCGCTGACTGGACTCGGCTGTGGATCCTGAGATCTTAAAGGTCTCCAGGAACACCATGGGGCCAACCCTGGCGGTTCCCACCCCCTACGGTTGTATTGGCTGTAAGCTACCACAACCAGACTACCCACCAGCTCTAATCACCTTCATGTTCGGCGCGATGGTTATTACCATCGTCGTAGACCTGATCGGCAACTCCATGGTCATTTTGGCTGTGACGAAGAACAAGAAGCTCCGTAATTCTGGTAAGCCACCTTTCCTTCTCCCTATGCAGTCCCTGCTCCCCAATTCCCCGGGAGTCTGGGAGAGGGCATGATTTTTGCCAGGGTCCCTAAACTTGGAGCTTCTCTCCGGACTGAGTGAGCTCTGAGAATTAGGTTAGAGCATTAAAATGCAAAGCGCTGAGTCCCCCTGCGCACAGCAGCCGATGGGATTCCCCCCCCCCCCGGCCGATGGGATTGGGATCGGATGCGGTAAAAGCAGGCATCCGACTGGAGAGTCTGGCAGCCTCCTGGGGTCAACAAGCCGAATCAGACTGGAGAGTCGGGCACCCTCCTGGGGTCAACAAGCCGAATCAGACGCCACAGGGCTGGCAGCACCCAGGCAGCATGGGTCGAATGGACGCGGAGGTAGCAGCAGGGTTGCTATCTGGTCCAGGAAAGTTAAGTTCTCAGCGGACTCGTCGGCGTGTACCAGAGCGCAACAGTATCACCGCGCCCAAGCAATGTTGAAACCCCGCTCGCCAAGGCTCTAGGGCTCCAGGGCGGCTCCCGGGCAGCTCCCCGGGCGGGCGTCGGAATGCAGACCCCTCTCCCAAGGATGGAGGTGGAAGGTCTGAGCCCGCTGGAGCCGAGCTCTGTCCGCCCGTCCCAGAGCGCACGGTGGAGCGAGGTGAGCTGCCGGATAGGCGCAGCGGGCAACAGCAGCGACTGCATCGGCAGCGGGGGAGCGGGG
>NW_006209292.1:701492-703202 GCF_000334495.1 Tupaia belangeri chinensis | reverse complement strand
ACTCCCCTCCCACCACTCCCCTGCCCCCCGCCGCTATTTCTCTGGTCTCAGACTATTTTACAGGGCTTCCCCCTTCCCCCTGTTTTGACTCTTGGGTTATCTCAGAAATGGTAAGTATTTAACTGAGCTAGTTCTTAAATTACTGTCCAATCCCACTAGGAAAGACGGTTGAAGAAAACTGTCTCTAATGCCCGTCCTGGCAATGTTCTCTCTAGATATTTTTTGTTATAAATGCAATGCTAATCCGGAGAAGGTCGAGGCTTCCTGATGTCCCTCCAGTTTCTCCCCTTGCCCCACTTCATCCTGAATCCCAAGAACAGCTCCATCTATGCTAATTCACCTCTGTCCCCTCCCTTTCTTCTTTGCCCCTCCCCCCCAAAACGTTTGCTTTTTGTCTTTGTTTAAAACGGTGGCGTGGATATGACAGAAGAAAATAGGTGGGAAAGAACACATCTTCTAAATCTGGCCTCACGTCAGAATCACCTGGAACCTGTTTGCAAATAAAAATGAAAGTACTACTGCGTTTTTTCAAAAGAATCCTAGAATGCTAAATTGTCATTAATCCAGGGATCCTTTTTCTCCACTGCAAATTTGTAGATTCTGTACTTTAACTATCTTCTCTGCCCCACCCCCCATGTTTTTCAGGCAACATCTTCGTGGTCAGCCTCTCTGTGGCAGACATGCTGGTGGCCATCTACCCCTACCCTCTCATGCTACATGCCATGTCCGTTGGCGGCTGGGATCTGAGCCAGTTCCAGTGCCAGATGATTGGGTTCATCACAGGGCTCAGTGTGGTCGGCTCCATCTTCAACATCGTGGCGATCGCCATCAACCGTTACTGCTACATCTGCCACAGCCTCCAATATGAGCGAATCTTCAGCGTGCGCAATACCTGCATTTACCTGGTGGTCACCTGGGTCATGACCCTCCTGGCCGTCCTGCCCAACACGTACATTGGCACCATCGAGTATGACCCTCGCACCTACACCTGCATCTTCAACTACCTGAACAACCCTGTGTTTGCCGTGACCATCGTCTGCATCCACTTCGTCCTCCCTCTCCTCATAGTGGGTTTCTGCTACGTGAGGATCTGGACCAAAGTGCTGGAAGCTCGTGACCCAGCTGGACAGAATCCTGAAAACCAACTTGCTGAGGTTCGCAATTTTCTAACCATGTTTGTGATCTTCCTCCTCTTTGCAGTGTGCTGGTGCCCTATCAACGTGCTCACTGTCTTGGTGGCTGTCGGTCCGAAGGAGATGGCAGGCAAGATCCCCAACTGGCTTTATCTTGCAGCCTACTTCATAGCCTACTTCAACAGCTGCCTCAACGCGGTGATCTACGGGCTCCTCAATGAGAACTTCCGACGAGAATACTGGACCATCTTCCATGCTATGCGCCACCCTATCCTGTTCCTCTCTGGCCTCATCGCTGATATTCGTGAGACACAAGAGGCTCGTGCACTGGCCCGTGTCCGTGCCCGCGCCCGTGCCCGTGACCAAGCCTGCGAACAAGACCGTGCCTGTCCTGCTGTGGAGGAAGCCCCAATGAATGTCCGGAATGTCCCACTACCTGGTGATGCTGCAACTGGACACCCTGACCGTGCCTCTGGCCACCTCAAGCCCCACTCCAGGTCTGTCTACCGCACACCTGCCTCTAGCCACCGTAAGTCTGTCTTTAGCCACTCCAAGGCTGTCTCTGGCCCCCCCCAGC
>NW_006209292.1:685545-701367 GCF_000334495.1 Tupaia belangeri chinensis | reverse complement strand
CCTGCCACTGGTCGCCATGTCTCTTCTAGCAGTCATTCCAAGTGTGCCTCCAGCCCTGCCACCAGCCACCCTAAACCCATCACTGGCCACATCAAGCCTGTTACTAGCTACCCTGGGCCTGTCACTGCTGGCCACCCTAAGTTCTTTGCTTCCCATCACCCTGAGGCCACTACCACCTATCACCTTGAATCTGACATCACTGACTTCCCTGAGTCTTCCTCCAGCCCTTCCACTGGGTCCCCTGAGCTTGCTGCCAGCCAGCTGGAACCTGCTGCCACTGCAGACTTTCCTGACCCTCCTGTAGTTACCACTGTCACCAGTGATTACCGTCAGGTTGTGGTTATTGATGCTGAAGATGGTTCAGATGGAATGAGTGTGTGAAAACGATCTTGTAGGTGTCCAGGCAGGGGTTTTCTGGGTTCGATTTGCATATGTGATCCAAAGTGAGATACCCTACTGCATCTACACCCAGAGACACACACAGACACTGCCCCACAGTCATGGTATAAGCTACATCTGCCTTTCAGGCATACTCCTCCTTACGTAACGTGCGCTTAAAAAGTGTGTGTGTGTGCGTGTGTGTGTGAGTGTGTACTTGCTATCTTAGGGACCAAATTCCCTCAAGTTTGACATTTGTTGCTCTGAACCTCCCTTTCTTTCTGTGGTTAACCTTCAACCCTCAGTGGTCCTTGAAACTTTAGACTAAATTTTCCCCCCACACTCTGTCCCCCTTCTCTTGCTTTCCTCATTGCCTCCACCTTGGCCCTCTTTTCCTCTCCCATTCCCTGAGGGTTTGGGGGAGTGCATGCGCCAAGGTAAAGGTGTGTTGTGGCGAAGGCTTCTGTCAAGTGAACGTGACTGCACAACTTTGTGTTTTTAAGTGTGTGACTCTATATTGTATTTTAATGGCAGTCAGAAAAGCAGTTGCAATAAAGTGCAGATCCTTGAAGGTTTTTTTTCTAAATTTCAGCAACAAAAGATAACCCATATCTGAAACATAGAATTTGATAAGCTCTTATTAAAATAAATTTTTATGCCTATGAGATCAAATGGCAAAAAGAAAAATGTGGAAAAGCTAAATTACTTCTCTTTGTGAAAATTCAAACATTGGTGCTGATTTTTATAGGCAAACATGGTTGCAAATGAGGCGCTGTTTTTACCATATTTGTAGTCTTTAACCTTTTTTAGTGTTTTTGTCAGATTTTCTTTCATTTAGCTTCAGAGAAATTGATCCATTCATACACTGCTTTCTTCCTCTAAAACCTGAACCTATGATTGCTAGGATCCATTTACAGTCATATTTTTAATATTACAACTCATAACTGCTTTTTACCTCAGAGATTTTTTTTTAAACAGCCTGATGTTTTCACACCATCAGTTTGTGCATTTTTCTTTTTCATTTAGAAGGGAATTTGATGTACTAACTGGCATTCAGAGTGAGTGGACTCTTGCCATGGAGGTTGGGAGTGAGTATTGCTGTGCCCCTGGTCAAGGAGGAGGGTGAGGAAGAAGAGATGCCAGGAGCAGCTTGGCTGAGGTACTGTGATACAGTGTTAAGTCGTAGATTTCTTGCATCAGCACACTCACCAGCCCAGGGAATGCTTTTTTCTCTAGAATTCAAGAGAAAAAAAACTGCTGTTTAATGAAAATTTCCATTTTTGACTCGAATTGACACTAAACAGAGTTTACTGTACAAAAACTTATAAGGATACGTGGAAATGTATTATACTGCCTTACTCCAATTCTGTATTTGTGATAGCAATTAAATAAATGTGTTTTGTGGCTTCATTGTGCAATGTGTTGATAAATTCATCTCTTCCACCAGAATTACTTGTGAGAGGGTGTCTTGGGTGGGGGCGGAAAACCATTGCCCTTGGGAGATCAGAACACTTGGATGCAGTCTCCGTCCCTGCAAACTGTGGAAGGAGTGCTCACTCGTGTGGTGACATTGGATGGCCTGACCTGCCAGCTCTTGGACTTCCAGGGCTTGCCTGCCATGGAGCTTCAGAAAATAGGTCTCTCCCTTTTTTGTAGTTTGCTATAGGGCATGCGTGCTCACCTGAGAGAGAGGGAAAGTGAAAAATCGCTCACCTGGGGGGGATAGCTAGCCATGCCACAATTCCTTTTCCTCCATTATCCTCTTGGGATGTGGGGTATGCATGCACGACTGGCATGTTTTTCAAGCCATCAGGATTTGAGCCGTGCAGTCAGCCATCTGGGATCGATCCACCTTAACTTCTGCGCCACCTGCTGGTCCAAAAACAGGTTTATTTTTACTCTAGTGAAAGATGTGAAGCCAGGCCCCTATAATGTCACAACCTCAGGGGTCCTTGGGACTAAGAAACAGCTCCTGAAGCAGTGGGGGGAGGCATAGGAGTGGAAAACAGGGAGGCTGGTGGTTTGCTTTCCAAGGAGGGAGGTGGGTGGCAAGACCCCAGTCACTGGACAGGGTCCCTGATCTAAGAAAGTCTCAAAAGAATCTATACAGACAAGGAAATGCTCAAACCGGGTTCAAAATAATATATGGTAGGACATCATTTTTTTAAAAAACATGCACATATATAATGTAGACACATGGAGTCATGTGTGTGGTTAGTCTATCCAGGCTTTGCTGCACTGTGTACACTGAGGTCATTCTAAATGACCTAAACAGGGACTTAAATACTTACAAACTGGTCAACCATCAGCACATCTCCTTCATGCTTTCCAAGTTCTTCCTCTCTGCCCCCAACCCAGGAGCTGTGCTAGGTGACACTGCAAATCCAAGCCAAGGGTGCTGTATCCTAAGGCTTCAAAGTGCTATTCTCCAGGGAGTGCAGGGTGCAGGGTTCTGAAAGGAGATGAAAGAGGTGAAGAGAACCATCTGTCCTTATTACAACTTTGTTCCACACTTGGCCCGCCACTCTTGAAGCAACAATGCTGATGCCCAGAGTTGCACAAAGTCTCCAGAAAGCGGCAGTTTGGGCCGCTTCTCTTTTTTTTTTTGGAGAGGTTTTTGCTATAGGGCACATGCGCTCGCCAGACAGACAGAGAGAGACAGAGAGACAGAAAGCGAGAAATCACCCCCCAGGGAGGATGGCCACGCCGCAATCCCTTCTCTTCCATTCTTTCGGGATCTTGGGCACGCACGCACACATGCCTGGCGTGTTTTAAGCCACTGGGTCGGGGACTTGAACCGCGGTCAACTATATGGGAGTCTAGCGACATAAGCCATAACGCTAACTGCTGGTCCTGGGGCACTTCTCAAGCAAGCTGCCTTCACTAAACTCACCTTACTCCCTCTAGGCACCTCAAGCCAAACCACCTCCTTCACTGCAGGAACAAGCAGCAGTTCAAGCTCCATGCCCTCTCAGCTCAAACACAATGAGAAACATTTTTCTCCGTCCCTTCCTTCCCTGTTTCCCTTACACCCAAAGTCAAGGAGCCTGTAAATACCTGTTTACCCCACTCACTTTGTGTGACCTAGGCTAATATGGGGCTTCTGGCTTTCTATCTGTGAGAGCCAAAGGGCATGTTCTACTGACTGCCTCAAAGAGGGACTCTGCCTTCAGGTGAGCCTGTCTCCATGATCAAGGGATAAAAAGTGCAAGCAACTTTTCTTTTTCTTATTTTTTATGTTTTTATGCCATAGGGCAAGTGCACTCGCTGGAGAGAGACAAAGAGAGGGAAAGTCCTACAACCTTTTCAAAATGACATTTATTTATTTATATTTTGCTTATTATTATTTTAAAATTTCCTAGAGGGCACATGTGTTTACCAGAGAGACAGACAGAGAGAGAGAGAGAAAATAAGAAAGCACTCGAGAGAGAGAGAGAGAGAGAGAGAGAGAAACTGAGAGAGAGACATAAAGAAAAAGCAGTTGCCAGGTCCTGGATTTGAACTGTGGTTGGCCATGTGGGAGTCCGGTGCCTTAACCATCATGCTACCTGCTGGCCCCATCACCCACAACTTTTAAGTGACAATTTGTCCCAGTTTCTACTCTTTTTCTCTTTTTAAATGGAAATACATTTTATCTACTGTAAGGTGACAGCTTTATAATTTTTACATGTATACACTTACCTAACTACTACCTTGACCAAGAGATAGACAGTCCTCCAAGTAGGCTCCATTTTTTTTTAAAAATTACATTTGATCACTGTACATCCTTACAGTGTACATAAATATTTTCCCCAGCACGAATATAGTGCATATTAGTCTAGTCCAAGACATGACCATACATGTTATCAACAGATACCTTTTCTTTTCTGTGTCTATTAAATGTTCTTTCTGATTACTCCCTCCTACTTCCCACTACTCACCCTCCCTTGTACTGTTTCTAGTATCTAAAGTACCCCCCTGCACCCACATGCTTTCCGTTTCTGCCATAGAGGGCGGACATTCAGTATATATTAAGCAAGGACTTACAATGTCTCTCTTTCATAACTTGGTTTGCTTTGCTTACCATTAAATCTTCCATATTTGTATCAAATGTCAGGGTCTTATTGTTTTTGTTTTTGTTTTAATGGCTGAGTAGTATTCCGTACTGTTTATGTGCCTCATTTTTTCAGTCCAGTCATCTGCTCTTTGACATTTGGGTTGATTCCATGTCTTAAAAATTGTGAATAATGCTGCAATAAACATGGAAGTACACATGTTTTCTGGACTGAATGTTTTCCTATCCTTTGGGTAGATTCTCAGCAGTGGAATTGCTGGGTCTATGGTAATTCTATTTTTCATTTTTTGAGGAACCTCCAAATTGTTCTCCACAGTGGCTGTACTAGTTTACATTCGCACTAGCAGTGCAAGAGTTCCCTTTTAACTGCAGCCTTGCCAGTGTATCATTATTTTTTAATCTTAGCCATTCTGACTGGGGTTAAGTAGTATCTCTTTGTGGTTTTGACTTGCATTTCCCTTATGACAAGAGATGTTGAGCACGTTTTCATATGTTTTTGAGCCATTTGTATGCTGTCCTTGCAGAGATGTCTGTTCAGCTCATTTGTCCACTTTTAAATTGGATTATTTTTTGTGATATGCTGTTTGCCAGGTAGGGTCCCTTTTGCCTCTCTTACCCTCTCCTCCTTCCCCATACCCTGTCCTCTCTCCCTCTCCATTCTTCCCTTCCATTTCCTTCTTCCTCTTTCCCCTCCCCTTTCCAGAGGGTACCTGCACTTGCCAGAGTGAGACAAGTAGACAGAGAAAGGGAGTGGGAGAAAATATCCCCCATGGGGCACAGTCACTCCATAATCCTTTTTCCTTCATTTCTCTATTCTGTCAGGATTTGAGGCACAAATGCACAGGTGTGGTGTATTTCTGGGATTTGAACTGTGGTTGGCCACGTGATATCCAGCTCCCTTAACCACCAGGCTACTGACTGGTCCCCCAAAGGCAACCACTGTCTTGACCTCACTGTACATTAATTTTGCCAGTTCTAGGATTGCATATAAATGTAAGCACATAGCAGTCATTTTTTTCTTTTTTTTTTTTTTGAGAGGTTTTTGCTATAGGGTGCATGCAATTGCCAGAAAGACAGAGAGAGACATAAAGCGAAAAATCACCCCCCAGGGGAATGGCCACGCTGCAATCCCTTGTCCTCCATTCTCCTCTCAGGATCTTGGGCACACACATACATGTGCCTGGCATAAGTTTAAGTCACTGGGTTCGGGACTTGAACCACGGTCAACTACATGGGAGTCTAGCGACATGGCCATTATGCCATCCGCTGGTCCCAGTAGTCATTCTTTTTGTGTCAGTTTCTTTTTTTAAAAAAATGTGAGAAATATATATATTACATAAAATTAACCACTTCTACCATTTTTAGTTTTTTATTTTATAATTTATTTACATTGAATCATTGTACATTTCTATAGTGCACAATAAGGTTTTTCAAAGCATACATGTAGTATATGACAATCAAATCAAGGCTATTAACATATACATAATTTTCAACAGAGAACTTTATGTTCTTGACCACTTCAACCATTTTTTGTTTGCATTTTAGAAGTTTTTTCAGTACCTTCAAAATCTCACAAAAAATGCTTTATTAAAAACTTTAATACACTCATTTTCTTTATTGCTATTAGTTTTTTTAAAGCAATTTTTGTTTTTCTTTGTCTGAGTATGATTATAGATCTAAAAGTACATTGTCATTTTCAGTACATAAAATTAAACATTTTTTTTTATAATGGAGCTAAGTGATATCTGAACTAGTAGCTCTAAGGTATTAGAAAGAAATAATCAGAAATAAAAAATACTAAGACAGTCAAAGTAACAAAGAAATGTTGGATGCACCCAGAGATGCTCAAATTAGAAATAATTGCTGATCATAAAATGGCTTTCTTTTTATTCTCAACTATGTTTGTTATATATGCATTTTATTTATTTATTTATTTACATTGTTGCCATAGGGTGCATGCATTTGCTGGGGTTGGGGGTAAGGAGGAGGAGAATGAGAACTCACCCCCTTGGGGGAATGACCATACGACAATTCTTCTTCTTTTTCCTCTTGGGACTTTTGGCACACAAGCACATTTGCTTAGTGTGTACCCCAAGCTTCTGGGTCTAGGACTCAGTCGTGTGAGAACCAGTGCCCCAAACACAATGTCACCTGTTGGCCCTATATGTGCATTTAAAAATTGACCAAAAGAAAAAAAGACTTAAAATATGCATTTTGAAGAACATTAACTTGAAAGAAATGTATACTATTTATTTTGAAAAATAATAGTTTGTGCAGATATATTCAAGATCCATATGTAAGCTGTAAATCTATCACTTCAACCACTTTTACAATTTGGTGTATAGTTCATTGTCGACTTGAAGTCGACATGCAGTTGGCCATATGGAAGTCAGGCACTTCAACTACTGTGCCACCTGCTGGCCCCTTAATTGTATTTTTCACTGAGCAAAAGTCCTTTTCATTATAGTTCAACTTATCTTTTTTTTTTCTTTTATGACTGTGCTTTGCGTTTACAAAATTTCTGATTACTTTAATATGATACAATCTCCTATTTTTTCTTTTAGAAACTTGGTTGATTTGCTTTTATATTTAAAAAGATGCTCCATATTGAGTTAATTTTTTTGTATATGGTGTGATAAAGATATAATTTTGTTTGTTTTAATAACCATGATTCAGATTTTCATTTAACTCCATTTCTTGAAAAGACCATCCTTTGCCCTACTGAATTGCAGTGGGGACTTTGTTGCCAATTAGGTAATCATATATAAAAATAAAAATATCTGTCTGTTTCTATACTGTTATGTTCCATTAATATGTTTCTTTTTTCTTCTACCAATACTGCATTGCTCTGAATTTTAATCAACCATAACATATATAATTCTATATACTCAATGTTAAGCATACAGGTAAATGGACTTTTAAATATATGTGTATTTTTGTAAATATCACCCAGATGAAGATACATAACATTTGTAGGACAACGGAAAGCTCTCTCATGCCCCAACTCAGTTGATACCTCCCTCACATTAACCACTAATTGAACCTCTGCTATCACAGATCAGTTACATGTACTTTATATAAAAAGAATAATACAATATGTATGCTTCTGAGTATGATTTCTTTTTATTAAATATTATGTTTTTGAGATGCTTCCTTGTGAATCCATTTTGAAATATACCCAGAGCAATCTGTTCTTTTCACTTGTTTTTATTTTTTTTTGCCAGATGGTGCATACACTTGCCAGAGAGACAGAGAAAGGGAGAAAGCACCCCCTAGTGGGACATGGTCATGCTGCAGTCTTTTCTCGGTTTCTCCATACTGTTGGGATTTGGGGCAGACACATGCATACACCCAAAGTCACTGAAGCCAAGAAGTCAACCATGGTCAGTCATGTGGGATCTGCTTCCTCTAACTTCAGGGCTAGCCCAAATCTTCTTTTCAACAAATACCTGAACTCATGGAAAATAAATTTAAAAGTGTGTGATTGACTTGGGTTTCACCAGAACCTAACCAATTGGGAAGAAGGAAAATATCCAGCTCCAGTCTCCTCTAGCCTTCCTGTCTCACTGAAGGGGCTAGGAGTGGAAAAGCACTTATGAAGGTCACAGCCCAGGGACATAAGATCACTAAAAACTGAGACCTAATTATGAGACTAGAATGCTTCTTTTTCCTTTGAAACTTACCACTATGCTAATAGAGCACCATAATAATACGGTATTACCGCTGAAAGAACTGCAACTTTCAAACCTTATTTGAAGAAGAGTCTCTAGGGAAATCCAAACACAACAGGGGAGATGAAAATAACACTAGAGGAAACTCTCACCTCTGACACTTAGTGAACATAGCCTAATGCCTCACCAAATAAACCTAAAACTCCACACTAAAAGCCTGTTTATCTGAGTCAGCAGGTGGTATAGTGGTTAAGGGTGCTGGACTCCCACATGGCTGACCACAGTTCAAGTGCCAGAACTGATGATTTGCTTTCTCATTCTCTCTCTATCCCTCTCTCCCTGTGTCCCTCTCTGGTTAAATTAAAATAAGTAAATAAATAAAGTTAAAATAAAATAATTATTTTTAAAAAAGCTTATTTATCTCTGTCCTGTATACTAGTACCTCATGTTTAAATTACATCAAAAAATTAAAACTCATGTTAAACAGCCAAAAAACATGTTCTGAAGAGACCACACTCAGATATTGAAGAAACATTAGAATTATCAAATGAATTAAAATTAATTTTGATAAATGTCTTACAGGCCTTAATGATAAAAATAGGTGACATTCATGAACAAATGGTTAATATAAACAGAGAGAAGGAAATTCTAGGTAAGAATCAAACTAAATAAAATGCTAGAAATCAAAAACATTGTAACAGAAATGAAGATTGACTTTAATTGTCTTATTAGTGGATGGGATATAGTTGAAGAAAGAATGATGGTGCTTGAATTTATGCAGAGAAACTTCTCAAAATGAAAAGCAAAGACACAAAATAATGAAAATCTATAACAGAAAATCCAAGAACTGTGGAACAATTATAAAAGGTGTAATATATATGTAAGGAGAATATTAGGAGAAGGAAGAGAAAAAAAGAACTCAAGAAATCCTTGAAGTGATATGGACATAGTTTTCCAAAATATTTTTTTTGTTGTTGTTAATTGCTAGAGGGTGCATGAACTCGCCTGAGAGAAACAGAGAGACAGAGAGAGAAGAGGGAGCAGGAGAAGGCATCCCCATGGGGCACGGTCATAATGAAATCCCTTCTCCTCCATTTCTCTTTCTTTTTGGTATTTTAGACATGGACATACATGTGCTCAGAATGTTTCTCAAGCCACTAGGTATGCGACTCAAACTGGTTGGCTATGTGCAATCCAGATCTCTTACACAGTGGATGGGATGTAGTTGAAGAAAGAACGATGAAACTCAAAAGTTTCTCTGTGACCCAAGAGTTTTCCAAAATGAGTATTAGACACCAAACCACAGATCCAGGAGCCTCAGAGAACACCAAGTGTGATAAAAAAAATCTATACCTATATAAAAAATCATTTGCAAACTGCAAAAAGTCAAAGGTAGAGAAAATCTTGAAAGAATTCTGAGGAAAAAAATATCTATAAAAGAATGTGTATGATAATATCTTTAACTGAACTGGTGTGCAGTGTATTTATGCTGGGGAAATTAATTTTACAAGTTGTGGTGATGTACAGTCACTGAATGTAAAAAAACAAATTTCAAGAGAATAATAAAAAGAACAAGGAAAATAATATCATTGGGCTTTTTTTTTTTCAGAGACCACACAAACAAAAAGAGAATGAAGTGAACTGTTAAAAGTCGTGAAAGAAAAAGCCCACCAACTAGAATTCTATATCAAGTGAAATTATCCTTCAGAAGTGAAGGAAAATGAATGTTTTCTCAGACAAACAAATTTGGAGAGAATTTTTCACTGGTAGACCCATCTTGCAAGGAATGTCAAAAGGAGTTTTCAGAGAAAAGGAAAATGATATAGGTCAGAAATTTATTTTTTGCATGAACAAAGATCATTAGAGAAGGAATATATGAAGGTTAGATGAAATCCCTTACTTTTGTTACTCTTAATTGATCTAATGGATAACAGTTTGTTAAAATAGTAATAGCTACAGTGTATTGGGTGGTTATAACAAGGATAAGTGAATAAATGGCAATGATATTATTAGAGAGGATAAGAAGAACTGGGAATACCTTGCCATAAGATACTTGCACTACTTGGGAAGTGGTATAGTGTTATTTGAAAATGGGATTCAAATAGTTGTAAATGTTTATCACAAATTTCAGGGAAATTACTTTAAAAATGAACAAAAAAGTATAATTCATGTGTAAGAGAAAAAAGAAAATGGAATCACAAAATGATCAATTAAACACAGAGAATGCAGAAAAAAAGAGTGAAAGAGACAAAACAACAAAAAGGAACACACAAAGGCAGAAACAAAGAACAAAATAATGAATAGAAAACAGTTACAAATAGGGTAGATATTAATCCATCTATATCGATAATCACTTAAATGTGAATGGTTTGAAACACCAATTAATAGACTGTCAGAGTGATAAAAAAGACCCTCTTATATGTTATCTATAAGAAACTCAGATTAAATATAAACACATAGCTAGATTACAAGGAAAGAGATGGAAAAAGACATACTGTACTAACACTAATCAAACGAAAGCTACTGTAACTGTATTAATTTCAGACAAAACACACTTCACAACAAGGAGTCTTTAGGGATAAAGAGGGGCTTTACATAACAATAAAATAGTCAATTTTCCAAGAATAAGTAATAATCCTTAAAGTCAAATGGTAGTACAGTCATAGAACATGACATTTTGCAAGGCTGACCCATGTGAAGAAGTTCCAGGTTCACTTCTGTAAACTTTAAAAATCCTTATGGTGGGCCAGCAGGTGGTGTCTTGGTTAAGATGCTGGTTAACCACGGTTCCAGTTTCAAACCTGGTGGCCTGATAAAACATGCTGAGCATGTGTGCATGCGTAATTGAAATCCCAAGAGGAGAATGGAGGAGAAGGGACTGCAACGTGGCCATTACCCCAGAGGGTGATTTCTCACTTTTCTCTCTCTCTCTCTTCAGTGAGTGCATGTGCCCCATGGCAAAACAAAACAAACCAAACCAAAACAAACAAAAAACAACTAAAAACTGAATACAAACACAGAACAATTTCTATGTTGTGTGTCACTAATAACACAGTGTCAAAATACGTGAGGCAGGGACCAGCAGTTAGCATAATGGCTATGTCACTAGACTACCATGTAGTCGACCACGGTTCACGTCCCAGACCTGGTGGCTTAAACTCACACTGGGCGCGTGTGCGTGCGTGTCCAAGATCCCGAGAGGAGAATGGAGGAGAAGGGATTGCGGCATGGCCATCCCCCCTGGGGGGTGATTTCTCACTTTCTGTCTCTCTGTCTGTCTGGCAAGCACATGCGCCCTATAGAGAAAAACCTCTCCAAAAAAAAAAAAATGTGAGACAAGAAGTGATAGAATTACAAAGGCAGATGGACAAATCCACAAATATAGTTGGAGACTTCAACACCCCTCCATCAGCAATTGACAGATCTAGCAGGTAGAAAACCAGTAAGGATATTGTTAACTGAACAGCACCATCAATCAACCATGTCTTATTGACATTTATGTAATACTTTATCCAAGAAAAGCAGAATACACATTCTTTTGGAACTCTTGTGCAATATTCACCAGCATAGATCACATTCTGGGCAAAAGAAAATATACCCTAACATGTTTAAAGGAATAGAAATCATATAAAAGATCTTCTCAGACCACCATGGAATTAAACTAGAAAGCAATAACAGAAAGATAGCTGAAAAATCCCAAAATAATTAGAGATAAAGCAACACACTAGTAAATACCTCACGGGCCAAAAAGTCTAAAGAGAAATTTTAAAATATTTTAACTGAGTAAAAATGAAAATACAACTACCAAAATTTGTGAGATGTAGCTAAAGTATCACTTAGAAGGAAATTTATAGCACTGAATGTGTAAATTAGGAAAGAAGATCTAAAATCAGTAATAAACTTAACAAAGACTTTATATCAACTACTTGAAATACAGCCAAAGAATTCAAGAAAAACTATGTCTACAGGACTGAAACAAAGTGAAAATGATGTCTCACCAAATTGAGAATATCAATAAAGAAATAGAAATTATAAAAGCAAAACAAATAGAAATTCTGGAGTGGAAAAATAAAACTAAAATGAAAAATTCACTTGAGAGTACCATAGCAGATTTGATGAAGCAGAAGATGCAAACTTGAAAATAGATCAATTGAGATGATCCATTCTGAAGAACAGAGAAAAAACATTTTAAAACATTACCAGAGCCTTGGAGACCTGTAGGATGCCATAAAAATACCAACCTAATGGGAATTATAGAAAAAAAGGAGAGAGAGAGAGAGAATGGGGCATGTCTTAGTTCATTTGTATAATAGTATACTACAGACTGCTGTGATAGTATGCTACAGAGAGACTGAATGATTTATAAAGAACACACTTTACCTTCTCACAGTTCTGGAGAGTGGGATGTTCCAGGTGAAGGTGCTGGCAGGTTGTCAGGTGAAAGCTGTTCTTTCCTTCTAAAATGGTGAATGAACTTACTGCTGCATCTCCTGGAGGAGAGAACTGCTGTGTTCTCACAGGGCAGAAGGTGGAAAATTGAACTAAGGTATGAGTTTATTTTGATGTAAAAACTTTGAAATTTTCACATAGTTTTAAAATATATATATAATATGAATTTTCTATGAACTTTCTGAAGACCCCTTATAGATTGTCCTTCTGCTGTTGTATATAAAAAGTCATTGCTGGGACCAGCAGATGGAGTACTGGTTATGTCAGTGGACTCCCACGGAGTCAACCGTGGTTCCAGTCTCAGACTTGGTGGCTTAAAACATGCTTGGTCCATGTGCATGCATACCCAAAATCCCAGGAGGAGAAGGGATTGTAGCATAGCCATGTTTTGTGTCTCTGTCTCGCTCTGCCTCTCTGGCGAGCGCACATGCCCTATAGCAAAAATCTCTCTTTAAAAAAAAGTCGTTGCCAAATCCTAGATCTCCTAGGTTCTCTCCTCAGTTACCTTTTGGAAGTTTTACAGTCTTGAATTATTCATTTAACTCCTTTATTTATTTTCATTATATCTAATTAATTTTGGGGAAAAGTGTAAGTTCTGAATATATTTTTCGTGGGACTTTTGTTTATTTATGTTATGGGCTGTTTTGAATTTCCAGTTGTTCCAGCACCATTTGCTGAAAATACTACCTTTTCCCCCTGAAAATACCTTTGCTCCTTTGTCACAGATAAATTGACTATATTTTTGTGAAACTATGTTGGACTAACCATTCTTTTCCATTAATGTAACTGTCTGTTCTTTCATCCATACTTTTGTTAATATTGTACAGTTTTGGAATTCCTTACTCTGCCAATCTTGAGCACTGTAGCTTTTATAGTAAATCTTGAAGTGTGGTAGTTGAGGCTTCTGACTTTTTTCTTTTTCTTGGATCTTTCTGGACTATGTACATAACCATGGCCATACACATAGGCTTATGCATGTGTGTGGTCTTCTAGATTCCCAGGAACATGTTGTAGCTTTTAAAAGTCTTCTACGGGGGCCAGCAGATGGTGTGGTAGTTGGGGCGCTGGACTGCTACATGACTGACCATGGTTCGAGTCCCGAACCTGGCAGCTTGCTTTCTCACTTTCCCTTTCTCTCTCTCCCTCTCTGTCTCTCTCTGGTCAAATTAAAAAATAATAAATATATAGGACCAGCAGTTGGTGTAATGGCTATGTCGCTGGACTCCCATGTGTTCGACTGTGGTTCAAGTCCCGGATAAACTCACACCTAAACTCACGCCGGATACATGTGTGTGCCCAAAATCCCGAGATATATAAATATAAATAAATTAAAATAAATAATTCTTAAAAAAAATTTTTTAAAATCATCTACGGTCATTTCATTCCCCTGTTTTTACTTTCAACTTTCATTCAGCCTCTTGTTAATCCCAAGTGGTATTGTAGCCTCAGGTAGTTCCAATAGTAAATGATCTCCAATTATTATTATTATTATTTTTTTTTTGAGAGGTTTTTCGCTATAGGGCGCGTGCGCTCGCCAGACAGACAGAGAGAGACATAGAGACAGAAAGTGAGAAATCAGCCCCCAGGGGGGATGGTCACACCACAATCCCTTCTCCTCCATTCTCCTCTCGGGATCTTGGGCACGCACACACACGCGCCCGGTGTGAGTTTTAAGCCACCGGGTCCGGGACGCGAACCGCGGTCGACTATGTGGGAGTCCAGCGACATAGCCATTACGCTAACTGCTGGTTCTCTCCAATTATTATTTTTGACAAATACTCTGAGGATCAGTCTATTACCACAGAGCAAGTTCTGAGTCTGCTCAGATAAACACAATCCCTAAGAACTGAACTTTTCAGCAAGTTGTTCAAATAGTTACTGTTCAAATAACTAAAATTCTCTGAGGATGGGGCTTTTGGGTACTTATCTCCAAATATGCCCCCTCCAGTGGCTGCAAGGCTGCAAATTTTCACAACTCCTGGAGTTGTGATCCTTTTGGTTTCCAAGGCTAATGTGAAGCTAAGGGAGGAAAATGGGAGTAGGCCAAGTTAAAGCACCATCGAGCTCACTGCTTTTAACAAGATTCAGTGAGTTTACTTGAACAAATGCTTGTTGAATTTTTTTCAAGCCTTAGATTAATTTATGGAGTTCTGAAAAAGTTAGAGTTAATTTTGACCATTTTTCTTTTCAGTGTTTCCATGGAAATGCACATTTTTGGAATTCCTGATCTGCCATTCTGGAAGTGCCTCCCTGCACTTTGATTTTTTTCACTTTGGTAATACATCATGGAAATTACTACACATCAGTTCATAAAGTTCTACCTTATCCTTTTTTACAGCTGTATAGGACTCCATTGGGCTGATGTCACATAATATAATCATTCTCATGTATATATGTATTTAGGTTGTTTCCAACACTTTTACAATTACAATCTATGCTGTAATAAAGATACTTGTGCATATTAGTTTTTGGTTGCTGGAAGTTCATCTTTGACCAAAAAAATTTCTTCAGGGTAGTTTCTAAGGACTGGGATTTCTAGGATAAAAAATTGTGTTAGGGATTGCCAAATTGCTTCTGGAAGTGTGGTCCTGGTTGAGCATTTTCAGTAGCAATGAGGGTGCCTGCTTTCCAAAGACTGATTAACAGATTTGGTTACTGCACTTGTTAACTCTCCCCCACCTAAAATGTAAGAAATGGTATTTCAGTGTAGCATTTCTCTAATTACATACTGAGTTTGAACTTTTTTTTCAGGTGTTTAAATACCCTTATTGCTTCTGGAAGTGTGGTCCTGGTTGAGCATTTTCAGTAGCAATGAGGGTGCCTGCTTTCCAAAGACTGATTAACAGATTTGGTTACTGCACTTGTTAACTCTCCCCCACCTAAAATGTAAGAAATGGTATTTCAGTGTAGCATTTCTCTAATTACATACTGAGTTTGAACTTTTTTTTCATGTGTTTAAATACCCTATTTTCATATTATTTTTGGGTGAATTGTCCGTTTATATATTTTCCCCATTTTTCTATTGGATTTTGGGTCCTTTGACCCTTGGTTTTTAAAAACTTCTAATTGTTCTTTACCTTTTGAAGTTGCTAATCACAAATCATGCCTTTGATTTGATATTTGTTCTTGTGAAAATGTTTCAGATCAAATTACAAGCCTTTTCAGTGGCTATGGTTCACTTACAAAGTTCAAGCTGTTTGTCCAAGTCATTGCCTGTTTGTAATTCTGGCTTAAGTTCTGGAGACCAGCAACTATTTTGGAAAAGGTTCA
>NW_006209292.1:682376-685524 GCF_000334495.1 Tupaia belangeri chinensis | reverse complement strand
CACAGACAAGCCAAACAAGAACTGAGATTCCACCACTGAATGAAACTACAATGTGAGAATGGGAATAGGGATAGAAGGAGTGGTCAGGAAGTTTTATAAGAAAGTGTAAAAAATTATGAAGTTTGTGTTATTATTTGTAAGTGAAAAAAAGGAAGGCTTAAACAAAGGGCATTCTAGGCAAGAAGAAGGGGCTTATAGCCATAAAAATAATACTTTTTAAATGAGGGTTAACTGCTTTTGGGAGATTAATGGGGAAAACAGGGAGATAAACCAAGCAAAAATAATTATCATAGATTTGATAAAGATTTATTGCATATCTAGTGTAAGATTCTGTTTTAGGTAGGTAGGAATTATGGGAATACAAAAGATAAACAGAAGAGACTCCCCTCTTCCTCCTCCTCCTCCTCCTCCTCCTTCTTTTTACAAGCAGTGATTTTTATTCATTAATAAACTAAGTCTATGTGCAGATGATTCTTTCTCATGTATCTTGTATGCTTTACTTAGTAAGCAAAGCCAGGTAAGGTGAGGCTTCAACTAGTCCTCAGACTCTGACCCTTCTTCATCTTGACTTATCTGGAAGTAATGGAAGTTTGTAAGTCTCCTTATCAGATGCAACCACACGAAGCCAATGACGAAGGTTGTTCTTCTTAAGGTATTTCTCGGTGAGGTATTTCAAATACCTTTTAGAGAACTGTTACTCAGAAACAACTGTGATTTTATTCTTGAGGTGTTCAATGTGAACTACATTTCCAAAGTTGCCAGTTTTCCCATTGACTTTAACCTTTTCCCGCAGAAACTGTTCAAAATTTCCAGAGTCAAAAATTCTATCTTCTACTGAATGAGTAAGGTCCAAATTAAACTTCCAGGTTCACCTCTTACGCTTCTTGTCTTTCGGCGCCTTCTTGGCAGCCAGCCCTGTGGTCAGAAAGCGAGACTCCCCTCTTCTAACCAAGAGACCTGGCACCAAGAATGTAGCCTTCTGTTTAATGCTTCTACTATGTGACAGGTAATTCTTAGGGAACTTTCCTTCTCTTATCTCTAACTCTTACAAAAAAATCACTGCCAGGTTGATATTACTACACTTATTTATAAGAAGAGATTGAGGTTTAGGAGCTTAAAAAGTTTGTCTAGAGTCACAAAGCTGGAAAACCGTAGAATTTAAACCAAAATCTGCTTAAAGAATGTCAAGTTCCAAAAACAAATAGTACTTTATAGTAAATTCTACCAGGATACATCAAACAAGTTTAGCCTAAGATAACAACAATAGCTGACCTTATTGGATAACTTCTAGATGCCAAGAACGACATTCAACAATTTACATGGATCATCATATTTAGTCCTTAGATGGGATTTAAATGTTTGTGTCCTCTCCAACACAACCATCTGCCTTATTGCTTATTTTCATCCAGGACTCCCACCTCACCTACAACCATTTGGTTTATAAATCCAACAAATTCCACCTCTTCAATAGCTCTTTAGTTTCCTTTATTTCTAATCCTCAATTGTTGTCTTAGTAGGAAGCACCCTTATCTCTCAGATGGATTATTTTAAGAACTTCTGAACCCATCTCCCTGCCTTTCTAGTCCACATTTTCCAAGCTAACAGTGCTCTTTCTAAACTGCAGATCTGAACATCTCTCTCCTCTGGTCCTCCTCCTAACCCTAGGAAACATTCTATACCTCTAGCTGATAGTACCTTACCTTGACCCACTCTATGCTAGCCACAGTAGTCCCCCTTCCCCATGGGAATAAGGGATATGCTCCTGTGGATGCCTGAAACCACAGATAGTGCCAAACCCTATAGACTGTTTTTTTTTTTCCTGATACATACACACCTATGATAAAGTTTAATTTATATATTAGGCACAGAAAAAATTAATAACAGTAACTAATAATAAAGTAGAAAAACTCTAATAGTATACTGTACCCAAAGTTATGTGAATGTGGCCTCTATCTCTCTCTCATTATTGTTCTGGGCTGTAGGTAACTGAACTATGAAAAGCAAAACTATAGATAATGGAGGACTACTGACTATTGAACTGCTTGCTCTTCCCTGGTTCTGTCTGTATGTCTCTCAATTTTTAAGACCTCTTTATATTAGTTCTTTGTCTGTGATATATATTAATATTTTCTACCAATCAGTCATCTTTTGACTTTGCTGTGGGGCATTTGTCATGCAAAATTTTAAAATACAATAAAATTTGTTAAACTTTCATTGCCTCTTGATTTTGAATCATAGAAAGCTTTTTTCCTCATTAAGGTTAAAGATGAATTTGCCCTTGCTTTCTTCATCTTCTTGGACTGGTTTTATTTTTTACATTTAACTCTGTAATCCATTTGGAGTCTACACATTTGTTTGTGTATTCATATGACATATTAATCAAGTTATATTTTTTTCCCCTGTGAAACTATCTGGGCCTGGTGCTGTTTTTGTAGTCTCTTAATAACATTCTCTATTCCTTCTATAGAAAATATCCTGTTTATACTTTCAAACTCTAATGGGGGTCAATTTTGGTAACCTGAATTTCCTTACAAAATGATCTATTTCCTCTAGGTTTTCAAATTTGTTTGCAGTCTTGTCTTAGTCCATTCAGGATGTCATATCAGAACACCATACATTGGGTTGTTTATAAACAACAGAAATTGGAGCCAGTTGGTGGCATGGTGGTTAAGGTAGCGGATTTCACATATGTAACTGTGTGGTTCGAGTTCCAAACCCAGTAGCTTGAGAAACACACCAGGCATGTGTGCAGGTTGAGAGGAGAATGAAGGAGAAGGAATTCAGGGGAATGCCTGGGGAAACTGGGATATCATTCAGAGAAACAGGGAAACCAAGAAAGAACTTTGGGGGTGTATATGTGTGTGTTTGTGTGTGTGTGTGTGTGTGTGTGTAGGGGTGTAGATAAAGGTCAGTTAATTTTTTAAATTTATTTTTTATTTACTTATTTATCTATTTTTATCTACATTTTAAAATTTCATGTTCTTTTATCCATTCAATTATATTATTTAGCTTACAAAGTGAATATTTCAACAGGTGAACATTTCTCCCTAGTCCAGTTGATAAAACTATAAAATATCTTCAACAGATAATACCACATTTCTTTGTCCCATTAATGCTTTGCCTCTCTATTTTTCTTCTAAATGTCCTT
>NW_006209292.1:681442-681963 GCF_000334495.1 Tupaia belangeri chinensis | reverse complement strand
TCTTAATTTGTTATAGGACACATGCACTCATCAGAGAGAGACAGAGAGATGGAGACAGAGAGATGAGGGAAGTGAGAAAGCATCCCCTTTAGGAACATTATGTCCCTATTTCTCTATCTCTCACTCTTCATGTCCAGACTTTCACCAGATACTTACTTCCTTCAAAATAATTTTGATTTCTGTCTTCTTTCCTGTAATTGATCCTTTCCTCTTTAATGTGGGTAGAACCTCTGACTTGCTTTTATCCAATAGGATATACTAAGGATCACCTGGTGTGGTGGCTTAGCAGTAAAATAGTGCTCCATGATGCTGAACCTACACGGCAAGGTCCCAGGTTCACATCCTGAGGTCTCCCTGTACATGTGGGGCCCATGATACTGGCTGACTGAGACTGGGGAAGAATGTGGTGAAGACTCTGTTTGGGGTGCCTGTTTTTCTCCTCCCACCATCCCCCATCACATGGAGTAAATAAATAAACTTGAGATATATATATATATATATATATATATATATATATATAT
>NW_006209292.1:677038-681241 GCF_000334495.1 Tupaia belangeri chinensis | reverse complement strand
TCGTTTTTCTACCTCTTCTCACATCTGGTATATAAGAGAACTGTGTAATGACCTTGTTTCCTTTGTTAGTATGTTAGGAATTGATCACCTCAGAACTGGGGACTGGGTTGAAGTTTTATTATAACATAAACTCTGATTCATTCCTCTTCCTCAGGCATGGCCCTCCTGTGCTTTTAATCTAAAATCATATAGAGATAGTAATGTTAAAGGAATCAAGTAGTCATGTAGACTCTCCCACAGATAATGGCAACATAAACTGGATAATATATTTATAAACACTTACTTAAAGGCACTGAAAGCCTCTAAGAACACATAGGATGCAGATGATAATTTACTCTAAAATTAGCAGCTGTAAGATTGTGATTTTGTTGCTTTCTGGTCTAAGGATGGTTCCTAAGCCTTAAATTAATGAACACTAATGTTAGAAAATGACAGTCTCACCAGTCCAAAGTGACAGTGATCAGAATTTGAAGATGTAAAAACAACTTGAAATTTGAAGGAAAATTCTGGAAGTATAATTGAAAAAAATTAAATGGCAATCCTGAAAAAAATTAAATGGCAACCCTGACATTAAGAGAACTGCAGACGTAACGTGACCCAAAATTTGACTACTAACTCTACCGAAATCTGTATCAGCAGAAAATCAGTCTGACATAGAAGATAAATCTGTTCATGAAAGAGGATAAACATATAGGCTATAGTAATTTTCCAAAGGTGGGCACCAGAGTTTTAGAGGATATCTGTGGTTTTCTCAAGGGTTCCCAGGTACAAAAGACTTTATGTGGTAGTGGAGTGGATTGCATGAAGTAGTGTTGAAAATGAGGACACATCTTAAAGGATGGGAGGATCGATTCTATTTCTGCCCTCTTAACCTTCAGACAGGCCCAGATAAAGGCAATGATATTTCACACTGAGCATAAAGCAATTTTGGATTGGAAAAATGCATAGCAGCCTTTGGTTTATTACTGGATGTTTTATGACCATAATGTTATCCAGACAAATTAAAATGGGGTAAGTCATATTTGTTTTCATGATTAAGAAAGTCTTTATGAACCTGAGGAAGAAAAGGTTATTCAAGGAAGGAGTGCAGCATGGACAAAGGCTTACAAGTGGGAAGGTGAATGGCAGGAGAGAGATTCCTGAGTGGTACAATTGGGATGAGGCATAAGGATGGTAAAACAGTGGAGAGAGAGGCTGAATTTTTTAGCTCATTTAATAAACTCCTCCCAACCCACAGACTGTCCAGAGTTACCCACAAAGGGGCAGCCTAGACAGGTATTTCATCACTTACATAATTCAGTTGCAAGATCCAATTCATTCTTTGGCTTATCATATAAAGCAATTGTAAAATTCCTTGCCAATAGTTTTGGAAAGCTTTTATTTTAGAATAGACTGAAATTGATCTACTTCATTTAATTATTATGTCTTTTAGGATTCGCCAATCTTCCCTCAGATTCAATTAGCTTAAAACTAGGGAGACTTTGTTCCACCAGTAAATTCCTATAGTGTTTCTTTGACCAGACCTCTTACTTGGAACTTGGCATAAAATTTTAGAGTTGAAAAAAATTCTAAAGGTTACCTAATTGAACTTAGCATCCAGTGTAGGGGGTTCTTCTAATAATGTGTCTTATAGATACTTATCTAGCCTCTGACTGAACTCTGTACTGCTCAAGGTGGCTCCAGCATTGTAAATCTATATGTTTTCTTCTGTTTATTTCCATCACCAGAGAGACAGAGAGAGAGGGGGAGGGAGGGAGATGGAGAAAGAGAAATAAACCCCAATGGGTCATGGTCACACTACAATCTCTTCTCTTGCATTTCTCAATCCTGTTGGGATTTTGGTCAAGCATATACATGCTCCCAGTGTGCTCTTCAAACAGCTGGGACAAGGATTTGAACCATGGTTGTCATGTAGAATCTGGCTTCCTTAACCACTAGGCTACAAGGCTGGCCCACTATATATTTTTAGTAGATTTTTTTTTCTTCCATGATAAGAGAGAATGAGAGAGAGAAGGAAGGGAAGAGAGAGGAAAAAAGAGAGACAGTACCCCTCAAAGGATCTTAACACTATAATCTGCCCCCAGTTTCAGCTGGCCCTGGTCATGAGGGCTTGGTCAATATAAAATTGGAACCTTATTGTGTGGGTCAACCTTGTAGAGTGTCACATTCTACAATTGCATCACCATCTAACCCCGATATTTTCTTGGAGCAGGCTAGCAACAAGTCTGAGAAAGAAAATAGGCAGGAGCTACAAGAGAAGTAGGAAAATGAGAGAAAATTGTGTCCTGAAAGCAAAAACAAAAGAGAGTCTTGAGAATGAAAGGCTCATTAACTTGACTAAATGTTGCTGTCATGGCCAGTAAGATGAGAACTGACATGTATCCATTGAATTTGGCTTTAAGAACAGTTTCAAGAAGAAGATGGGGGTTATACTCAGAATTGCAATGGACTGAACCATGAATGGGAAGTAAGACTGGGAAACTTTTTTTCCCAAGAAATATTATTAAGAAGGGAAGGAGATATAACAGTAGCTAGAACAAGCTACAGGGCTCAGAAAAGGGCTTGCATGAAGTTCGTCATGTTGCGTGGTGAGCACGTTTGTATGCTAAGAAGACAGAGCCAGATGAGAGAGAGAGAGACCATCATTGACAGGTGGAAGGCCTGAGGAGGAATGAACAAGATAAAACCTTAGTGGGAGGATATGCTTAGGCTGGTGAAGTTTTCGAGGCACACTCCACAGTGCTGCTGCAGGAGAAAGGCAGCAGTGGGCTGAATCCAGTTGTGATTCCTTTGGGGACAAGATGAGGTACAGTAAGAAACAGCAAGGCAAGGGAGTAAAAGATATTGGCAAGAAATTGTTGAAGAGATGGACCTGGCTCAACCATTTCTTAGTTGCATGACCATAGGCAAGTCACTTCTTCTCTTTGGGCCTCAGGTTGCTCATCTTTGAAATGGAGACGATAATGTCTATTGGCTGTCATAACTGCTAATATGTTGGCATTTGCCTGTTATTTATTCATTTATTTAAATTTGCTATAGAGCATGTGTGCTCACTGGAGAGAAACAGAGAGAGAGAGAGAGAGAGAGAGAGAGAGAGATAGAGACAAAGAGAGAAAGGGAGAAAACACTCTTCAGGTGGGATGGATGGTCACACTGCAATGCGTTCTCTCCCATTCTCCTATCAGGGTTTTCAGGATTTTGAGCATGCATGCGCATGCCCAATGTGTTTTTAAAGTTGCAGTTGGCCATGTGGGGTCCAGATGCCTTAACAACCATGCCATCAGCTGGCACCCAATATGATGGCATTTGCAAGTGATGTTACAAGCTATAGAACACAACACTAGTATGTATTATTGTTTAGATCTTCTTTCTTCGGAAAACAACTAGGATGGGGCCATAAATAAGAACACTGAGTACTCTAGTCAGTAATGATACAAACCAGACACAATCTCTAGTCAGGAATTCTCCTCTCATAAATCAAGCTTCCCTTATTTTCATAATATAGGTGCACACTGGGGTATAGATTAGACAAATAAAGACTAGCTCATGGAAGGTCTTGAAAAACAAGTTTAGAAGTCAGAAATTGATCCAGAGAAAAATAGCAAGTACTGGGCATTTCAATTTCCTGTACAGCCTTCATCTCTAACAATTCCATTTGATTCTTTTTTATGATGTGTATCTCCTCTTTCAGATCAGGCAAGGACTTTCTTACCTCCTGGACTCGGTGTCCCTTTTCTCCTGCATCTTCTGGAGTTTGTTGTCTCTATTCTCCTGCATCTCTGTTAGCTTTGTTACTATGAATCCTTTAAATTCTTCATCTGATATTTCCATGAGTTCCCTTGTATTCTTTGTGGAGGAAGAGGAGTTATTCTTTTCCATTAGAGGAGAGATATTTTCTTGATTTCTCATATTTCTTGTGACTTTGCAGTGATTTCTGGTCATCTGATGGATTATAGTTTTTTTTCCTATTTTTTTGGAGTTAAATCTGAGCAATCAGAGGAATACAGAAGAGGTGATCTGCAGTCTATAAATGGTACCGTTTTTCTCCCTTCACACAACTGATTCAATGAAAATTGAGGATTAATCTGACCCTAAAAGAATTCAGATATTTGGCTACTGAGCACCTAGACCTGTCTAGAAAATCAGTGTCCACTTGGAACGCAACTATTGTGGCTCCTGGCTAGATCTGGGGTGGGGTGGGGG
>NW_006209292.1:673525-676999 GCF_000334495.1 Tupaia belangeri chinensis | reverse complement strand
CCCCCCAGGGGGGATGGGCATGCTGCAATCCCTTCTCCTTCTTTCTCCTCTTGGGATCTTGGGCACACACGCACACACGTTCGGCGTGAGTTTTAAGCCACCGGGTCCGGGACACGAACTGCGATTGACTACGTGGGAGTCCAGCGACATAGCCATTATGCTAACTGCTGGTCCCAAACAGTGTCTTCTATTTATTTATTGTTTTCTTTTTCTCTAGCACCTAAAACTTGGGACCAATTTTTTTCACTGAGGCCACATGATCTTCAGAGACTCCAAGATGCCTCAAAACATTAGTCAAAGCTGCCTTTAGCACAGTGATTTCATCTTCTTGTTGAACTCATAATTCAAGAGCTGAGAGGCGATCTTGAACATCAGAAGTATGTACGGTAGAATTACTATCATCTGGAGTGATTTTCAAGCCATGAAGACAGGGACTTGAACTGTGATTGACCATGTGGGAGTACGACACCTTAACCTCCATGCCACTGAGGCTGCCGGCGAAACTCGAGTGTACACTTCTATAAAAACTCATCAAACTGCGCATGTATAAAGGATGGTGCATGTTATTGCATGTAAAATTGTATCTTCATAATGTTAATGAGGGGCTAGATGGTGGCCCAGTGGTAAAACATGATGCTCTGTGAGGCTGATGCACAGGGGAGTACAGGGTGGGTTGTGGTATAAAGACCCCATCAGGGATGCTATCTCTGTTTCTCTGTCTTTTGCTCTTGCTCACTTGCTCTCTCTGTCTCTTTTGCTTGTGGAAGAAATAAATCAAACAATAAAAGACAATGTTGATGCAAAAAAGAAAAACATTGGAAGTTTGAATTTGAGGGAAAGAAAATAGCCCCTTCTTATAAGTGTCTTTGTTTTCCCACCTTCAGGGAAAAGCTCTTTCAGGTTCCCCATCCATGAAATGGGGATAATAGGTTTGTTTGGAAGATTAACTTAGATAACGCTGGAAAAGAATAAGGTCCAGGGCCTGCCTCTTCACAGCTAAAAGCCCTGGGTGTTCTATGCGTACTTTTCACTCTGCCTGGTGGAAACACTATTTCTCCCAGCCATGTGTGGGCTCCACGAATTGTTCACTGCAGTTGTTGACCCACCTCGTGGGCTTTCATCCTGTGCATGTGCAGTGTAATTGCGGCTAGAGACTGCAGAACTCCAGAGTGCTTTCTCTCCATATAGACCCCTCCTCTCTGCTACTCTGCCCCCATCAAGTTCTGTACCCTCAGCCTCTGCCAAAGCTTGCCTCCACTTCCTCAGCTTAATGACACTTCCGTGCTCTGTTTTCCTCTCTCTGGACTGCCTTCTGGAACATGTTTCTAGGCAGGAAGCCTTAGAATTTGTCCATCTAACCTTATTTGCTGCTTTCCTCTCAAGGAACCCATTCTTGTGCTGCCTATTGTCCAATATCTGAAAAAAAGTTGCTTCATATTTTCTTCTGCCTTTCTACCTATCAATCTTTTCCTTTGGAGATAATATTTACCATTGATTGAATTTCTCTCTGCCAGGCACTATTCTGATGATTTATATACATTATCTTTTTTAAATCTGACAGCAACCATTTCAGGTAGGTAATGCTTTTCTTCTCATTTTATAGACTGGGAAACTAAGTTTAGACAGTGCGTTCAAGATCATGTATCATGTAGGCAATTCATGATATATACTGCAAAGTGTGTAAAATGTGTAGAGGGAAGGCCCAGGCAATGGTGCAACATTAATGCTATTGGACCCACATGGGAAAGATCTTGGGTTCTCATCCTGGGAACCCTTCCCTGAGCATTCCAGGTGCATTTGTGTGTGCCTATGAGCTGGGTCAGTTAAGACGAGGGTTGGATTGCAGCATAAAGACGATGTTGGGAGCCTCTCTTTCTCTCTCATAAGTAATAAATAATAAATGTTAAAAAAATTCTAGATGGAAACAGGCATTCATATAATTTTTAATGCTGCATAGAAACAATAATCTTAGAGAACTACTGAGAGAGGGATAAGGTTTAGGAAGCACTGGAGGTTCCATGCAAGAGGATAGTTTTACCTAGGCAAACAATGATGGGTAAGGGAAACTCACCTTGCCCTGAGAAATACTCTTATCAATGGTAGAAGAATTCTACCAAAGGATGCTAAATAAAGATAAATGTAAGTAGACAGGAAAACTGAGGTTTAGGGTGGTTGATTAAGTAGCATGATGTTACAGTTAATGCTGCAAGTGTAGCTCAAACCTGGATGTGACTGACATAGCAGTGTGCTGCGGCTGCTGAAAGATGAGTGTGGCCTCAAATCGCATGAATATGTATGCTGTGTAGGGGGTGCTGAAAGTCGTGCCCACTTTTGCCCTGTCAGAACAGTTCTCAAATACTGTCCAGTTCTGGAACCCAGTCTTACAGGGATTGCGAACAGACTTCATCATGTTCAGCTGAGAGCCAGTACTGGACCAGAAGGCTAGCAGAACTGTTGAAGATGGAAGAGCTTCAGTTTAGCCTGGCAAGGGAGATGTCAGGGGAGAGACAATAACTAGAATCAGAGACTGGAAAGGCTGCCTTGGGAGCATCCTAGTGGCAGAACTTATGAAAGCATCTAGGCCCTGACTCGGTGAGTTTAGGGACGTTCCAACTCTCAGTCTATGGATTTGCCATCACCGAAAGGTGCTGTTCCTGCCTTAGCCAAGTGCTTCCTCACATTCTAGTATTTCGTATAGAACCTTGCGTACTAGTGACTCATGAAATGGTTTTTGAATTGAATTGAATCCTTGCTATATAATGGAATCATTAGAAAATTGAAACCTCATTTTATTGAAGTTTAATTTGACAACAGAATTACTACCCCATTTTTCAACCCCTGGAACAAAAATCTTTTGTTAGGTGATACAATATTTATGTGAATTAGTACTAACCTTTTGGAGGGCATTAAACATTTCCCATTAATAATTGCTTCTAAGTGATAGCGCATGCTTGGTGGGGAGGGGAGCATTTCTGGGTGTTCTCTCCCAGTATTCACAGCCTTTCAATGAAAGCCATGGCTCACTTGAGGTGAGGGAATAAAGGACAAGGGAGCACTTGGATCCCTCCCTTTGCTCTTCACATTGTGCCTAGCGAACAAGGCTGACTTCATTCCACAGCTGGATTGATATGCAAATTTACCCCGACTAATTGGCTTCCCCAGCTGTCTCCAGAGGGCGGATGTATTCTTTAGAAAGTGCTGTCTAGGGCTGCATTGAGAACATTAGAACTACTTAATTGAATATCAATGAATCTTTATAAACTAATAATGATAGGGAGCCTGGGAAGCGTGATGTAGATTTGGCATATTGAGACGAAGAGGGCTCTGATTTGAATTTGTGGGAAGTAAAATTTTCTCCAGGCTTTACAAAACCCGGTTTATGCTTCTTTGATCTGAAATCCTTGAAAGCCCCACTGGTGCCTTCTTGAACATGTCATGGGGTGACTGCAGGACAGGGGCAAGTGTGTGAGTCTA
>NW_006209292.1:670151-673445 GCF_000334495.1 Tupaia belangeri chinensis | reverse complement strand
CACCTCCCACTCATGCCCTTTTCTTAATACAGTGAAACTCAGTAATTGTTACGGAGGGGTGCTACTCCTTTCCACAAATCAGCCTTAGGGCCTGGGGCAGTGCAACCAAACAGTATACCTGGTCTCTCCCTGCACAGGGCAGTGGGAGCCAGTCTTCTTGTTGAACTCATAATTCAAGAGCTGAGAGGCGATCTTGAACATCAGAAGTATGTACGGTAGAAATACTATCATCTGGAGTGATTTTCAAGCCATGAAGACAGGGACTTGAACTGTGATTGACCATGTGGGAGTACGACACCTTAACCTCCATGCCACTGAGGCTGCCGGCGAAACTCGAGTGTACACTTCTATAAAAACTCATCAAACTGCGCATGTATAAAGGATGGTGCATGTTATTGCATGTAAAATTGTATCTTCATAATGTTAATGAGGGGCTAGATGGTGGCCCAGTGGTAAAACATGATGCTCTGTGAGGCTGATGCACAGGGGAGTACAGGGTGGGTTGTGGTATAAAGACCCCATCAGGGATGCTATCTCTGTTTCTCTGTCTTTTGCTCTTGCTCACTTGCTCTCTCTGTCTCTTTTGCTTGTGGAAGAAATAAATCAAACAATAAAAGACAATGTTGATGCAAAAAAGAAAAACATTGGAAGTTTGAATTTGAGGGAAAGAAAATAGCCCCTTCTTATAAGTGTCTTTGTTTTCCCACCTTCAGGGAAAAGCTCTTTCAGGTTCCCCATCCATGAAATGGGGATAATAGGTTTGTTTGGAAGATTAACTTAGATAACGCTGGAAAAGAATAAGGTCCAGGGCCTGCCTCTTCACAGCTAAAAGCCCTGGGTGTTCTATGCGTACTTTTCACTCTGCCTGGTGGAAACACTATTTCTCCCAGCCATGTGTGGGCTCCACGAATTGTTCACTGCAGTTGTTGACCCACCTCGTGGGCTTTCATCCTGTGCATGTGCAGTGTAATTGCGGCTAGAGACTGCAGAACTCCAGAGTGCTTTCTCTCCATATAGACCCCTCCTCTCTGCTACTCTGCCCCCATCAAGTTCTGTACCCTCAGCCTCTGCCAAAGCTTGCCTCCACTTCCTCAGCTTAATGACACTTCCGTGCTCTGTTTTCCTCTCTCTGGACTGCCTTCTGGAACATGTTTCTAGGCAGGAAGCCTTAGAATTTGTCCATCTAACCTTATTTGCTGCTTTCCTCTCAAGGAACCCATTCTTGTGCTGCCTATTGTCCAATATCTGAAAAAAAGTTGCTTCATATTTTCTTCTGCCTTTCTACCTATCAATCTTTTCCTTTGGAGATAATATTTACCATTGATTGAATTTCTCTCTGCCAGGCACTATTCTGATGATTTATATACATTATCTTTTTTAAATCTGACAGCAACCATTTCAGGTAGGTAATGCTTTTCTTCTCATTTTATAGACTGGGAAACTAAGTTTAGACAGTGCGTTCAAGATCATGTATCATGTAGGCAATTCATGATATATACTGCAAAGTGTGTAAAATGTGTAGAGGGAAGGCCCAGGCAATGGTGCAACATTAATGCTATTGGACCCACATGGGAAAGATCTTGGGTTCTCATCCTGGGAACCCTTCCCTGAGCATTCCAGGTGCATTTGTGTGTGCCTATGAGCTGGGTCAGTTAAGACGAGGGTTGGATTGCAGCATAAAGACGATGTTGGGAGCCTCTCTTTCTCTCTCATAAGTAATAAATAATAAATGTTAAAAAAATTCTAGATGGAAACAGGCATTCATATAATTTTTAATGCTGCATAGAAACAATAATCTTAGAGAACTACTGAGAGAGGGATAAGGTTTAGGAAGCACTGGAGGTTCCATGCAAGAGGATAGTTTTACCTAGGCAAACAATGATGGGTAAGGGAAACTCACCTTGCCCTGAGAAATACTCTTATCAATGGTAGAAGAATTCTACCAAAGGATGCTAAATAAAGATAAATGTAAGTAGACAGGAAAACTGAGGTTTAGGGTGGTTGATTAAGTAGCATGATGTTACAGTTAATGCTGCAAGTGTAGCTCAAACCTGGATGTGACTGACATAGCAGTGTGCTGCGGCTGCTGAAAGATGAGTGTGGCCTCAAATCGCATGAATATGTATGCTGTGTAGGGGGTGCTGAAAGTCGTGCCCACTTTTGCCCTGTCAGAACAGTTCTCAAATACTGTCCAGTTCTGGAACCCAGTCTTACAGGGATTGCGAACAGACTTCATCATGTTCAGCTGAGAGCCAGTACTGGACCAGAAGGCTAGCAGAACTGTTGAAGATGGAAGAGCTTCAGTTTAGCCTGGCAAGGGAGATGTCAGGGGAGAGACAATAACTAGAATCAGAGACTGGAAAGGCTGCCTTGGGAGCATCCTAGTGGCAGAACTTATGAAAGCATCTAGGCCCTGACTCGGTGAGTTTAGGGACGTTCCAACTCTCAGTCTATGGATTTGCCATCACCGAAAGGTGCTGTTCCTGCCTTAGCCAAGTGCTTCCTCACATTCTAGTATTTCGTATAGAACCTTGCGTACTAGTGACTCATGAAATGGTTTTTGAATTGAATTGAATCCTTGCTATATAATGGAATCATTAGAAAATTGAAACCTCATTTTATTGAAGTTTAATTTGACAACAGAATTACTACCCCATTTTTCAACCCCTGGAACAAAAATCTTTTGTTAGGTGATACAATATTTATGTGAATTAGTACTAACCTTTTGGAGGGCATTAAACATTTCCCATTAATAATTGCTTCTAAGTGATAGCGCATGCTTGGTGGGGAGGGGAGCATTTCTGGGTGTTCTCTCCCAGTATTCACAGCCTTTCAATGAAAGCCATGGCTCACTTGAGGTGAGGGAATAAAGGACAAGGGAGCACTTGGATCCCTCCCTTTGCTCTTCACATTGTGCCTAGCGAACAAGGCTGACTTCATAGCACAGCTGGATTGATATGCAAATTTACCCCGACTAATTGGCTTCCCCAGCTGTCTCCAGAGGGCGGATGTATTCTTTAGAAAGTGCTGTCTAGGGCTGCATTCAGAACATTAGAACTACTTAATTGAATATCAATGAATCTTTATAAACTAATAATGATAGGGAGCCTGGGAAGCGTGATGTAGATTTGGCATATTGAGAGGAAGAGGGCTCTGATTTGAATTTGTGGGAAGTAAAATTTTCTCCAGGCTTTACAAAACCCGGTTTATGCTTCTTTGATCTGAAATCCTTGAAAGCCCCACTGGTGCCTTCTTGAACATGTCATGGGGTGACTGCAGGACAGGGGCAAGTGT
>NW_006209292.1:660163-670127 GCF_000334495.1 Tupaia belangeri chinensis | reverse complement strand
GGATTGTCAGCCCCGCCACCTCCCACACATGCCCTTTTCTTAATACAGTGAAACTCAGTAATTGTTACGGAGGGGTACTACTCCTTTCCACAAATCAGCCTTAGGGCCTGGGGCAGTGCAACCAAACAGTATACCTGGTCTCTCCCTGCACAGGGCAGTGGGAAGCTGACCTTTGGGGACTGGGCAAGCATAGATCTTTGACTTTAATTCCTACCAGGAAGTCCATTGAATCAAATCAAGCCAAACCACCAAGTCAAACAAGAACAACAAACAGAACTCTGTGCAATTAAAAGTATCTGGGTTGATGTTGCTGAACTGCTGGGCTATGCAGACATTCACTGAGCTGTGGCTACAATGAGGATTTCATTTCCCTCCTCTGCGCTCACTGGCTCCACTACCTTGTGCCACTAGACATCTAAAGGTACTATAAAGATAAAGCACAGCAGTGGTTGTCACTGTTAGAAATGGAGAGTAGATTAATGAACAAAATAGAAAGTACATAAAAATCTGTTATACATTAAAGGTGTTGTTTCTTAAGTGGGAAAAGAATAATTTATTCCACAAAAGGTACAGATATAATTGGACAACTGCTTAATATAAAAGGTTATTAATAAGGTAGACCTCAGGTCAGCAGGTGGTGAAGAGGTTAAGACAGCTGGATCCCACACAGCCGACTGTGCAGTTTGAGTCCCAGACCTTGCAGCTTGAAAATCACGCCGGGCATGTGTGCGTGCATGCCCAAAATCCCAAGAGGAAAATGAAGAAGGGATTGCGAGCATGTCCATTCCCCGTTGGGGGTGATTTCTCACTCTCCAGCACTCTCTCCACCTGTCTCTCTCCGGTGAGTGCATCTGCCCTATGGCAAAAACAAAACAAAAACAAACAAAAAAAGTAGTCCTCACAGAAGACCTCTAAATAAATTCTAATTGTTTAGAGTTTAATGTGTGACTTTGAAAAAATAGGAATGTATTAAACCATGGGAAGGAAATCCTAAATGTATTTTTGGGCTTAAAAAGCCATTTGCAGAATAATGTGTTCAGTAAGATCCCTTTTGAGAAAGCCCCATATAAAATAACCATATGAAAAAAATCACCAAGGGGGCTGGGTGGTGGCACAACAGTCGCTGGACTCACACGGGTTGGCGTCCCAGGACTTCCCTGTACATGCGGGTGCATGCACTTGATCTGGGCTGGCTGAGGCTGAAGATGCTTCTGTCTGTCTCTTTCTCTCATGGAAAAAAGAAAGAAATGAATTCTTAAAAAATAATTATTTTATTACATCCTTATTCCCTTGTGTGACATGTTGCACTGACACTTGGGTACATGCTCAACGACCCTCTCGCATAGAACCTGTGGTTTTTGAATAAGCATGCATTTTTAATGAAAATAATTTTAAACAAAGAGAGTTATATGCGCAGAAACAAATAATGAAGAAAGGAGGGTATGAGGGTGAATGATAGTATGACTTTGGGGCAAGAAAAATATTTTCAACAGGAATGCAAAAAATAAAAAATAGTAACCATAAATAGAAAGTTCAATAAACTTAATTTTTAAAAAAAGCACTGCAGGTCAAGAAAATGACCCTAAATAACATAGAAAGGTAAATGACAGACTCAGAATGACACAAGACAAATGGAGCAAGGACTCTGGCAAGTCTGATGAAGATGGTCTCCTGCAATAGAGACCTGGGCAAAGGACGGGAAGACAGCTCGCATTGAAGAAATACAAATGACCCATGACTAGGAATTTTTATGAGTAGGAAAACCCAGCAATTGGAAAACAACCTGATTGCTGTCTATCAAATGGACAGTTTTTCTTTTAATTAATGAAAGTTAATTTCTTTTCATTAATGCCCAGTTGTGACAGAAGGGTGAGGAGAGAGGCATTCACCTGCCTGTTAGAAGGCACCTGGCAATATGCATCAAAGCCTTGAAATGGTTCATAGATTTTGGTCCAGGAATTCTAGGCACGCATCCTAAATTACATTGGACGGATAGTCAAAGACTTATGTATGAAGGTGTTACTCAAAATTGCCTCAAATTAAGAAGAACCTAAATGCCCATCAATAGCTTTTTAGTGAAATGGATTAGTTAAGAATATTAGTTAAGTAATTATGCTATTGCTATATGAGGAATACACAATTTTTTAAAACTAATAAGATTTTAAAAGACTACTGATGATGTAGGGGAATTCTCACACTCTATAAAGTGAAAACACATAGAATACAAACTAGGAAATGAAATTACTCTCTTCTTTGGGGAGTTGCATGTTGAAACCATCTCCACTGACACTGCTAAGAGCACACTTGAGATTCCCCTCCTGCTCCCTCACAGACATTCTGTGAGAGCCATACACAAAGAGCTTCCCCGCCCCCATCTCTCCTTTACTCCTGATGCTGGCAGTCCAAGCTCTGCCCCAACCTGCTCTCCTCCATGTCACTAACAGCAGCTCTGTCACTGAGTTTGGCGGACACCCTGCAGGTCTCCACACAGGGCAAGTCTGGCCCCTGTGCCTCTGCTGGCCTTTTCCAGACCGGTTCCCAGGCAGGGCTCTTCTCACCCAACCTGCTCTTCCTCAGTGATCCTGCCCACTCTCCCGAGTGAGGGTACCACCATGGACACAGCACTCTCACATCCCCACCTTTAGCCCAAAGCTCTCCATTCAAGCCCCAGACCCACCTGTCAGTCTGCTGGATATTTCCACCTGGAAGTCTCACAAGCACTTCCCCATTCCAGATGTCCCAAATTAGATTTGTCATCACCTCTAGTCTGCCTCAGTCTTTGCTGCTTTGCTTGATGGTGTTGTCACTCTCCCAGTAGGATTGACACTGTCTGCTTATTTCTCTCTCCCTCATCCAGGCATTCAGACTTAGCCTCCGTAAAGGCAGGCACCAGGGCATCATCACTGAGGGACCCCCGGCATCTTGCACAGGGCTTGATAACCAAGTAGGTACTTAATTGTTGATTCAGTGAATGGATGAAATTATTAAGTTTATATACATAATTTTTTGACACTTTGATTTTATTTGCAGTTGTAAAACAGGCAAAAATATAAGTGATGCCTACATTCTGCCATCCTCTAGGGGAATAATATATGGTAGCAAATGATAGTACCCCTCTTAGCCTCTTCAGTCTTCCCCAGAGGGGTAGAGGCAAGCCCTGAAACAATTTGGTGCATAGACTTCTTGATTTCACCTTACTCTTATCATCAGTATATATAAATAGACATAAATATGCTTGAAAAATAAAATTGCAATCATAGTGGACATATAAGCCTGGAATGTATTCTTTCACATAATGAGATAACATGGGCATGTTTACAGATATACAAATCCGACCCCTGCATTTTTATGGCTGCTTAGTGTGCAGTTATATGGATGTATTGACCTAGTATTTAGTTATATGGATGCTTTGTAATAAATTGAAGCTCTCCCTATTGATAGAGACTTATCTTCATAGCATACAAAATTATTTTCGCCAGCATGAATACATCGTATATTAGTCCAGTCAGAGATATTACTATATACATTAACATCACCAGATAACTTTCCGTTTTTATGTCTGTTAAATGTTTTGCATTTTTTCTCCCTGATTTCCTCCCTCCCTTCCCCCATTGCTCACTCAGCTCCCACATTGTCTCTAATATCTACAATTGTTCTCTCTGCTTTTATACCTTCCAATATTTCCGTTTCTGCCATAGGGTACAGACATTGTCTCCTCTTTTAACTATGAAAACTAGGCTGAAACAAACATCTTCATATATATATATATATATACCTCATACACACACACACACACACACATATATATATATATACAAATATATATATATTTTTTGTGATATTTTTGTATGTGGGTTATAAATTCCTGAAATGGAATTTCAATATCATGAAGAATATAGATATACTTTTTTGGTTAGGGCATGTGTGCTTGCCAGAGAGAGAGAAAGAAGATGAGAAATCACCACCAGGGCAATGGCCATGTCACAACCATGTCACTATCCCTTCCCCTCCATTCTCCTGTTGGGATCTTGGGCACGCACACACACGCGATTGACGTGTTTCCTAGCTGCAGGTTCTGGAACTTTAATCATGCAGTTGGCCATGTCAGATCCAGTGCCTTAACCTGCATTCCACTTGCTGGCCCTAGATATACAATTTTAAGAGACATTACCTAGTTTCAGACATGCATATATATGTATGTGTGTGTGCATATGAGTGTATATACATATATGCTCTGCTTAACAGTCCATGAATATCCGCTTTCTTCACATCGACACCACCAATACTTGATATTATACATAGTTTAATGTTTATTAATCTGATTGAGAAGACGGTGTTTTATTTTAACTTTTATATTCTAGTGAAACTGAATGTATCAATATTTTCATATATTTATTAACTATTTGAATTCTATTTTTAAAAAATCTGTGAATGACTTCTTGGTATTCTTCATCCAATTTCTTGCAAATGTAAAAGATGTCATTTTAAAATATTGACACTATAACATATAACCTGGCTATTACAAATGCAGAGTGTATTCTTTTTTTCTTTTTATAGGAAACCGTAGGTTGCACTGTGGTTATGACTTGTATTTTCATCCTTGAAAAAGCCCACATTCTATTGCAGTCATGTATAATCAGACTTACCAGCCTCAATCAAGTCATAACCGGTTTCATTGCAAAAGGACCCTGTACACATGTATTTATCACTTTGAGTACCTTTACAGCTACCCAACAAGTTATTAACATACAGAAACATGCATCACGAGAAGTAGGAATTGTCACTCATCCCTTCTGCATATTAGCAACTTGTCACTCCTGAGCAACATTGAGGTCTGGGAGCAGTCACTTCACATTCATCCTGAGTGAAAGATGGAATGACTTAAGTGCAAATGCAACATATTTTCAACACTTTCTTACCAAAAATGTCACAAAATTAAAACAAAGTATTTTACAGAATTTACTACAAAACACAATAAAAACTGCCTTCCCTGAAGCTCTTTCTCCAGGTACTCAGTCACCTGGATGTCTCTGGGCATGAGGGCTGCTCTTAGTGTGGATGACACAAGGATTAGTATCTTCAAGCAAACCCTCCAAGGCCTCTTTGCTAGCCTCCTGGAGCGCACCGGGACCTTTCTCTGAAACCTCACCGCAGGCCATCTCTCTCAGCAACTTCTGGAAAGACAGCTTCTGGTTGAGAAGCTCCCTGGCCTGAAGTGATGTGGTTTCTTCACCCCACCGCTAGAGGGAGCTCTTTTCCTGGCAACTTTAGTGACCATATATTTGGGAGCCTGGAGTGGGCGGCTTTCCCACCAGTGAGTGCAAGGCTAGCAGTCTGCTTGGTTCGGGCCATTGTTTTTTACCCAATCTCTATGTCGTGGGAGGTTGTCCACTGCGGCACAGCTTCCAGTACCCAAGGAAGAGCTATCGTTGCCAGAGAAGAAAAGATGCTCTCCCAAGGAACTCAAGTTGCCCTCCACCCCATCCCTTTTTTATTGAGTTGTTTGCAGAGAATGTTGGCTTAAAATTATTATTATTATTATTATTTCGCCATGGGGTACGTGCACTCCTCAGAGAGAAAGAGAGAGACAGAGACAGTGGGAAAGAAAGTGAGAAATCACCCCCCTGGGGGGATAGACATGCTGCAATCCCTTCTCGTCCATTCTCCTCTTGGGATCTTAGACGCACATGCATAAGCACCCAGTGTGATTTTTAAGCCAATGGGTCTGGGATGCAAACCACAGATGACCTTGTGGGAGTCCAGTGATATAATCACTATGCCATCTGCTGTCCCTAGAAGAACTATTAATACACTAACATGTTGTAAAGATTTCTACCAGTCTATTACTTTCACCTTGCTTATATGTATGTTACCATATAGTTTTTAATATTTTATGTAGCCATATTGTACCTCAGTGTATGGTTTCTGGGTTCAGGCATTTTACCTCAGAGTAAAAACAAAAATACTCTGCCATATTTTCTCCTAAAACTCCACAGTTCTCACCTTTAGATCTTTAGCTCACCACATATTCTTTTTTGTTTTTATTTTTTTGTATGGTGTAAGAAGTAAGGTTCTTTGTATGTTTTCTTCCATAATTACTGGTCCCTGGACTCTATTAGTTGAATAATCTTTACATTTTTCACTGAACTGAAATACCTACCTTATCATGTATTACATTCATATGCAGATGTGTATGTCTGTTTCTAGAAGGTTTATTCTGTCCCATTGAACTACTTAACTTTTTCTGTGCTGGTAATATACTCTTTAAATTGCTGAGACTTCTTTTTCTTTTCTTTTCAAAAGTTTATTTATTTATTGAGAGAGAGAGAAAAAGAGAGAGAGAAGCATCCCAACAGGGTTCTCATGCCACAATCCCTCCCACCCCTGGCCTTAGTCAGCTGGGATCACAGGCAAGGGATGGGTACCCCTAAGTCACATAAAGGCCCCAAGTAGCAGAGGACCTCTATGCGTGGGTCTAGTTGCACTTCTGCTGCACCACTGTCTAGCCCCTATTCTTTTTTCTTTTTAACTTTCTTATTTATGGGCCAGTAAGTGGTGTGGTTGTTAAATTCTCTGAACTCCCATGTGACTGACTGCAGCTCAAGTCCCAGACCCAGTGGCTTGCTTTCTCACTTTTCCTCTATCTAAGTAGGAACCAGCAGATAGTGTTAATGGTTACATTGCTGGACTCCCACAGGACCAACCACAGTTCAAGTCCCAGACCCAGTGACCTCAAACTAATGCTCGGTGCATGTACATGCATCCCCCAAATCCTGAGAGGGGAATGGAGGAGAAGGGATTGCAGCATGGCCATCTCCCCTGGGGAGTGATTTCTCTCCTTCGCTCTCTCTGACTCTGTCGCTTTCTCTTGCAAGCACATGCACCCTATTGCAAAAATTCCTCTGGAAAAAAAAAAAGGAAATAGAGACCAGTCGTTGGCATAATGGCTATGTCGCTGGACTTTCATGTAGTCGACTGAGGTTCGAGTCCTGGACCCGGTGGCTTAAACTCATGCCAGGCACATGTGTGTGCTTGTTCCAGAACCCAAGAGGGGGAATGGAAGAGAAGGGATTGTGGCATGGCCATCCACCCCTGTGGGGTGATTTCTTGCTTTCTGTCTCTCTGTCTTTCTGGCAAGTGCACATACCCTATAGCAAGAACCTCTCCAAAAAAAAAAAAAAAACAAACTTTCTTACTCATGATTACATTTAATCTCCTAGAAGAAATTAAAATTGTAAAGTTAATGACAACAACAAAAAGACCCACCATTGACACATTGATTGGAATCATGTTTTTATATTAATTTGCAAAAAGTCTAAATCTTGGTAGTGTTAAATCTTTTTCTCCAGAAGTCAAGTCACTCCATTCATTCAGGCCTTGTGTGTTCTTTGCTAAAATTTGGATTCCTGTCTCTTAATCCATCTAAATCTGCTGTTCACCAAGGCTCTATTTTGGTGTTTGCAGCCATCAGGATAAAATAGATGACATTATTCTATTAATGAGGCATTTGTTGTGCAGACCAGGGACAGGGAGTGGGAATGTTTGTTTCAGAGTCATCTAGCAAATTAATGATAGAGCTAGGCTAGGACTATGAGAGAGAGATACAGAGAGAGGGAAGGAGGAAAAGGACAAAGACATTTTGGCGAAAGATAAATAATCTTTTAAAAAGTCAAAACTGTGAGAAATCACAGCAGACCCAGCCTAGGTGGAATCAGAATACAGAAGGTAAGAGGTCATGCCAGAGAAAGGACTGGAGTGTGAAAGCAGTGGTTAGGGTGAAGGGTAAGGGGACCATGGTGCTGTGAGGCCTTCCTCCGCTCACAACATTTAACTGTCAAGGGAGTAGAGAATGTTGATAGGGTGCTTGGTTAACACAGAATTATCCTCAGTAGATCTGTTATTAAAACCTCAAAAACTCTGGGTGGGAGCTCAAGTCATTTAGAGACTCTTAACTGTAACCAGACCCTCATTTTCTCAGTGGCTGGCATGGTCTGGGAAATGAGGGTTATTCATAGACAGTTGGTCTAAGTCAAAGGTTATTTGGATAATGCATTGTGGCAGCATCTACTAGACAGAATACCCAGCTAAGAGCCAGGAAGCCTGAGTCATAGTCTCGCCCTTAATACCAATTCACCAAGGGACCTTGGGCCAATCATGAAATTGCTCTAGGCTTCACCTTTCCCAAATGCAAAACTGAGATGCTACCTGATCCCTGCTCTGTTCACCTAAAGTGGCACTGGAAGATTAGAACAAGTGTCACTTGTAAGTAAAGAGTGATGCTGGGAGGACAACGACATGGCTACCATGATGAAGAGTATATCGCTGATGAAGTAGCAGTTTAGGCTGCCAGACTCAGAGGAAGAAGAGGAGGACAGAGGGTCCAGGGTCAGCATAATCACAGTGGGGCAGGAAACTCGAGTAAGCTACCCACATAGTTTGGAGCCAGTTTTAAGTGAAAACCCCTTGGAAGAGGAAAGACAAGAAAACACCCAAGCACTCGTGCAGATTGGAGGGGGGAAGGTAGGTATGAAGAACTGAGGGAATGTAGGCAAGAGAAGAACCATAATATTGCTGTATTTGCAGTGTTCTAAGTGGGCTGAGAGGAGGGAAGGAGAGGGGAAGTGAGAAGCAAGCCTCCAGTTTCCTCCATGTGGATGAGACAAGCTGGAGACCACTGTAGGGGGAAATGTGTTCAGAGAGGGCAGCTGCTTATTAATTTGACTTCAGCTGACCCACAAGACCTATTAACAGTAATCCACATCTTGGCAAATAAGAGGTTTGATGGGAGCTTTGGATGAGCTGAGAAATTGGATCTGTGGTGGAGACGGTATCAGGAGGAAAGGAGCCAGTGTGTTGAGTGGCAGCATGATTCCACCTGGCAGGCCACAGACAGAGAATCTGCTCATCCTCTGCAGCAATGAAATATCAAGCTCAAGCAGAAATGGAGCTGGGGAGGACGAAGAGGTGCCTGGAAGTGACAACTGGGCTGAAGACAGCGGATAAAGAGAGCATTTTGCAGAAATCACCGAGGAGGAAAGGATTGGATGCGGGGTGGCAGAGGTAGGGAGGAGGGCGTCCAGGGTCCCTGAAGAGAAAGAGCAGAGAGAATGAGCTCAACAGACCCAGCCTAGATGGAATCAGAATACAGAAGGTGGGAGGTCGTGCCAGAGAAAGGACTGGAGGGGGAGAGGAGGGGTTGGTGGGAGTTCAAAGACAGCCTGGGAGGACTCATTAAAATGACACAAACACAAATTACAACTTAGCTAGGAACATGTACAACAAGTGGGCTAAGAATGCCGAAGGCCAGAGAGGTAGCCCTTGGGGCCCTGAGAGAAGAGAAAAGGGATGTCACTTCAGTAGAAGACAAGGCTGAAGACAAAGAGGATAGTGTATTGTGGAAGAGGCCAAGGGGTTGAGGCTCTTCACAAGAGGAGGCAGGGAGGAGAGCCGGAGGGGGAGGCTGGGTTTCTCACGCAGTTCACATTTTCTAAGAGCCACGAGATGTGGGTTACAAGATTCGCGATTGTGAAGGTGAATTAGGGAGGGCGAAAGCAGCGTTGTGAACATGAAAAGCAAGAGGATTATGAAAAGGGAACGCTGTATGGGCAAACAACACATTTCCCCTAAATGAGAAGAAATGCGTATGTGAAAGAGGGTTTCCACTGTGCCCACCCCACAGAAAGCAGCTGGAGACTGTTCTATCATACCCAGAAGTCCAAACTAGTCTGGACGATAGGTTTGCAGTTTCAGCTTGGGCAAGTGAAAATAGTTCTGAAGATGGATGGTGGTGATAGTTGTGTAGTGATGAGAAGGCACTTAAGTGCCAGTGAGCTCTATGCTCCAAAATGGTGAAGATTGTCACTTTTATGTTTATATATATATATATATATATATAGAAAGAGAGAGAGAGAGAGAGATACCACTTGAAAACTATTTAAAGAGATAAACTATAAAAATACTTTAA
>NW_006209292.1:641247-659867 GCF_000334495.1 Tupaia belangeri chinensis | reverse complement strand
TGTGAAGGTGAAGTAGGGAGGGCGAAAGCAGCGTTGTGAACATGAAAAGCAAGAGGATTATGAAAAGGGAACGCTGTATGGGCAAACAACACATTTCCCCTAAATGAGAAGAAATGCGTATGTGAAAGAGGGTTTCCACTGTGCCCACCCCACAGAAAGCAGCTGGAGACTGTTCTATCATACCCAGAAGTCCAAACTAGTCTGGACGATAGGTTTGCAGTTTCAGCTTGGGCAAGTGAAAATAGTTCTGAAGATGGATGGTGGTGCCAGTTGTGTAGTGATGAGAAGGCACTTAAGTGCCAGTGAGCTCTATGCTCCAAAATGGTTAAGATGGTCACTTTGGACAAGTTCAGAGCCTTCTGTTTAAAAGCCACTCTTTGAAGAGCTATTGTTACTGCCAGAGCTAGCTCTGTAAGAGGACAAAGGGGGCTCAGAAACCTGGGACATCTGGCCACCAACCAAGGCAGGGGGCAGTGCAGCCTAGCAATCAGGTTTGGTCTCTGCATCTAGAATGCCAGGGTTTAATCCTAGCTCTCTCATCTCTTTGCTTCAGAGCCTTCTGTTTAAAAGCCACTCTTTGAAGAGCTATTGTTACTGCCAGAGCTAGCTCTGTAAGAGGACAAAGGGGGCTCAGAAACCTGGGACATCTGGCCACCAACCAAGGCAGGGGGCAGTGCAGCCTAGCAATCAGGTTTGGTCTCTGCATCTAGAATGCCAGGGTTTAATCCTAGCTCTCTCATCTCTTTGCTGTGTGACTTCAGAGCTTAATTGTCAGAAAAACAGGCATAATCACTATCAGAGCACATGCTTAAAGGGTCATCAGAGACATTGAGTCAACGTGTTTTTGTGTCCTGACACAGAGGAAGCACTTGATACACGTTGGGCTCCTACCACCATCTCACTATTGCCTCCTGAAGAGAAACTCTTAAGCCTGGAGGCCAGCTGATGGAATGAAATACAGACTCAGAGAAATTTGGTTTTCTTTCAGCTCTTTTGCTTACAAAAACTATCATATTCATTCTCTTGTCCATCAGGGCAAGTGAAAAACAACACTTTTCAGTCATAATATGGGGGAAATTATAATAAATTTTCTTTTGAGATTTACAGCAAATTTTCTTAAAGGGCTATCCTGGGATCATCCTCCCCAGAATGCCTGAGGTCACTGGTTCAAAGCAGACTTTTCAGCTCCCTCCATATAGCTAGAACCCAAGTCCTGAGGAGTAGCCCAGGAATCTACATTAGGGAGCTCCTTGGGTAATTTTTCTGAGTGCACCAGTGTGAGAATAGCTGCTTTACAGCTTGTGCTATATTGTTTTTTTGCAGCTCTGCTTCCCTTTAGAGTGGTCTGTCCTGTGTTAGCCCTCTTTTCTCAGCAGCTACTGTCACTCAATGTCTACTTACAAGTTGAGACTTCTCTCTAATTTGGAGCCCCAGTTTTGGCTAGAAGCACATAAATTAAAAGTTCTAAATTCATAAAGACCAAGTCCCTACTCTGCTGAATCTCCAACTACCCTCAGCCCTCTCTTGAAATTGACCCTTGCCTTATGGTGGCCAATCCTTCACTGAGGGACCAAAATCCTCAAAATGAAGAGTGGGGCCCTACTAAGTGCTGAAACCTGCTTGCTAGTTTTCCCAGGCAACATCTCCCTTAAGAGCATTTAATTTTGAGCTCTTCCCCACTGCTGAGACATCCCAATACTTCATGGTGTACTTGGGGCCAACTGCTTGCCTAGACTTCCATCTTCTGCTGTTCGCCTTGGCCACTGGCCATACAGCACTCCCCACCTGCACCTACAGCTATTAGACCCTTAAACAGCTGTCTTGTCCCCAACAGATGGGTTACATTCTCTGGCTACTCATGCTGAAGTGTGACTCAGATATTATCTTTGCTTTAAAATATATGCTTTACAATATTCCAGTAAAAATAAAGGAGAGAGGGGATAGATGAAATAAGTTTGGCAAAATATTGTTGGTTGTCAAAGCTGAGTCATGGGTGCATGGAGGTTCATTATACTCTTTCTTCTACTTTGGTGTACATATGTCAGTTTTCATTGTAAAAAAGAAGTTGGAATAACCACCCAGAATTCTCAATTCCTTTTTTTGAAGTTCATATGACTGTAAGAAACTGGTGTGCTGGAGGCAGCTTAAACCTGCTCATGAGAGCTGATTGTTAATTTTCAGGAATTCTGTGATCTCGTTGTTCAGCATACTCATTATTAAAATTCAAATTCATAAGCTCATAATTAAATTATTTTATTTATTAAAATAGTATAAATTTTTTTTAGAGATTTTTGCTATAGGGCACATGTGCTCACTCGAGAGACAGAGAGATACAGAGAGACAGAAAGCAAGAAATCAACCCCCAGCAGGGATGGCCATGATGCAATCCCTTTTCCTCCATTCTCCTCTTAGGATCTTGGGCATGCTGCACGTGCTCCCAGCATGAGTTTTAAGCTTGCTGGGTCTGGGACTCAAACCATGGTCGACTGTGTGGGAGTCCAGTGACATAGCCATTACACTATCTGCTGCTCCCAAAACATTATAAATTATTATAATAAACTTATGTATTATTTATTTTTTAAAATAAAGGGACTGGATACTCCAAAATTCTTTCTGCTTAAAAGGGACTGGATACTCCAAATTCCTTCCTGCTTATTTATTTTACTATGTTTTATTATTATGTATGACCCCAATGCTATTGACTCCTATTGTATCTGTACAATGAAATGCTATATAATGATCTATATCCCTGTTTTTAAATCCACTTTCAGTGACATCTCATTGGTAATTTGAAATAAGCCATAGTGGGAATATTTACACTATGGGAATTGGAAAGTTCTATAGACCAGAGTTTGACTTACTGTCTAGACTTAAAGTGATGGTGAAAATATTAATGCAGGTAAAGCAAAAATGTGTCTCCTCTGTAGCCATTATGCCTGTGAACAGTACAAACTTTTAATGAAATATTCTTTCAGTATCTTTAGACAATTATCCAATTCAGCAAAAATCACAAATATTGATAAATAAGTGAAGCATTGTCATATATAGTGCTGAGGTTGAAAAATATTTTAGCTTAATGAAAATAATTTGCATGAAGGTGAAATATAGTGCATCAGTAATTATATATCAGCTCTAATAGCAATATATTTACTGGGAAAAGAGTTAACAGATTGGGATTCTGTTGCATTTGTCAAATTATGCAGGGTTTACGGGCAGCCATAAGTTAGCTATAGATACAAGTTTGGTTAAAAAAAAAATATATATATATATACACAAATGGAAGTATTCTGGGAGAATCAATTGGCCATGTGGATTTTATAATAACGAGTATTGTATAGTTCATTATTATATTTGTAGTTGTGTTCTACACATCACTTATATCAATTAAGCATTTCACTATATATTTTATGTACACACACACACAAACACACAGAGACATGTCGTGTGCCACATAATGACATTTTGGTTAGTGTTGGACCATGTACAAGACTGTGGTTCCATAAAAAGCATATAGGGTGCACCACATAGCCTAGATGTGTAGTAGACTATATCACCTAGGTTTGTGTCACTGTACTCTATGATGTTCACACAATGACACAATCATCTAACGATGTATTTCTCAGAATGTATACCCACCAGGAAGTTACTCATGACTCTATGCAAGAGGAGCTAGTTATTTAAAGAAATCTGGGCCCAGCCACATAAAAAACTGAACTACAGTGCTTAAAGCACAGAGTTAACCTAGGTTTGTCTGAAAAACATGCTGGGAGCATTTGTGTGTGCCCAAGGTCCTGGCAAGCTAAGGACTAGGGAAAGGAGATCATGTATAATGAGATCTTATCAAGATTGCTTCTCTCTCCCTCTCTTGTGCTTGTGCCCTATAACATGAATAAAGTAAATAAATCTGAAAAAAAAGAAAGAAATCTTAAAGGTTTTTATAAATTTAAAATTCTTCTTCCCCATTCTCTCTCTACCTGACTAAATTCTGCCTGTCATTTTCAAAGTGTAGCTCCATTGACACCTCCCTGAGAAAGTTTTCCTCAAGAGCCGTTCCCAACTCTTCAATATCTGTAAACACTCCACTTTGGATTTCTCATAACCCTTCTTTATACCTCTCACATGTCTCTGTGCATCTTCCAGTCAAGTTTGTTCTTAGCTCTTTTGTTAAGCTGTCCTGCTCTCCTCTGTTTCTATCCTAGCCTAGACAAGGACATGATCTATTTCCAGGTATTTCATACCTACAGCTGGTGTATTTGTTTGCTAGGGCTGTTGTAATGAAGTACTATAAACGAGATTTAGGTGGATTAGACCACAGAAATTTATCATCAGCCAGTTCTGGAGGGTAGAAGTCTAAAATTAAGATGTCGACAGGGTTGATTCCTTCTGAGAATTGTAAGGGAAAATCTGTTTCAGGACTCTCTCTAAGCTTCTGGTAGCTTTGGGCATTCTTTGGCTTGTAAGCACCATTCCACCTGTGTCTTCACATTGTCTTCCCTCTCATAGGTGCTTGTGTCTGAATTTCCTTTTTTTTGGTCATGCTGGATTAGGGGCCCTCGCCAGAGCCTCATTTTAACTTTGTTATTTCTGATTTTCAACTAAGGTTGCATCTAAAGTACCAGGGGTTAGAACTTCTTTTTTTGGGGAACACAAGTTGATCCATAATGGTGGGTATCCATAATCATTTGTAAGATGACTTTACAGGTGCAAAGACTCCCTCTCTTTTGGAGTTAACGACTAAAGTACTTGCTAGTGAAAACCCTAAATCATCCTCCTATCCAAGATCTCCCTTCCAAGTTTCCTTAGACCAGGACACTACTCTATGCTCCCTTTCTAGAAAAAGGGGTCAAATCACAGTAATGTGATGACACATTTCCATTTCCTCTGTTACTTTCCAATTCTGGAATCCTTAAAACCAAGGCTACCCAGAAAGACTGTATAAAGCATAACTTTTCTACTTTATATGCTTTCCATTTTCTGTTAAACTAGATTTCAATTTTCCTTTGAGTATTTTCTTTAGATTATTCCTAATTAATCCACTTGCTCTTTATTTAAGAGAGATTTTCACCATAGGGTGTGTGCGCTCATTGGAGAGATAGAGAGACAGAAAGTGAGAAATCACCCCCTGCAGGGGGGATGGCCATGCCACAATCCCTTCTTCTTTATTCTCCTCTTGGGATCTCAGGCACTCATGAACATGTGCCGGATATGAGTTTTAAGCCGCTAGTCTGGGACCTGAACCGTGCTCAACTACATGGGAGTAGTTGTACCATCTGCTGGTCCCCACTTGCTCTTTAAACCAGTGTTTCTCCAACTGTTGTGGTCAGCAAAATAGTAGAGTGTCTGGCCCATAAACCCAGGCAAGTGATTAGAATAACAGACTTAATATTGGTGATAGAGAATTGTAGAGTAGATGGTTTGGAGGAGCAGTTCACCAACCTTAGTATGTATACTAATAACTCAGGGAGGTGGTTTAAAGTGCATATTTCCAGGCTTCACCTGGGCAATTCTGATTTAGTAGCAAGACAGCTGTCCCAGGATCACATCTTGAGAAACACTGAACTAGAGCCTGTGGTGTTGTTGAATGTCCAAATACATACCTGCTGGATGCACATGGAAAGAAGAGAGTTGCTTCCAAAACCCCAGGCCAGGAAGGAAGAAAAGAAGTTGCTCTTTCCTCCATGGCATGTGGGATTTTGCTGATGATTGATTGGAATTCTTCCCAAAGCTGGAATTACCCAAATAACTTACTGAAGCCATTCGGAAGGGATCCGACAGTGGAGTTTGCTTTAAGAAGTCAACTCTGCAGAAATGTACGTGGAGGTAATTTGTTGTGGTTGGAAAGACAAAGAGAAGTTCCAAAATTTTATTCTTGGAAGCAGAACACGTTAGTACTGAACAGGATCTTATAACTGGTTTAGATAGAAGTCCAGCAGGTGGTACAGTGGTTAAGGCACTGGACTCCAACATGGTGAACTGCAGTTCAAGTCCCAGACCTGGTAGCTTGGAAATCATGCCAGGCACATGTGTGTGTGTGCATGCCCAAAACCCCAAGAGGGGAATGGAGGACAAGGGATTGTGGTGTGGTCATCCATTTGTGGGCGTTTTCTCATTTTTCTTCCCATTCTCTCGGTCTGTCTCTGGTGAATGAATGCACCCTGTGGCAAAAACCTTAAAGAAAAACCAATCTAGATTTCCCTCATTTTATAGAAGGAGAGACTGAGGTTTGGGGAGAAGTAATTCATCTATGGTTTAAAGGGAAATAGTTCATCTGTGGTTTAAAGGGAAATAGTTCATCTGTGGTTTAAAGGGAAGATGATCATTATGTTCACCCTCAAAATTCATTGTTGTGCAATATAAACAGTCTTTGGGCCTTGACTTCATGGTTGACATTGATGGGTTAGTGAGAATGACAGGAGAAGGGATTGAATACATTTGTTTCTTTCCAAAAAGCTATAGAAATCATGGCTGTGAATAAAAATGCATTTGATTTTTGGACTTTTTTATTGACCAGGCATGTAACTGATTTTTTTTTTTTTTAGGTTTTTGTTGTAGGGGACATGTGCTTGCCAGAAAGGAGAGAGACAGAGATTCAGAGAGAGAGAAAGTGAAAAATCTTCTCTGGGGAGGATGGCCATGCCACAGTCTCTTCTCTTCCCTTCTCCTCTTGGGATTTTGGGCACACACGTACATGTGCCCTGCATGATTTTTAAGCCACTGGGTCCAAGACTCGAATCATGGTCAGCTATATGGGAGTCTAACACGTTAATTAGTATGCCACCTATTGGTCCCTGTAACTAATTTTTAAAAACAGTATCTTAACACCCAACTTAGTATTTCTGTTAAGTGTATTTTTATCATTTTTCCCCTACTACTATCTAGGAAGTCTCCTAAAACTCTTTAGAAGTCTCCTAAAATGAAGCAGGCAAGTATCCTTGGCCACTTTCTCAAGCATAGGAAGAATAGGAAACATTGAGTCAAACACTGACCCAAACTTTTACATTGTGGACACTGTGATCAGCTCTTCGTTGTTCTCAGGAAACAGAGGGGACAGTTGTCTTAAGTCATTTGGGGATAAGTAGAGAAGTACTTCTTTGGAAATCAGATGAATCTTTTGAGACTTGAACATCTATCAGGGCGGCCACCAGCACAAAGTTGAAGATGGTTTTGTGTCATTTTATCTCAGAAAATATGTATTCTCTATAACAGGTGGGACGTTAATCACATCCTTCAATAATTATTATACAGTGAACCTCATCAATAAATCTATAATGAATATATTTTATGGCATGTAGGCCATTTAACCACTACACTAAGAGACTGATTATAAGACTTGAAACAAGTAGAACTAGTGCAATGGTGAAAGCCTTTGGAAAACAGGTTTGTGATTAATATAAGAAACAACTTGCTAACTTTTAGAGCTGTCAAATAAATAGAATGGTCGCCTCAAGATTAGTAAGTTCTTTTCCATGGGATGTGTTCAGCCAAGGGTTGGCCATGCCTTGCTGGGAATGTGGCAGTGGTAATGCAGGCACCAGAGGGGTCTATCCTCCATGGAATCCACTGAAGGTTCTTTCTAGCCTTACAGTTGTATGAAGTAGGGACAGATCACCTACATTTTTTTTTTTTTTTTTAGAAATTTTTGCTATAGGGCTTGTGTGCTCACAAGAGAGACACAGAGTGCTGGGTTTGAGTTTTAAGCTGCTGGGTCTGTGACTTGAAACATGGTTGACTACTTGGGAGGCCAGCAATGTAACAATTATGACACCTGCTGGTTCTCACCTAAGTGTTCTTAACCTTGAAAACCTTAAGACTGTTCTCTGCCTTCTCATTTTAATCACACATTTATAACTTTAGCAAATTGTAAAGAATATGAATGAGCCATTCAATCATTTTTTTTGAGAGATTTTCACTATAGGGCACGTGCGCTCGCCAGACAGACAGAGAGAGACATAGAGACAGAAAGCGAGAAATCACCCCCCAGGGGGGATGGTCATGCCGCAATCCCTTCTCCTCCATTCTCCTCTCGGGATCTTGGGCATGCACGCACACGCGCCCGGCGTGAGTTTTAAGCCACCGGGTCCGGGACACGAACTGCGGTCGACTACGTGGGAGTCCAGCGACATAGCCATTACACTAACTGCTGGTTTCTTCGATCTTTTTTATTTGCTAGAGTGCTTGTGTATTTGTGGTGGGGGAGGAAGGGAGAAAAAAAGTGAGGCCTCTTCCATGGGGGGTGGTCACATTGTAATCCCTTTTCCATTTTCACTGTCAGGATATGGGGCACATAGGTACATGTACATAGCATGTTTTATTAAGCCACTAGGTCTAGGAGAACCAGGCAGTCAGCCATGTGACATTCACCTGCTCTAACCACTACACCATAGACTGGCCATGACTCAGAATCTTAACTTCCACTTAAAGATCAATTATGTGATCATGATTTCTTGAGAAGAAATCAGAAAACCTATTTCCATGAGAGAAGCTATTCGCAAATAAAATGTGGCTGTCCAAAAACTGAAAATGATTTGTTGAGATTTTGTCGTATCTTAAACTTATCAAGTTTGAATGAACACCTTGCCTACAAAATATTTTTTATTTGCTACATGGCCTGTGCACTCTCCAGGGAGAGAGGAAGAAAGTGAGAAAGCACTTCTTGGAGAGAATAGCCACATCACAATCCCTTCTCTTCCATTCTGCTCTCAGTATATTGAGCTCACATGCACATGTGCCTGATGTAGTTTTCAAGTCACAGGACCAGGACTCAAACCACATAATTGGCCATGTGGGATCCAGCCACCTTAGCCAACATGACACTGGCTGGCCTATTTTATAAAGTCTTCCAGCCTCATGAGTGCGTAACTGATAAACTGTAATGCATTTGAGCATTGAAGTGTTCAGAACATGTCTCACATAATCCTCTATCCCTTAAGGCCAGCAGATTTGGCATGCAAACATGCTGAAGATTGAGTATGAAGTTTATCTTTATTAAGTAGGATATTATTGGCATTTTCTCCCAAGATAAACTAGCTACATAGCTAAATATGTCCACCAACAAAGACAGTGTTGACAGAAAGTCAGGGGAAAAAAACACAACTAAAGAAAAAAACAATCAGCACAGAGAGGGCTCATGTGTGAATTAATATAACAATTCATCAGGCACTTTGGTTCCCAACTTGCATTTACAACAACTGTATTTTTATTTTTAGCGAGATTTTTGCTATAGGGTGCATGTACTCGCCAGAGAGACAGAGAGACAGAGAGCAAGATATCACCCCTCAGGGGAGTTGGCCACACTGCAATCCCTTCTCCTCCATTCTCCTCTCACGGTTTTGGTCATGCACACACATGTACCCAATGTGAGTTTTAAACCATGCAGGTCTGTGACTCGAACTACAGTCGACTACATGGGAGTCCAGTGACGTAATCATTATGCCATCTGCTGATCCCTAATAACTGTATTCTTTTTTAAAAAATTATTTTTTTTACATTCGTTCACTGTATATCAATATAGTATGCAAAATAAGATTTTCCAGGACCAGCAGTTGGCGTGATGGATATGTCACTGGACTCCCATGTAGTCGACTGTGGTTCGAGTCCCTGACCCGGTGGTTTAAACTCACCCTGGGCGTGTGTGTGTGTGTGTGTGTGTGTGTGTGCCCAAGATCCCAAGAGAAGAATGGAGGAGTAGGGATTGCGGTGTGGCCATCCCCCCTGGGAGGTGATTTCTAGTTTTCTGTCTCTTTGTCTCTCTCTGTCTTTCTGGCAAGTGCATGTGCCCTATAGCAAAAACCTCTCCAAAAAAAAAAAAAAGAGCAAAATAAGATTTTCCATCCAGAATACACTGTATATTGGCTCAATCAAGGATATTGCCATATATGTTATAGTCAACAATTTTTCATTTCTTGTTTCTTATGTATCCCCCACCCTTGATTCCCTACATCTCACTTTCTGCCATTTCCCACCCTCCTCCCACACTGTCTCTGGTATCTACAGTTGTTCCCTGCCTTTTTTTCCCCCACATTTTATTGATTCACCAAAGATCTTAATTAATTTAAACACTTTCAACAGCAAGCACAGTTGACATATACATATCTATGAATGCACGTCTGACTTTAGGCATAAAACTCAATGAATAAAGTGAACATAATATAGAGTAGCACCTAACTGGGTCTATATTGCTTACTGTAGTCATTAAATAGGTATTTTTAAGTGCGTTTTTTAATTTCAAGAAAAATGGTTTTAGTTTTAATAGATCAAAATAATAAAAGTGTTAAGAGAAATTTGCTTAAGACTTAAAGCTAGGAAAAAGGTTAGGATTCAGTTCAAATAGTAGGTAGATGAACCTACCAACAGTTCGAGAGAAGACAAAAATCCTTAAATCTTCAAATCAGAGCATAGAAGAAAATCAGTAACATTTTAGTCTAAAGTAAAAAAAAAAAAAATTCTATTTCACCAGTTCAGTCTCAATGTAATTAAACTCTCTTCTATTCAATTTGCAGTGTTACTGTGATCTGATCTTTCCATTTAAACTCTAGAAGTTATCATTCAGCTCTGCACTTGTTTCTACCATTAGGATGGCCATTTCCTTGGTTGTTTTTTGTACCTTTATTTCTGTGTACCCAACTTTAGTTTTCCTGATACAGCACTCCCTTCAGTACTTCTTGGAGAGCTGGTCTGGTGTTGGTAAATTCTTTCAGGTTTTGTTTATCTGAGAATGTTTGTGTCTTTTTTTCCCATATGAAAGATAATCTTGCTGGGTATAATATTCTTGATTGAAATTGTTTTTCACTTAACACTTTGAATATATTTTCCCATTCTTTCCTTGCTTGCATTGTTTCCCATGAGAGGTCTGATGTTAGCCTGATGGGATCCTTTGAAAGTAACTTGACATTTCTCTCTTGCCAATTTTAGTATCTTGTCTTTTTCTGTGGTTTTGTTCAGTCTGTCTATGATGTGCCTTGGAGACGAACTTCTTGGATTGATTCTATGTGGGGTCCTTTGTATTTCTTGGGTCTGGATCTTTGAGTGCCTCTCTAGGCTTGGAATGTTTTCTTCCAGGATTTCATAGAATAGATTATCAATGCCCTTACTAGTTTTTTCACCTTCTGGGATACCAATTATCTTGATGTTTGCATGTTTAATGGCATCTAGTATTACTCGTATGTTGTTCTCATTTTTTTGGGTTATTCTCTCAGTCTTTTTGGTGAATTTTTCTAAGTCAAAGGCTCTATCTTCTACATCTGAGATGCAATCTGCATAATATAATCTGCTTTTAATTCTTTCAAGGGAGGTTTGATTTTCTGTATTATACACTTCATCTCTAACAATTCTGTTTGATTCTTTGTTTTAAGTGTGTGTGCTTTATAAAATTTTTCTAATTATTTATCTATTTATACATTTCCCACAAACATTCACTTTACATATCAAAAAAGTAATGCCCAAACTGCATAGTTCTTGATAGTTAATAAGCAACTTTTATGATGTGTATTTCCTCTTTCAGATCATGCAAGAACTTTCTCAACTCCTGGAACTTGGTATCTCTTTTCTTCTGCATCTTTTGGAGTTCACTGTCTCTTTTCTCTAATATCTCTGTTAGCTTTGTCACTATGACTATTTTAAATTCTTTATCTGACATTTCCACGAGTTCCACTGTATTATCTGTGGAAGATGAAGAGTTATTATTTTCCCTTAGGGGAGAGATATTTTCTTGGTTTCTCATGTTTCTTGTGCCTCTGTGGTGATTTCTGGTCCTCTGATGGATTATATGTTTTTCCCTAGATTTTGGAATTCAATCTGAGCATTCAGAGGCAAGCAGGAGAAGATGACCTGCAATTTCTAAGCAGTACCATTCTTCTCCCTTTGTGCAGCAGATTCAATGGAAATTGTGGATTAATGTGACCCTAAAAGTATTCAGATATTTGGCTACTGTGCATCTAGACCTGTCTAGAAACTCAGTGTGTGGAGGCTGAGCAGAAAAATGGAAAAGGTAAATAGAAAAGAAAAAAGAAAAAAGAGAAAAACCATACAAAAACAATAACAAAAGAGTTTTAAGCAATAAAAGAAAATTGTGCAGTGTGCTAGCACGCTGTGCACATAGAGCCACTCGGAACTCAGATATAGATGGCTGGTGGTTGGTTTGTCCTGTAGGAGTGTGTTATTTCGGGCCCCACAGGGGTGAGGGGTGAGGGTAAATGTATGAATGAGCAAAATAAAAGAGCAGCAGAGAGCTAAGAAGTTTAATAATGAAAAAAATTCAAAATATATAGAGAGGGGTGGAGAGAGGCAGAGAGAATAAGTAGGGAGCTCTAACCTGGCTCTTGGCTCAATCTTGGGGGCAGGAGGGTGAAGTCTGGGCAGAGGTCTTCAGTGGTCCTAATCCCTGAATGGAGCCTCTCAGAACTCAGATATAGATGGCTGGTGGTTGGCTTGTCCTGCCTCCTGGCTAGATCTGGGGGGCAGGAGGGTGAAGTTCAAACTGTAATTTTGACAAAAGATATATAGAAAAGATTGAATACAGCAGTAAAGCATAAAGAAAATATGCATAAATTAAAATAAAATAGTGGCCCAACTGTCATGGCACAAAAGTAGAACATTCTGCAATGTTAGAGATCATATGGAAGGTCAGAACTCAGTTCCTGGGTTGACCTGGCTGTCTGTGAAGGGTTGAGGGGGGAATCATGGTGTTAGACCCTGTTGAGGGTGCTCTTCTTCCTCTCTAAATAAATAAATACATTAATATACAAAAGAAAAACATCAAAATAGGAAGCGACTCACAAGTACAGTTTAGCTACTGTATTTGTTTCCTGTTGTTGCTGTAACAAATTTCTACACACTTGGTGGCTTAAAACAACATAAATTTATTACTTGTGCTTCTGGATGTCAGAAATCTCAATCAGGTCTTACTGGGCTAAACTCAAAGTGTCAGCAGGGCTATTTCTTCTGGATGCTCTTGGAGAGACTTTTTCCATGCTTTTCCCAGTGTCCAGAGACTGCCTACATTCCTTGGTTTGAGGCCTCCTTCTGTCTTCAAAACCACAATGTTTGCTCAAGTCTTCCTCATATGGCATTTTTTTTTTGAAAGAGATTTTCACTATAGGGTGCGTGCGCTTGCCAAACAGACAGAGAGAGACATAGAGACAGAAAGCGAGAAATCACCCCCCTGGGGGGATGGTCACGCCGCAATCCCTTCTCCTCCATTCTCCTCTCGGGATCTTGGGCACGCACGGACACGTGCCCGGCGTGAGTTTTAAGCCACCGGGTCCGGGACGTGAACTGCGGTGGACTACGTGGGAGTCCAGCGACATAGCCATTACACTAACTGCTGATTCCCCTCATATGGCATTTTTCAAACACTATTCTGCCTTTCTCTTCCACATTTAAGGACTTCTGTGATTACATCGGCTGCCTGGATAAAACAGGATAGTCTTCCTGTTTTAAAGTCATCTGCTTAGCAACCTTACTTCCATCTACAAACTTAATCCCCCTTTGCCATGTAAATTGACATGTTTCCAAGTTCCAGGGATTAGGAGGTAAACATTTTGAGAGGCCATTATGCTGGCTACCATAGCCATTAGCAGGAGAGAGATGAAAAGTGTGTTATTTTGGGCCCCACAGCCTAGTGGTTAAGGATGCCAGTCCCACATGGCCACCTATAGTTGGAATCTCTGCCCCAGGGGCTTGAAAACATGTTGGGTGCATGTGTGTGCAGGCCCCAAATCTCAACAGCATAGAGAAATGAGGGAGAAAGGATTTCAGTGTGATCACATCCAATTGGAAATACTGTCTTCTTCTCTTTGTGTCTCTCTGTCTCTCTTGTGAGTGCACACATTTTTGGCAACTAAAAAGAATGAAAGAGAAAGAAAGAATAAAAAAAAAGAAAAAGAGGTCACTGTTCCCTGCTCCTCCTCTCCGGCCATGGCGTTCATGTACGCCACCTTCTGGCACTGCTGCTCACCCCACACTCATCTTCTTCACCATCTGATTAAAGCATTTGATGAGCTCAAGACTGATTAGAAGAATCTTATAGACCAGTGTAATACCCTCAATCCTCTTGTACTTCCAGAGTACCTTGTCCATGCTTTCTTCTGTGTCATGTTTCTTTGTGTAACAGAGTGGCTTACCCTGGGTCTCAATATGCCCCTGTTGGCATACCATATTTGGAGGTATCTGAGTAGACCAGTGATGTCTGGACCAGGACTCTATGACCCTACAACCATCATGAATGTAGATATTCTAGCATATTGTCAGAAAGAAGGATAGTGCAAATTAGCTTTTTATCTTCTAGCATTTTTATACTACCTATATGGCATGATCTATGCTTTATTGTTTGTTGTTTTTTGTTTGTTTGCTTTGAGAGAGGATTTTGCTATAGGGTGTGTGTACTTGCTAGAAAGACGGAGACAGACAGAGAGACAGAAAGCGAGAAATCACCCTCAGGGGGGATGGCCACACTGCAATCCCTTCTCCTCCATTCTCCTCTCAGGATCTTGTGCACACATGTGAGTTTAAGCCACTCGGTCCAGACTCAAACCATGGTCGACTACATAGGAGTCCAGTGAGATAGACATTACACCGACTTCTGGTCCCTGCATGATCTATGTTTTGGTGAGCTCTTAGAACAACACACAGAAAAATTGGTCCAGTTAAGTGCATGCAAAAAGCCACCAAATGAAGGGATTCTATCTGGCAAGATACTGTTTCCAAGAGTAGCCTATGGAATCTGATCAGTTACTTTAAAAAATGACTCCTTATTTTTTAAATGTTTCCACATTTTTTGCTTGTGGAAAGACTGTTTTCATATGTTATACTTGGATAAAGAATTTAAATGGAATTACGTATAAATTAATATAAAATGATTACCTCTGGTGTTGACAGGTTTGAACTTGCACTCCTTAAGGAACAGCCATAATCCCTGAATGATTGCATTAATTACTGACTGTCCTTAGTCCATTGGAAGCTTTCGTTGATAGGAACTTGTAGGGCTCATTTTGGTTTTATTGAGATGCTGTCTAATTATAAATTAGCTGTAGATATCAGGTGCTTCTGATGAACTGAAGTGTATATCCAACTTGGGAGAAACTTCATGGGTTTCCTCATCTATCATATAGATGATTATATATGGATACATTTACAAAAATAAGAGTAGGATTTTTTTCCCTTCAACTTGAATATTATATCTGTATATTGCATGGAGGAGAGTTTTCCCATATTTCCATCAGAGTAATATACTTGCCTTAATTCTTAAGCATAAGCGAACATGATATAAAAATGTATGCTGAATTACTTGTGAAGAATGCATTTACAGCTATTCTAAATTTATTTTTATTTGGAAGACATATTAGGAAATTGGTTATTATGCTTACTGTTTAATCTGATGGTAAATGTATTCTTAAGAATTTGCAAGTACTTAAGATTTTCAAAACTAAATGGAAAAAGTGTGTAACCATCCTGCTGTTCCTTTAGTGCAACACAATAAAACTCTTAAATTAAAAAAAAAAGAAAAAGAAAGAAAGAAGAAAAGGGTGATTTTACTTCAGAGCTGAAGTCCCATGTCAGAATTAACAGTCTCTAGCTATTATGTAGCAATATGATCTCTGGTTCATAGGAGGGGATTCCCTTCAGAGATTTTCAATCCATAAATTCTGTGATTTATTTTTTATTTTTATCCTTCACCAACCAAGTAAACCAACACCTACTGCTTACAAGATATTGTGGAAAGTAGAGTATGGAGCAGCCGGTAGAGTGAAAGTACCCTACAAGCCCTAATTATCTGGATGGCACTTCACTTAATCTCTTATTCAACACACACACAAAAAATACTTTAAAAACATTTATAGTACTAGTTGTTTTATTATATGTAATCATTCTATTTTCAGAAAGTGCATGCACTTGCCAGAGAAAAAAAGGGAGAGACAGAGACGGTGGGAAGAGGGCAAAAGCATTTCCCAATGGGGTATGGTCATACCAAAATCCCTTCTTTATTTCTCCATACTGTCAGGATTTGGGGCACAAACACATATGCCCACCATGTTTTTCAAACTGCTGGGATATGAACCACAGTTGACCATCTAGAATCTATCCCTCCCACTATGTGCAGTGCTTAACTGCTGTGCTACAAGGCTGCTTCTCTGCACCCCACTTGCCTCCAATTTTTTTATTGTGCAAAATTTCTATCACGTACAAAAGTAGAGAGAACGTAATGAGTATGCATGTACTTGGCACCTAGCCTCAACAACTCTCAGGATGTGTGCCAAGCTTGTTCCATCTCGACCTCCAGCTCAATTTACTTTTCCTCCTCTTTTTGGATTATTTTGAAGTCAACCTAAGTCATATCAGTTCATCTGATGGTTCTTTAAATCCTTTAAATCTGTAAATCTTTCAGTTCAACTCAGCTCGAGATTTTGTGAGGCCTGGCATTGTCATTATTTTGGCATACCCTTGGAACCTGAGTCTCATTTTTCTATAAACAGAGGGTTTCTGATTAGATGAGTTTAAATTTCCCACTAGTTCTTTTTGTTTTTTAGAGAGTTTTTTTTTTTGGTCATAGGGTGTGTGCACTCTCTGGAGAGACAGATAAGCAGAAAGTGAGAAATTACCTCCTAGGGGGATGGCCATGACATAATTCATTCTCTGCTTTGGACTTTGGGCATGCACACACACATACCCGGCGTGAGTTTCAAGCCACTAGCTCTGGGACTCGAACCGAAGTTGGCCATGTGAGAATTCAGTGCCTTGATCAGCACACCAGCTGTTGCCTCCCATCCCATTACTTCTCAGAGAGTTGGTTATTATTTTTCCTATTTTTCAGGCTTGTATTTTAATTTTTTAAATATAATTTTATTAAACAATTTAAAATATACCTCTTAGAGAAGGTATATCTTTCTATATTAAAAAATTCCATAAATGCATGCCCTATGGTACATACCTAATGTTACACAATGGAATGAATCTTTTCCGTCTGTTCTCAAATATCTTGTTGAGAAAAAAAAAATGAATATGAGAAGTCATAGAGAATACTAACAGCTCAATTCTTTCAATTCTGACTCTCTGCAATCAAGTCATACAAAATTCCCCTGGTGGAGTAGAGTCAAACATTTAAGTTAAAATTTTAATGAAAAATAACTATTAATTAAATTATTTGAACTCAAGCACCACTTCTTTTTTAGGGGAGTTTTTTGTTGTTGTTGGTTTTTTTTTTTTTTTTTTTTTTTTTTTTTTTTTTTTTTTTGTTTTGTGGAAGTGTCACACGTTTTTTTTTTTTTTTTTGCTACAGGGCACGTGCACTAGCCAGAAAGACCCCCAGGGAGGATGGTCACGCCGCAATCCCTTCTCCATTCTCCTCTCAGGATCTTGGGCATGCACGCACATGCGCCCGGTGTGAGTTGAAGCCACCAAGTTCTGGACTCGAACCACAGTTGACTACATGGGAGTCCAGTGACATAGCCATTACACTAACTGCTGGTCCCGAAGAACCACTCTTGAGATGAAATGGAGCAAGGTAAAGTCTTGCTAGAGCAAGCCCTAATTGTTTGCATGACACTTCATCCCTAACCCAGCAACCTCAGTTTTCTAGAACACATGCAAGAAAAAGCAAAGAAGAAAAAGAAAAACACTTCACAATTTCTACTTCTCAAAATTAAATATCTCCCAGTAATAAAAAATGTATGTTGCACAATTCACACACCAAGATGTGTGCACATCCCTTCAGGAGTGCCTCACAGGCCACGGGTAATATCTTGGCACTCTCTGACCTGTATTCACCTGCCACCAGAAGGCACAGCCTCCAAGGATAAAGGACCAATTCAACAGCCAGGGACAGTCTAGGGACCATCTGGAAGCCTACATGGAAGTCTATGTGGCAAAGCTCAAAATGCCAGTTAAGAGTTGCACAGAAATGCAAGCAAATTATACCACACAGACACCCTGACTCCTTGACTTTAGCTTGGCTACTACTATGGAATAGTGGCTCCCTCAGTCAGCAGGACCACAGCAAAAGGCTCATGAGCATGGTCACTAGGGAAGGTTTTGGTTTAGAAGCTAGAGAAAATCCTTCCTCTCCATGGATCTATACATGAGAGGAATCTCCAAGGATCAGGATTCCTGAGTATGGAAGTATCAGCAAGAGATGGAAGTGAAGAGTAACTTGGGGCCAGAGACACATACCTGAGGAGATGTCAGTGCAAGTTCAGAGAAATGGTCAATGAACCCACCACACTTGGCAACTGCCATAACCTGATGTATTCTAGTCTGCAAGGCCAAGTATTTGGATCCAGTCTCTGTTTGCCAGCATGCAACTCAAAGAAAAAGGGACTAGGAGGTTGGATATCCTTAAGCTCTTCCAGACAGGAAGATTACAGACAAGTCATTGTGGTTAGGTTCAGACACCTGTTTTCTGTGGATTCCACTGCTATTCTATTCTTTTTAAAAAATTTTTTTTCTTTTCATGACACTTCACTTCATCCGGTGGGCCTGTGGGGCACTCCTGAAGGGAGGTGCACACATCTTGATGCGTGAATTGTGCAACATACTTTTTTTTTTTTTAAGAGGTTTTTGCTATAGGGCACGTGCACTCACCAGACAGACAGAGACATAGAGACAGAAAGCGAGAAATCACGCCCCCC
>NW_006209292.1:626501-641227 GCF_000334495.1 Tupaia belangeri chinensis | reverse complement strand
CCCCGCGAGGGGATGGCCATGCCGCAATCCCTTCTCCTCTGTTCTCCTCTTGGGATCTTGGGCATGCACACACACGCACCTGGTGTGAGTTTTATGCCATCGGGTCCGGGACGTGAACTGCAGTCAACTACATGGGAGTCCAGCGACATAGCCATTATGCTAAGTGCTGGTCCCCATACTTTTTTTTTATTACTGGGAGATATTTGATTTTGAGAGGTGGAGATTGAAAAGTGTTTTTCTTTCTCTTCTTTGCTTTTTCTTGAGTGTCTTCTAGAAAACTGAGGTTACTGGATTAGGGATAAAATGAAGTATCATGAAAACAATTAGGGCTTGCTCTAGCAAGACTTTACCTTGCTCCATTTCATCTCAAGAGTGGTTCTTGAATTAAAATAATTTAAATAACAGATGTTTTTCATTAAAATTTTTCTTTCTCTTTTCTTTCTCTCTCTCTCTCTCTTTTTTTTTTTTTGAGAAGTTTTTGCTATAGGGTATGTGTGCTCGCCAGAAAGACAGAGAGAGACAGAGAGACAGAAAGCGAGAAATCATCCCCCGGGGGGATGACCATGCCACAATCCCTTCTCCTCCATTCTCCTCTCAGGATTTTGGGCATGCACACACATGTGCCTTGTGTGAGCTTAAGCCACTGGGTCCGGGACTTGAACCATGGTCAACTACATGGGAGTGCAGCGACAGAGCCATTATGCCATCTGCTGGTCCCTTTCATTAAAAATTTAAAAGATTTTTGTCTACATTATTTTATCTCAGTTTCCTAGTTAGCATCCTTCTCTTAAAAATGCCACACTTCCCTCAACTGATCAGCAGTCAGGATGGATAAAGAGAAATCAGTACATTGCTGAGGTGCTGACAATGGGTTGGATCATTCCTCAGTCAAAGTCCAAGGGCCTTTTAGACAGACATCTGGGAACTCAGGCTTGATTATCCCAGAAGGTCAGTGACTAGACCCATGAGTGTGGATGGAGGCTTAATATATGAGGCATATGATATGAGGCAAGCATGAAAGTAGATGCAAGTCAGTTTTGAGGAGATTCCTGTGTGCCAGGTTAAGAAAATTATATACTTGTATTCACTAAGCAATAGGGAACCTTCAAAAGTTACCCTTGGGAAGCAGCTGAAGCAAGGTGCTGCCAGATGGGGAGAAGAGCTGAGAAAGAAGAAGAGTAGACCAGTGCAGCAGGCTGGCCATGACTGACTTATTAAAGAGTGTCAAGACTCTGCTTATTCAAATAAACTTCCATGGTTCTAAGAGAATTCTTGGGAAGTGAGGCAGGAGTGTAAATCTGAAGCATAGAAAGAGAATTAATCTATTTGGACTGACAACTACAAATTTGAAATATTTTGTACCTAAACCAAGTAGGAAATACCAGACCAAAATACTAACCATTTGCTCATGTGGGATATTAGTTAGTGGAAAACACAGAAAAAGAATGGAAATGCCTTGATAAGATGCTAACAGTGCAATGGCCCACCCGCCTTATTTCCTCCCCACCACACAGCTCTTAAGGAATTCCAGAGTCTATTATCAGCAGGTTTAAAGGCTAATGAAGAAACAATCTTTTTGTAAAGCAACAAAGAACAGAGTTTGAAAGCAGGTTCAGGAGAATGCAAGAAGAAACACTGGTTCAGTGAAAGGCAAACTTCCCTATGGACATGGAATTTTTTTTTTTTAAATACCATACGTTGCTTCGTTGCTTCGCAACCTCTAAAGCCTGTGCTTTGAATGCCTGTTCTGTGGGTAGCACTTTGCTAAATGCTCTATGTGTGGTTAACTGGGGCAGTTTACAAGGAGAAAAAAAAGAAACCAAAAAAAAAAAAAAAACCAAGCAAAATGAGAGTCGGAGCAAGAGAGTTCAAGCAGCTTTATTACGTGTTTTCAAGATTGCCGAACAGACGCTGAGGTTACTCTCAAATGGAACACGCTGTAATGCAGTTGTTCAAAAACTGCTGGATTAAGTGACTGTGGAAAGTGTTTGAGAGAATTGTTTAATAGAGGAAAAGAGGAGAGAGAACCAAGATTCAGATGACCATCCCCAAAGTGGCATTGAGAAAGGGGTTCTGTATTTCATAGGGTGAAAAGAGAGGCCAATTAGGCAAATGGCAGGAAAAGAGAACTTAGAATCTTGCCTTTGATGCCCACAAACCTGTGGCCTTGGGCCAGTCACGTCACATGTCTGAGCCCTTTTACCTATATGTAAAAATTTAGACCATAACCCTTGCCTTGTTGACAACACAGCATGACTGGCAGGTTTCAGAGACAAAATGTAGGGCACACTCTGCATATACATGTGGCATCGTCTTCTCCTCCACCCAACTGTGAGCAGCTTACATCTTATTCATTTCTTTTTTAAATTCTCAGCAATGACTTTATATAGACATTTCACAAACATTTAATTAGCTCCCTGCCCTCAATAAGTACAGAATCAAGTGTGAAAGAAAGGATAATGCCTTGTTTATATAGTCTAAAGCACTTCATAAATACTTGTGAAATGGGTGGATGGCAAGTGGTGTTTCCTCTTTAGAGCCATTAACCTGGTGCTATGGAACTTGGAAGCCTTGTGGCCCTTCTGAGTGCCCCCTCTCACTCCATACCAGCTCTGGCATCTCTCTTGCAGTTTTCCTTTCCATTCCAAACATTGGCATCATCTTTAGTGATCTTGGCATTTATGAGGATGAACCATCCAGCACCTAGGCTTCAAATATTGTCTCCAGTGCCTTCCTCCACCCATCATGACTTGGAAGTTACCATAAATCACACATGCTTGCTCCACCTTGGAACACTTTCACATGGCTTCCATACTACCTGATCTCCTCTACTGCCAGCTTTCTAATTAATTTATTCTCATCATATCAGTGATTCAACTATATGGTTACTTTCAACCAAATGACCCTTCAGTTTTCCTATCTATTTTTTCCCTTCTGTCTTTATTTCTCCCCTTTCCCATTTTAGACCCCACATGCATCATCACCTTCAACCAGCATTGTTCTCAGTCTGTGACAAGAGGGCCCTTGCGCTGACCCCATGCCTTAGGAAGCTTTGGAGCACCTTCATGATGTTTCCTTAGTTTCTACCTAAAGTTTAGGACCAGCCAGGGACAGCAGTGCTATGCAGGTAGAGTATCTTGAGCCTGGGTCAGGACCTTCGTATGTCTCAGTCCTCATTTCTTGGCTTGAGGGCACTCTCTGATCCCATACCCTACATGTAGGGTTGACCAGATGCCACCAAGAGCCTCAGATATCCATGCCTATAAGTTTGTCCAAAGGCCTCATGACTGAGCCATGGTTCCAGGAGGGAGGCCTGGTAGAAAGGTACCCTCAATGACTGGTACAACATTTCTTTGGTAACATTGGGCCAGATTGGGCTTCCAGGATAGTAATGACATACTGATTTGGTATGAATTTTACTTGCAATGGACAAAGGATGAATTTAGAGCTCTGAATTCCTAATCATCCACCACTGACCCTTGAGCTTGTGCCATATGTGTACATTCAGACTGTGGCACCAATTTCTGTCTACAACACTCAATTGTGGGGGGAGGCAGTGACAGTTATCACTTATTTGGTGTACCTCACCCACTCCCACCTACCATTGCTGGCACCCAGAGTGTCACCTGGCCCCCATGCAGGCTTCATACTAGTTGTCCATCTCCCATCTGAGGACGTCCATGCCTATCTCTTCTGAAGGCTTTTGAGATTATTGCTTTGCACCTCCTACACAACTTTCTGATTAATAGCTCCTTTTACCACAGATCAATATGGTGATGTCATGCTTTTCCAGGTTGGTCTTAATCTCAGAGAATGGACAGACATTCCTTACATAAATGAGACTGCTCTTCACATTTCGCTGATGGGCAACTCACTTGACATTGTCCTATAAAATACCTTATTGTCACATTTTCCTGCATATTCTGAAGAAGGCATGCATTTGTGGCTATCATCGATGAAATGCAGTAACAATGTTTGAGGGAATCCTTTGGAAGCTAATGTTTCTGAGTGGTCCAGTGGACAATGCCAGTGTTTTGAGTAATGGTGTAACCAGTGTGAAGTTAATGGCATCAGGACCTGCAGAAGCAAAAATATCTAGATTGTTCTAACACAGGTGCCGAGAGTCATAACATTGTGAGTAACAACGGTGACACTTTTTTGCCCCTCTTAGTGGGAGATCTTACACCAGTCATTCATGGTGCATTGGGCAGTAAGGAACATGAAGAGACACTTCCCGGGTCTGAGCAGAAAGACATGAAGCTAGACCCCAACCACAAACTATTGCATGTGCCAATGGACCAATTAACATCTAAGCACCTCCTTTTTCCCTTTTAAGCTCAATCTACCTCAACAAATCACTGCCTCATGTGGGCCTATAGATTCGATAATATGTTTTCATTAACTTGTTTATGTAGACAGATTCCGTATAAAAAGTAGTTGTACACCCTAGGGGCAGCCCCAATATCACCTCCTCTTTTTCCAACCTTCTGAGCTGTCACACTCCATTCCCAGTCAGTGGCAATTCACTGAAAAATTCTAGACTTGATTGAATCCAACTGGAAGTTTCTTCCAGGCCTGCTTTTAAGTTTCTGAGTGATACTGGGGGAAAAAACTCACATCATACACAGATACTGTCACATATTCAACAATACTCTGCTCTTTAAGTCTTCACAACTCTTTCTTGAAACAGTCTTCTTCTAAAAACCTTCAACCACTCCCATTTTTCCTTTTAGCTACTGCCCAAGTTCTCTTCTTCTGAGTCAAAAACTTCTCAGAAGACTTACCTGCAGTCATGCTCTCTATTGCCTCACCTCCAACTCCTCAACTCTGTATAATCAGTTTATACACCATTACCTCATAGAGTTGATCTAGACATCACCAGTGGCCTCTGTGTTACTAAATTAAGGGTACTTGAATGTCTATTTCACTTGACTTACCAGAAGCACTATCACTGACCTCTTTTTTTCTTTTTTTAAAAAAATTACGGTTCTAAAGTTTGTCCACTTCCCAAAGATAGGCAGAGATGAAAAAAGGAAAGTGAGAAAGCACCTCCCATGGGGAATGGCCATTCATAGTCCTTTCTCTTCTATTCTTCTCTTGGGATTTTGGGCATGCACACACACACGCTCAGCATGCTTTTCAAGCCATCCGGTCTGGAATTTGCACCACATAGTCAGCCAAGTAGGATCTAGCCACCTTAACTTCTACACCATCTGTTGGACCCTTTTTCTTCTTATGTCACTCTTGCTTTGGATTCTGTAAGGGTGACAAGAAGGTGTTTGACCTATAAGGAATAATAACTGTGGCAAGGTGGTTTGGAGGGTAGAGCACAGGCAGTGAGGGCAAGGATCATGGAGAAGCTGCTAGGACCAAGCCTAGGTTATGTTGTATTAATTTATAACAGGTACAATGTGGATGATCAACTGGTCTTCAGGGACGGTGCTGGGCAGCACAGGGATGGGAGGAGACACTAAAGAGGATTTCCCAGAACCATGGGTTTCCCAGAACCAGGAATTTTCCAGAACCAGGGATTGTGCCAGAATAGCACAAGGCAAGCACAAGAGCCAGTGCCCTGCAGGTGGCTCCCTGTGCTATTGAAAAATCTTGTTTTAGGGGCCAGCTAGGCAGTAGGAGAGACAGTGGGGTGAGGAATGAGAGCTGGGCTGGAACGATCTGGAAGGCTTGAGGGCCTAAGAAGGGGGGCTTGGATTAGAGATAGGAAAGGGAGAAGTGTTTCTAGCTTGAAGTTCTTGAGAGTGGAACAGAGTCCTAGAGTATGGTGTATGGTCCTAGGAGGTAGCGGAATTTCTGGGAGACCAAGGAAGAGGATAAAGGGACCCCTGACTCTGAGCAGATAAGAGACTGGGAGGCGAAATGAGGGTAGGACACCATAACGGTCCAGTAGGGAGTCAGGGAGAAGGAAAGACTAAATCATGGTGTAAGGGATGACTGCAGAGGTCTCAGTAGAGAAAGGCAGGCCAAGCTCACTCAGATCAGCCTTCCAAAGCCTGGGATGGGCTTGGCTGAACTTTGGAAAGGAGACCTTCACTGCTGCGGAACCATTTTCTTTCTGATAACATCTTAATTGCCATAGCATCAATGGGAACTTTAGAGACCAATGTATAATCTGGGTTTAATGTGAAGAGCTAGGAATATGGATGCTGGTTTTTTTTTTTTTTTTTTTTTTTTTTTTTTTTTTTTTTTTTTATTACTTCTTCAAGTTTTCCAGAAGAGAAACTCAAATATGGAAATGTACACGGTGTTGTGAGATGCCCTGGCCTGCAGGGCAAAGGATATGGAACCCTGAGTGGAAGTGGGTTAATGGATTGAGAAAAGACAAAGACACAGACACACACTTAGAGAAACTGGGAATTAGGTAGAACAGGTGTCTCAATGGAGAATGCCACGGCCCTGAGCTGTTCCCAGGTTTATTCTTCTATACAGAAATGGGGGATGGAGAAGCCAGGTATGTTCTATTGTCACAGCTGTGGAGCATCTTGCATCCTGTGGTTCTAAATAAGTTTCCCCTGACCCTCTCTGGCTGACACTCAGCTTCCTTTAATTTACACTATCCTGCAGTGCAATAACAGATTACGTTTTTATCAGAGCTTTCACTTGCCCTGCAGCATAAACACAAAGATCATCTCTACTTTAAAGGTTGCTAGTGGCTAATCCAGCTCTGGCCTCTCTCTACAGTGAGAAAGTAAGTGTTTAGAGATAACCCCATTCACCTACATGACAGTTTATTACCGTCATCATAAATTAGAGCTGTTTCATTAGTTGCTGACTACTGATTTCCCCCACTGGCATGGAGTTTCATGAGAGGAACGACCTTGTAAGTCTTTCATCACTACATGTGTTGTACATGTGATGGGCTGGTCCCTCTATAAATGTAAGTTCTATAAATGAATGCCTGGAGGCTTATTGCTCTAATCAGGAGGTCTTTTTTTTTTTTTTTGAGAGGTTTTTGCTATAGGGCACGTGCGCTCACCAGACAGAGACAGAAAGATAGAAAGCGAGAAATCACCCCCAGGGGGGATGGCCACGCTGCAATCCCTTCTCCTTCATTCTCCTCTTGGGATCTTGGGCACACACGCACACGTGCCCGGCATGAGTTTAAGCTGCCAGGTCTGGGACTCAAACCGCGGTCGACCACGTGGGAGTTCAGCGACATAGCCATTACGCTAACTGCTGGTCCCAGGAGGTCTTTATACTTTTAGAAATAGAAGGGTGTAGTGATGAAACTCTTGAATTGTCCTGTAAATGTGAATGCTTCTTAGGACATTGAATACAGCAGAGATAAAGAAAAACAGTCACAAAGATGCCCAGTAATGCTTAGGAGAAAATAATTAGAAAGGTAGCAAAGAACAAAACATGTAGTCTCAGATGTGATGGTGCTTGAGGATCTGTCATTCATCTGTCACTGGTATACCTTGCCTCTCAGTCTGTCCCCAAATACACATAATGTGTGTCCTGAAATACACTAATACTAGTACCACCTCCAGCCTTCCACCAGGTTAGGTGTTCGGTGTACTGCTCCCATAAATGATTTCATCACTCATTCCTTCATGAAGCAGTCATTGACTGAGGCATGCTGCCAATCCCTGCTCATTAGCCTGTCACTGTGGATATTTGTTTTCTTTGACTGTTATCCTGCCTCCTTGTCTACCAGAGCGTCTCCTTTAGGACAAAGTACACAGTTTCAAAGTTGCTTCCAGCTGTGCCACATCCCTGCAAACCTTGGTGACACCTATGAGATTGCATTTAAATATCAAGCACCATTTACTACATATTTTACGTGACTCTGCAACACTGCATTTGGTTGATCACTTCTTTCTCATTCCTCCAAGTTCCTCCCACACCTGCTTTCCTTCTCTCTTCCTGGACCTGAAGAGAGGCTCTATCCAGTCCTTGTGCTGAAACCTTCTAGAAGGTCTAGTTTTGGAAGATTTTAAGTTTTCTAATAATACTCAAAAGATGTGAAACAAACAAAAAGCTCTCATAGATTTGCTGAGTTGGAAGAAATTAGAGATACCTAAGTATATAGTGTTTAATCCATACTTGCCATTCTGTAAATGTTTACTGAGTTGAATCTAATACACTCCCAATCTGTACCCTCACACTCACACTTTTAGAGATGAGGAAATAAAAACTTAGAGAAATAGAGCATGCCTGTCTGAGTCCCATGGTGGAAGAGCTGGGACTGAAATCTCAGGTTCCCAACTCCTGGGTTAATACTTTTTGCCATCTTTATATTGTTTTTGGCAATTCCTAGTCTTCTCTATTCACCCTGTCTTCTGCTTCTCAAGTTTAGATTTAAAAAACTCTCTCACTTGTCATTCATTTCTTTTTTCTCCTCCCTACTACCCATATTAGATTTTAATAGTTTCCCCTTAGCCATATTGTTTGCTACTTGCCCTCCTTCCCTCTCTGTCTGGAATATTTTCTCTTAACAAAGAGGCCCAGTATCTTCAGTAGGAGCAATTGACAAAGTCAGAAAGAAAGGAAAAAAAAAAGGCTTCAAGTTGATGACCCTAAGTATAAAAGGGGACGAGCAGGCTCTACACTCTATAATTGCATTTAGTGTGCCATTCTGAAGGAAGTACTCTAGGTCTTAGGAAGGTAGGCTCAGATGCTAGTCAATTTCTATATTATCTTTTTCCTTCAGAGATACAGAAATCTTCATTTGTACTCACTCAAAAAAAAGGAATGTTAGATATTAAATGTTAAGGATTTGAAGAACTAGTTTAAATTCCTTGTAAATACATCAGAGAAAACTCCAGGTTGGCCACAGTTTTAAATGTGAAAAATAAAACTATAGATACATAGAAGAACATATATGTGAATATTTTTATGCACCTGAAGTGCACAAGGTGAATTTTTCTAATATGACATAAAAGCAGGAATTATATGAAAAGACATAAATTTCATCACATATAAGTCTAAAACTTTTATCACAGTACACAGAAACAAATTTTGAAAAAAGTTTGTGATATAGATGTCAAAAAGAAAAGTCTTAATATATAAAAGTTCTTACCAATCTATGAAAAAAGATAATCAACTCAACAGAAAAATGAGCAAAGAACATGAATGGAAAATTCACCAAAAGTTAGTAAAGATTTGAAAAGATCTTCAGTCAAACTATTGATCAGGGAAATACATTGTCAGTGTGAGTATAGATTGGTACACATATTCTGCCAGGAGGTCTGGAAAATTATATGAACTCAACAAGGATGCAAAGGACTATAACCAAGATAGTCATCATAGCCTTGTCTACAAAAACAACACATTAGAAATAATTAAAATTTCTATTAGCGGGATTTAGTTAACTAAATTATTGGTATATTCATACAAAAGAATATTTTCAATGTGTTGAAATTCTAATGTAAATCTATATTTACTGTCATTAAATGAATGTCTTCAGCATATTATTGATAGAAAATCAGGTCACAAAAACAATAAGTATAAAACAAACTTTCTTTTTCATGAAAAAAGAAATGTTCATTGATAAAAAACCTGCACCTTCATATGTTAAAATTTTAGTTATGGGTTTTCTAGCATGTGGTTTTAATGATCTTCTTCTTACCTTTTGAATTGCCTAAATTTTAAATAAATAGTGTTTATTTACTTAATAGCTATTCTTATAATGCTTATATATTTCAGACATTGTTCTAAGAACTTTAAAAATATGAACTAATTTTCTTAGAACAGGAAATAATATAAATAATAAAGTATTTCTAATGGAGGGGTTGAGTGGAGAGGGAGAATCTCAGAAGTGAGAGGATTCTGGATATAATATGAGACTCATATAGAAGAAATTCACCATGTTTTGATTCAAAGCTATCTCCTTTTAATGACACAACAAGGTCAGCAGGTCATGGGAGCCCTATTCCTTTGCCTTTCTCTGATTCCTTTTAGTGATGGGACAACTAATTAGCCATTAAGGATTAACCGAAGAGGGCTTAAGCAGAGGAGCATGCTGGATCTGAGAGAGGGGGGCTTTCAGTCACACAGGCCTGGCTTTGATTCTGGGCTCCACTACTTAAGAGCTGTGTAATTTGGGGCAAGTTGTTTTAGTTTTTGGAATCTCAATGTCCTCATCTGTAAGATGGGGAATAACGTTTATATCATAAGGTGGAATACCTCCTAAAGTTGAGTTCCTTCTCTTTTCCATCTTTGTTTAGGAGCTAGGAAGGCTGGCCTTCACCCTCCCTAGATTATCCTAGCACCCTCCAGTCTGAGCCAACTTGGTTCCAGAACCTTGCTTCCCTCTCTGAGCCCCTAGGTTTATTTGATTGCTAGGTTAACTACAGAGAAAACCATGAAGGCAACCTCAGCTTGTATGACTGATTTTTGGTCTTGGAGTTTGAAAACTTTGCATTTCAAATGCATTCGTTGTCCATTCTATTAAACCTATCCTATAAGTATCATTACTAAACATGGTGTTTGACTGCCATGTGGGTAGATTCTATTTGATATATTCTCTGTCCAGAAATGCTTCTGAGGATGGATCCCTTTTGAAAATGATCAGCAAATTCCAAATATTTCTTGGTTCTCTTTCTCTCATCCCCAAACTCCCCAGGAATTGCTCCTTCTCTTGAGTTCCCAAATTTTAAACATCTCTCCTTCTCACTTTGTTATCCCATACCTTTGAATATAATACAAACATTTGGAACACACCTGACAGGGCTTAAGACCATGGTCAAGATTATGCCTAGAAATAAATCCACATATTTTCAATCAATTGATTTTTGATAAAGATGCCAAGAATACACAATGAGGAAAGGACAGTCTCTTCCATAAATGGTGTTGGGAAAACTGGACATCTATATGCAGAGGAATCAAATGAAACCATTATCTCATGCTATATAAACAAATAAACTCAAAACGAATTAAAGACTTAAATGTAAGATCTGAAATGGAAAAACACTCAGAAGAAAACATAGGGGGAAAGCTATATGGTTTTGGGCTGGCAGAAAATTTTGGCATAAGATCCTAATAGACAAAAACCCCCACAAAAATTGAGCTGGAATATATCTAACTAAAAAGCTTCTGCGTTGTGAAAGAAATAATCAACAGAGTAAAGAGACAGCCTATGGAATGGAAGAAAAAATATATATATATAAATGTGGAAGCAGAGTCCCTGTGTTTTATTTTTATTTTTTAGAATTATTTATATAATTTTATTTATTCATTTATTTTGATTTTTTTTTAAAGAAACACACATGGGGGGAAGGTGAGAAAGCAAGCCACCAGGTCCAGAACTTGAACCACAGTCAGCCATTTGGGAGTCTAGTGCCTCAACCACCATGCCATCTGCTGGCCCCAATATATATTTCTTTTTAGAGAGATTTTTGCTACAGAATGTATGTGCTTACCAGAGAAACAGAGAGACAGAAGGCGAGAAATCACTCCCCAAGAGGGATGGCCACACCACAGTCCCTTCTCCTCCATTCTCCTCTTGGGGTTTTGGGCATGCACACACACGCACCCAGTGTAAGTTTTAAGTCTCTGGGTTCAGGACTCAAACTGTGGTTGACTATGTGAGAATCCAACATCATAACTATTATGCCATCTGCTGGCCCTGGAAGAAAATATTTTAAAGCCATACACCTGTTAAGGGGTGTGTATCCAAAATATGTAAGGCACACAAAACTTAACAGCAAGAAGACAAAGAACCCAATTAAAAATGAGCAAAAAATATATTCCTCGAAAGAAGACATGCAAATAGCCAACAAGTCTATGAAAAAATGCTCATCACTAATCATCAGAGGAATGCAAATCAGAAACATAATAAGATACCACTTCATACCTATTAGAATGACCATTATCAAAAAAGAAGGAAGAGAAGAAGAAAAGTGTTAGTGAAAGTATGAAAAGGGAACCATTGTATACTATTGATGGAAATGTAAATTGATTGAGTAATTATGGAAAATAGAATGGATGTTCTTCAAAAATTAAAACTAGAACTACAATGTGATCTAGCAAATTAAATCAGTATTTTGAAGAGATGTCTGCACTCCCATATTTATTGCATTATAATTCAGTTGCCAAAACGGGAATCAACCTGTGTCCATTAATAGATGAATGGGGGACCAGCAGTTGGTGTAATGGCTATGTCGCTGGACTCCCATGTAGTTGACTGTGGTTCAAGTCCTGGACCTGGTGGCTTAAACTCACGCCAGGTGCATGTGCATGCGTGCCCAAGATCCCAAGTGGAGAGTGGAGGAGAAGGGATTGCCACGTGGCCATCCCCCCCGGGGGGGTGATTTCTTGCTTTCTGAATGGATAAAGACAGTGTGTGTGTGTGTGTGTGTGTGTGTGTGTGTGTGTGTGTATACACATCATGGAATACTAATCAGTCTTCAGAAGGAAATCCAGGGGCCAGCTGGTGTTGTGGTGGTTAAGTTGACTGGATCCCACATAAACTGTGCAGTTAGAGTCTTGGACCCAGCAGGTTGAGGAACATGCCAGGTGTGTGTGTGTGTGTGTGCTCAAAGTCCCAAAGGAGAGAAATGGAGGAGAGGGGATTGTGGTGTGACCCTGTCCCATGGGGGGGGGTAATTTCTCACTTTCCCTCTCTTTCTCTCTCTCTCTCTTTGTCTCTCAGCAAGTGTACATGTAAAATAAAAGAAAGGGGACCAGCAGTTAGCATAATGGCTATGTCACTGGACTCCCATGTTTGACCACAGTTCGAGTCTTGGACCTGGTGGCTTAAACTCATGCCGGGCATGTGTATATGTGTGCTCAAGATTCCGAGAGGAGAATGGAGGAGAAGGGATTGCTGTGTGGTCATCCCCCCAGGGGGTGATTTCTCGCTTTCTGTCTCTCTGTCTCTCTCTGTCATTCTGGTGAGCGCATGTGCCCCATAGCAAAAACCTCTCCAAAAAAAGGGGAAAAAAAAACGCAAAAAAAAAGAAAGAAAGAAAGAGAAGAAAAGAAAGAAAGAAGAGGAAGAAAGAAATGAAAGAGAAAATTCTGCCAGTTGCCACAACATCAATGAACTTGAAGTATATTAAGTGAAATAAGCCAGACACAGTAAGACAAATACTGCATGATCTCATTTAAATGGGGAATCTATTGTTTAGAGATCTATTGTTTAACACAGGACTATAGTGTTCTTGCCACAAAAAATATTAACTATGTTAAATAATAGATCTCGTAATTAGCTTGATTTAGCCATTCTACAATGTATACAAATGTGAAAACATGTTATATACCACAAATATATACAATCTTCATTTGTCAATTTAAAAATTAATTTAAAATAAATTAAATAACATGGAGATATTAATAGGGTTGTGGGGAGTATATATAAATCACTTAAAGTAATGCTTAGCACTTAGTAAGTACTCAAAAGTGTTAGCTAGTATAACTAGTGTTAGCTAGTGTTAGCTAGTATCACTCCTATCAAGTCACATAGAGAAATGTGCTAAGAAGTGCCTTTTCAGTACCTAAAGTAGGCATTCAGCATCCTGACTGGAACCATCAGAATATGGCAGGGCCTGTGACCAGCAGGTAGTGTCTATTCAAGCCCCTTTCGTCTCTGGCCTATAGAAGCTGGAGAAGGACTCTGGCACTGGCTCTAAAGCTCAGGTGACCTGGTCAAGTGCTTTCACTTCTCAGTTTCCAGTTGCCACATCTGTGAAGGGAGAAAGTATACCTGGGTGATTGCAGTAATTTCTGTCACCTGAGTCAAGGAGAATTATCCTGGCCCAATGTTATGCTGTAGAAGAAACCACCTACACCAATTTCCTCTTCAAGATGCACAGGGGCTGTTCTTATTCTTTCTTATGTAATAAGCTCTCTTACAGAACTTGGTGCCTTTCAAAGGATGCTTGTGAAGAGCACTACTGAGGCATAGTCTTCACTGCTTTCAACAATTAAGTCTTGTTATTTCTCTACCTCCAGATCAACTCTGTAGCTGGTCTCATACAAGAAATTGCATTAGTAATTAAGATTTATCTGTTCCTTGAAACATCATTGTATTTTTTTTTCTGCCCATTTTAGGGCACTTGTCATCCTGTCCCTTGAAGTCTAGTTTTGTGCTTATCAAGGTGGCCTTGAAAACTGTGAACAACTTCAGGATAGAGATTCAGCTTCTTTACCTTTTAATCCCTGAGCACTTAACCTAGACCCTATATGGCAATGATTCTGAAAGCACAGAACATCAGTTTTGGAATTACCTTGGGGAGAAATGTGGAAATATAGATCCCAAGCCTTCTTTCCACCTGTGTGAATTACAATCTTGGAGGAAGAGGAGCGAGAGTCTGCATTTTACCAGTTGTTTTCAATTATTTAGATGCATGGTATAGTCTGAAGACCATTGGGCTAGAAATTCTAAGTATTTAGTTGAAGGCTCAGTGGGACAGAAATTATTTTCTCAGTTGCCAGCTAAAAACACTGAACTAGTCAGTTTTAAGGTCCTGTTCAGTACTAACGTGTTCTGCTTCCAAGAATAAAATTTTGGAACTTCTCTTTGTCTTTCCAACCACAACAAATTACCTCCACGTACATTTCTGCAGAGTTGACTTCTTAAAGCAAACTCCACTGTCGGATCCCTTCCGAATGGCTTCAGTAAGTTATTTGGGTAATTCCAGCTTTGGGAAGAATTCCAATCAATCATCAGCAAAATCCCACATGCCATGGAGGAAAGAGCAACTTCTTTTCTTCCTTCCTGGCCTGGGGTTTTGGAAGCAACTCTCTTCTTTCCATGTGCATCCAGC
>NW_006209292.1:592580-611216 GCF_000334495.1 Tupaia belangeri chinensis | reverse complement strand
GAACCCATCAGAATATGGCAGGGCCTGTGACCAGCAGGTAGTGTCTATTCAAGCCCCTTTCTTCTCTGGCCTATAGAAGCTGGAGAAGGACTCTGGCACTGGCTCTAAAGCTCAGGTGACCTGGTCAAGTGCTTTCACTTCTCAGTTTCCAGTTGCCACATCTGTGAAGGGAGAAAGTATACCTGGGTGATTGCAGTAATTTCTGTCACCTGAGTCAAGGAGAATTATCCTGGCCCAATGTTATGCTGTAGAAGAAACCACCTACACCAATTTCCTCTTCAAGATGCACAGGGGCTGTTCTTATTCTTTCTTATGTAATAAGCTCTCTTACAGAACTTGGTGCCTTTCAAAGGATGCTTGTGAAGAGCACTACTGAGGCATAGTCTTCACTGCTTTCAACAATTAAGTCTTGTTATTTCTCTACCTCCAGATCAACTCTGTAGCTGGTCTCATACAAGAAATTGCATTAGTAATTAAGATTTATCTGTTCCTTGAAACATCATTGTATTTTTTTTTCTGCCCATTTTAGGGCACTTGTCATCCTGTCCCTTGAAGTCTAGTTTTGTGCTTATCAAGGTGGCCTTGAAAACTGTGAACAACTTCAGGATAGAGATTCAGCTTCTTTACCTTTTAATCCCTGAGCACTTAACCTAGACCCTATATGGCAATGATTCTGAAAGCACAGAACATCAGTTTTGGAATTACCTTGGGGAGAAATGTGGAAATATAGATCCCAAGCCTTCTTTCCACCTGTGTGAATTACAATCTTGGAGGAAGAGGAGCGAGAGTCTGCATTTTACCAGTTGTTTTCAATTATTTAGATGCATGGTATAGTCTGAAGACCATTGGGCTAGAAATTCTAAGTATTTAGTTGAAGGCTCAGTGGGACAGAAATTATTTTCTCAGTTGCCAGCTAAAAACACTGAACTAGTCAGTTTTAAGGTCCTGTTCAGTACTAACGTGTTCTGCTTCCAAGAATAAAATTTTGGAACTTCTCTTTGTCTTTCCAACCACAACAAATTACCTCCACGTACATTTCTGCAGAGTTGACTTCTTAAAGCAAACTCCACTGTCGGAATTTGGACAGAGAGTGTCCCAGTTTAGGTAGTCATTTGTCACCACGCCCTCCCTTTATTCTTGCACCAGCATCCTTGCTGGTCCCCCCTCCCCTCTTTGATGAGGTAAATATTCCCACCAGCCCAAAGTTCTGATGGTGGCTCTCCCCTGGGCCACGCTGCCTCCCATAGCTTCCAATCAATCACCTAGATGAGAAATTCCAAGGTCCTGCTTTCTGAATCTGGCTTTGAAGACCCCTGGTGACTTGGCCCTGACCTCTCTGTGCATTCAACAACACCACAGGCTCTAGTTCAGTGTTTCTCTAGATGTTGATAGCTGTTTTCAGAGTCACCTGGAAGTGCTTCTAAACTTAAGAGTTCAGCTACAAATGTCAGAAGTAGGATTATATATGTAAAATGGAGACTAGATTCAGAAGCCAGGCTGAAACAGGATTGGAAGAGACGTATTGGGAAACAATGAGGAAAGCTGTTAACATTTGAAGTCAATGGTGGTGAGTTACTGTTAAGTCTCTGTTATTGACTATAAAGTCTGTGACTCTGAATGTTATCCCTTTTGATTTAACATCTTTCAATGGCTTCCCATTGCCTATAGAATAAAGATAAATACCATTCTCCTTGCCCATAAAACATTCGACAGCATGTTCCCTTCCTATATATTCTTCCTCATCTCCTTCTACTCTCTCTGTGTGACCTAATCAATTGTCTGGCATTGCTGGGCTACTTGGAGTTCTTTTTTTCTTTTTTCAGCACACAAAATTGTTTAATGTGAGCTTTCACTGTATAAGAGCCTTCACAAGGAAATGAAGTTTCAGAGAAACAGAAATGTGTATTTTTATGCTTAAGTTAGATGAAGAATAGTCAGTTCTTATACAGATCAATGACTTCCTATTCTCTAAAACTTTTTAAAAAGATTTTTTGCTGTATAGTGTGTGCACTCACCAGAGAGAGATGGAAAAAAGAAAAGTGAGAAATCACCCTCAAAGGGGATGGCTATGCTTCAACTCCTTCTCCTCCATTCTCTTCTTGGGATTCTGGGTATGTATATACACATACTCAGAGTGATTTTCAAGTTGCTGGGTCCAGGACTGGAACTGTGGTTAGCCATGTGGGAATCCAGAGCATTAACCACCATGTCACCTGCTGGTTCCTCCATTCTCAAAGTCTGCTCTTTTTCTTGCCTGGGTGCCATCATTTCCTCTCATCTGTCTCTCTTGCTCTCCAAGACCTCTCTTAACCTCTCCATGGAATGAAAACTCTCTTCTATGGGTCCATGGCATCTTTCCCTGTCTTCCTATGGGGTTGGCAGTAGCTTTTTTTCTCTCTGTCTTCATAGGTTCTGAGCAAGTTTGCCTAGTCCTGGGAACTTGAGTTCTGTCAGTATCTTCTGGAGCACTCACCCAGTCCAGGGCCCCATGTGGAGTGATTATTCCAGAGAAACTTGCTGGATAAATCTATTCATAAAAATATTTAAGTAAGATTAGTTGAGATGAGACTAAAGCAGACCAGATTAAATAATAATAATAATCAAAGATGAGGTGTAATATTTCTGAAAGTCTAGGAGAGAAGAAAGAGATAGAAAGTAAGATCCTCAGACTTTTTCCACAGGGAAGGGTGTGTCACCACAGAAAGGTTACTTCTGGGGCCAGGAGGTGGTGTGGTGGTTAAGGTACTTGACTTCCACATGGTCAACTGTGATTCAAGTCCTAGACCCAGCAGCTTGAGAATCACACTGGGTAGATGTGAGTGCCCAACATCCCGAGAGGAGAATGGAGAAGGGAGAAGGGATTACAAGTGTGGCCATTCCCCCTGGGGTTGATTTTTCCATTTCTCTTCTCAGTCTCTCTCCAATAAGTGCACACATCCTATGGCAAAAACCTAAAAGAAAAAAATGTTACGTCTGAGCCAGCCCTATAGCCTAGTGGTTAAGGGAGCTGGATCTCCCATGGCTGAATGCATGGTTGAAGTACTGAGCCTGTCACTTCGAGAAATATGCCAGAAGTGTGTGTGTGTGTGCGTGTGTGTGTGTTTATGCCTTAAATACTGACAGGATGGAGAAATAGAAGAAAAAGGACTATAGTGTGACCATACCTTATTGGGGGGGGAGGTTCCTCCATTTCCCTCTCTCTCTCTGTCTCTTATGAGCAAACACTCCCACTGGAAAATTTTAAAATATTGAGTCTGCCTATGACTATCTGTGAGAATGCCTCAACCAACTCTGGCTATGATTACCCTACATTCTCAAGATTGGAAACAAAAGTGGGCCTCAGGGTGGGAGTGGGGTGGCAAGGTTAAAAGAACATTTGCACAGGGAAAATATGCTTACAAATGTCTCACTGATGTGTTCCTTGCTTTCAGTAGAGTTCCCAGATGGTCAGCCATTCCAATGGCTAGTTCTTCTATGGGTGATGACTGTGCTAGTCTCAGCACTGAGTCTGAGGTTTTTTTTTTTTTTTTAGAGGTTTTTGCTATAGGGCACGTGCGCTCACCAGAAAGACAGAGACAGAGAGATAAAAAGTGAGAAAGACAAATCACCCCCCCCGGGGGGGATGGCCACACCGCAATCCCTTTTCCTCCATTCTCCTCTCAGGATCTTGGGCACACATGCACATGTGCCCGGCATCAGTTTAAGCCACTGGGTCCAGGACTCAAACTGTGGTTGACTACATAGGAGTCCAGTGATACAGCCATTATGCTAACTGCTGGTCCCCCAAGTCTGAGTTTTTGACATGTACTACCATATTACTATATCAATCTACTAACGAATCACTTGTATCCTGTATCTGGAGAGCAGTAAAAATCCAATTATTATTCAGAAAAGTCCAGTAAATTGGTTGTAGAATGGCATGCCACAACTCAGAGAAAAAACATTGCCAACCTTATATAGATATCTCAAATGTGGTATTCTCTGTTGAAAATGATGAATATGGTATTACCATTGATTTAACTGTCACACACTACACACACGCTTTGAAAATCCATGCTGTGCCATACAAAGATGTACAAATAAATGTAAATAAGAAATTATAAAATAAAATTTAAATCTAAAAGGTGCTTAGTAAGTTCTTTATTTGGAAAAAGAGAAAAGCAACAACAAAAAATTCTTGGCTATGGGGTTGCTGGATTTCTTATAATCTTGATCAATGAAAGTCTCTCATGGCTTCAATGATCATCTCTTCAAGGTATTCATTCCACACTGCTTTTGTTAGTTCCAATATCTTCAGGATCCCCAGTTCCCTTCTAAGTGGAGAACACCACCTAAGTGTCCATCTTGAACTCTCACACTCAATGTACCTAGACTGAAACTCATCCTTCTCTCTGTCACATCTCCCACACCAACCTGTCTCAGTCTCCTCCACTTACCTCTATTTTGTTATAGTCAAACCATCCTCAAAGCCTCAAGGTCAAATGCTATCTTCGACTATTCTCTATGCCTTGTTTCCTATATGCAATTGGTGAACACCTTCTATTAATTCAACTTCCCTAATATCTCTCCTCTCAATTCTCAGTGCTGTGGGTATTGTACAGATCTCATGGCCAATCACCTGAAATAATAATTTTGGTTGCCAAATCCTTGCTTGAAATCTTAAATTGTTCTCTATTTCCTAGAAAAAAATTGTCTTAATTCTTTAGTCTTCCATTCAAAGACTTTCACACTCCAGTCCAACTTTCCTTTCTGATGTTATTTTCCCTATATTCTTTTTTTGGAGAGGTTTTTCTGTAGGGTGCGTGTGTTTGCCAGAAAGACAGAGAGAGACATAGAGACAGAAAGGAAGAAATCACCCCTCAGGGGGGATGGCCATGTCGCAATCCCTTCTCCATTCTCCTCTCAGGATCTTGGGCATGCACGCACATGCACCCGGTGTGATTTTAAGCCACTGGGTCTGGGACTCAAACTGCGGTCGACTACATGGGAGTTCAGCGACATAGCCATTATACCAACTGTTGGTCCTATATTCTTTTTTTTAAAAAGATTTACTTATTTAAAATTTTATTTGTCACCATTATTCTTCAATTTTGGCCAGAGAGAGACAGACAGAGAGAAAGGTTTTGGGTTTGAACTGTGGTTGGACATGTGGGAATCCAGCATCTCAACCACCATGCCACCTTCCCTATAGTCTAAGTAAAATTAATTCCTTGCATTTCTCTCAATACACCCTGAGATTTATTGCCTACATAATTTCATTAATTTTTTTCATGAATGTGTGTGTGTGTGCGCACATGCATGCACGTGTGTGCTGTGTTTTTAAACAAAGTTTCATGATGTCTCAATCCTTCTGCCTCAGCCTCCCACAAAGCTGGGATTATGTGTGTGTGCCACCATGCCAGGCTTTTAGAGTGGGCCAGAAATTGAACCCAGGACCACCACATAGCCTCAGCCTGCTGAGCAACAGCTTCCAGGGCATGCTACCATGGCTGGACTTGTTCAATTTTTAAAGCAAATATTTATTACATGCATTAGGCCTTGGGATTTTTATCATATTCCTTTCTGCCTAAAAGGCACCTCTCTTCATTTCCATATTTCCAACCCTATCATTTTTTTAAAACTCAGCTCAAATGCCACTGCCTACAAGAATACTTCTCGGAACCTCAACCTGAAAGTAATTTATCCTACCTTAGAATGCCCATGGCACATCATCATCACTGCTCTCAAAGCATTTGTCACTCTTTGCTTGGTACTTGTGTCCATAGCTCTTCTCCACCACTGGATCAAAAGCACCTCAGAAATGGGAGCAGTGTCTAATTCCATTCTATGTTCACTGTTTTGCACATGTTGGGCATTCAATAAATGTTTAATAAGTGAAAATGAATGAGGCTTGCCCCTCTGTTTTCTCATTATGCCTCATTAGAAACAAAAGGTAGTGTTTGAGAAGACAAACATGCTGAGAGCTAGGGTGGCTATGCAAAGCTGATGCAAGTGTTCTGAAACTAGTTTGAGACCAATGAGAACATGGAGCAAATAAGTACTGACAGCAGCCTTGTGTTACCGCACAATGCACTAATTTTATTTCACAATGCTGAATCTAAGGCATTACAGAAAGGTGGGACTTAGAATGTTATTCTCTTTAAATAGCAGGCACATTTGTAAGCCATCTTGCAAGGTTTCATCAAAAATGATTAAAATGGGGACCAGCAGTTAGCGTAATGGCTATGTCTCTGGACTCCCATGTAGTCGACCGCGGTTCGCGTCCTGGACCTGGTGGTTTAAAACTCACGCCAGGTGTGTGTGCGTGCGTGCCCAAGATCCTGAGAGGAGAATGGAGGAGAAGTGATTGCGGAGTGGCCATTCTCCCTGAGGGGTGATTTCTCGCTTTCTGTCTCTCTGTCTCTGTCTGTCTGGCGAGCGCACGTGCCTTATAGCAAAAAAGAAAAAAAAGATTAAAATGGTTTTTAAAGTCTTCTTGGGTTTGAAAAAGGTTAAGTTATGAACAAAGTTCATGTCTGAGGAATACCTCATTTCCATTAATGCTGGATAAATGAAGACTTACTCTGAAAGATTAAACCGTTTATTTTGTATATCTAATTTCTCTTTCCATTTCCTTTGCTCTTTAGTATGTTCTGCATTTTAGTGAAGGAAAAAGAGAAAGATGCTTTTAAATCCTCTAATTAAATGTCAAACCATTACCCAGGTAGCCATAGGACAGTGTCCTCAGCACATCTGTCAGAGCTGCTATTCATCAACCTTCCCCTTCTAGGCAGAAATATGATTACCTCTTGGAACGCTGTCAACAATTTCTAACTGCACAAAGTTGATCTAGTTTGATATTATTCACTAAGGGATGTATTTACTGGAAACATGATGGATTTAAAAAACTATATTCTGATTGTCTTTTGGTTATGGACCAGAAATTAGTACTTGAAAATGTTGACCTTTCTTCCTTTTTTCTGGACCTCAGGTTCACAAATCAGATTGATTGTGTTAATCATAAATTTTCATCGATGACACTTCATCATCCTCAGATCATGCAGGGCTTTATATGTTTACTTAAAAATACATAATAAACACCTTTGAACCTACCATCCAACCTAAGAACTACCAAGAACTTACATCAACTTACATGCTCCACCCATCTCCTTACCCTGCTTTCTTCCTCCCCCATGAAAGAAAAGTCTAATCATGAATTTTCTGTTTAACAGCTCCTTGTTTTTGTTTGTTTTTTTTCTTGGTCTTTTCTTAGATTTTTTCCCCACATGTATATACTCCTAAACAATATATTGTTTAGTTGGATTAATTCACTTTGATAAGTATATCAATGTCAAATAGTGCTCTAGAACTTGTTTTTTATGATTCAAATTTATGTTACATCCAGCTATACTGTTTTTTGGTAACTGAAATTCATTACTTTTCACTGTTACAGAATATTTCAATGGGTGAATAATCTTTTTTTTCTTCTATTGATGGGACTTTAGGTTGTTTCCAGGTTTTTTTTTCCCTTTATTTTTATGTATGTCCACATATACAAGAATTTCTGAGTCTTGGCTATGTGAATTTTATACTTTTCCAGTAAATATCAAGTTGTTTTCCAAAGTGGTTGACCTATGTTCACCAACAATGTATAAAAAATTCTGCTCTTAATGTTAGTGTCATATTATTGATCTTTCCTTTTATGGTTAATGCTTTTTGTGTCCTGTTTAAGAAATTTTTCCTTACTCAAAGATGAGGAAAACATTAATCTCTAGTACATAAGTTTTGTCTCCATTTGTATTTAAGTTTTGTCTCCATTTGTATTTTTATTTTAAAACGTATATTTGATAAATAAAAATGGAAACACTTAAGGTATACCACATGATTTTATATGCATATATATTGTGAAATGATCACCATAACCAAATTAACACCTTTACCACCACCCATGCCATACAGGACTTATTCATCTTGTAACTGAAAGTTTATACCCTTTGACCAACATCTTCCATTACCCATAGTCCAACACACACACCTCCCCTAACCCTTGATAACAGTTGTCTTACTCTCTGATTCTATGAATTTGATATTTTTAGATTCCACATGTAGATGAGATCATGTGGTATTTTTCTGTGCCTGGCTTATATCACTTAGCACAGTGTCCTGCAGGATCATCCATGTTGTCATAAATGACAGAACTTCCTTATTTTTAAGGCAGAATAATATTCCTCTGTGTGTGTATCACATTTTCTTTATCTTTTTCTCTACTGTTGACACATAGGATTTTCTATATTTTGACTATTGTGACTAATGCTGCAATGAACATGGAGATGCAGACATCCCTTTGCAATACTGATTCATTTCTTCAGATATATTCCCAGAATTGAAATTGCTTCATTTTAACAGTTTTATTTTTAAATTTTTAAAAAGTTTTGCTATAGTGCATGCATACTTACAGGAGGGAGGGAGACAGAGGAGAGAGAAAGTGAGAGAGTACCCCCTGTGGGGATGGTCATGCCACAATCCCTTCTCCATTTCTCCTGTCAGGAGTTGGACATGCACACACAGGTTTCTGGTGTGTTTTTCTTTATTTTTTTTAAGAATTATTTTATTCATTGTTATTATCATTATTAACATTATCATTTTACAATTTGCTACATGGCATGTGCATTCACCAGAGAGAGATAGAGAGAGAGAGAGAAAGAGCGTGAGAAAGTGAAAAAGTAAGCCACCAGGTCCAGGACTCAAACTGTGGTTTGTCATAGAGTCCAGCATCTTAACCACCACACCATCTGCTGGCCCCTAGCCCAGTGTGTTTTTCAAACCACTGGATCTTGGACTTAAACTGCACAGTGGCCATGGGGGAATCCAACCACCTTAACCACCATGCCACCAGCTGGCCTGACTTTTTAAAAAAATTTTAGGTATTTTCCTACTCTTTTCCATAATGACTGTACCGATTTGCAATTCCACCAACAGTGCATAGGGTTCCACTTTCTCCATGTCCTCATAGACACTTGTTATCTCTTGTCTTTTTGATAATCGCTATTCTAACGGGTGTGAGGGCCTATCTCACTGGGTATCTGACTTGCATTTTCTTGATGATTAATGATATTGACCACATTTTCATGTACCTGTTGGCCATTTGCATGTCTTCATTTAAAAATTGTCTGCCATCTTAAAAATCAGATTGTATTTTTTTGTTTCTTTGGTTGTCTTTTGCTATTGAGTTGTCTGAGTTCCTTATACATTTTGAATATTAACCCTTCATCAGATGTTTGGTTTGCAAATATTTTTTCCACATGTTGCTTTTTCATTTTATTGATTATTTCCTTTGTTGTGCAAACAATTTTAGTTGAATGTAATTTGTCTTAATTATTTTTACTTTATTCCCTCTGCTTTTTGTGTCATATCAAAAAAATCATTGCCCAGACCAATGTCATGTAACTTTCCCCCAGTATTTTATTCTAGGAGTTTTGTGGTTTCAGATCTTACATTTAAGTCTTTAATCCATTTTGAGTTAATTTTAATTGTTGTAAGACAAGGCTCCAATTACATTCTTTTGTGTGTGGATATCCAGTTTTCCCAATACTGTTTATTTAAGGGACAATTCTTTTCCCATTGTATATTCTTGGCACAACGGTCAAAGATTAGTTGACCACTTATGTGCACATTTATTTTTGGGCTCTCTATTTTGTTCCATCAGTCTATGTGTCTGTTTTTATGACGGTGCCATGCCATTTTTTTTTGAGATTTATACTTTTTTATTAATAGATATTTAATTAAGGAGATAAATTCATTTATACCAAATAAAATGAAATTTAAAACCCAGATGTATTATGAGGCAGTTCAGTTATTATAGATGTGAAATTAAGTCCCCTTTTCAAAGATAAGTGCACATTAACTGGTTAATCCACTAAATTATCATCTTTGAATAGGAAACCAAGAACAAATTATTGCTATAGCTTTGTAACATTGTTTGAGTCAGGGAGTATGACGCCTCCAGCTTTGCTCTTTTTGTTCAACATTATTTTGGTTATTTTTTTTCTCATGGTTTCATATGAATTTTAAATACCATTGCAATTTTAATAGGGATTGCTTTGAATCTATAGATAACTTTGGATAGTATGGATATTTTGATAATATTAGTTATTGCAATCCATGAACATAGGACATTTTTCCTTTTTTTTAGTTTTCTTTGATTGCTTTCACCATTGCCTTATAATGTTCAGTGTAGAGATCTTTCATATCCTTCATTAAATTTATTCCTAAATATTTTATTCTTTTTTTATCTTTTTGTAAGTTGTATATTTTCTTAATTTCTTTTAAAAAGAATCATTTACTTAATTTTATTTATTATTATTATTATTACTATTTTTTAATTTGACCAGAGAGAAAGAGAGAGAGAGAGAGAGAAAGTGAGAAAGCAAGCCACCAGGTCTGGGACTTGAATCGTTGTTGGTCATGTCGGAGTCCAGTGCTTTAACCACCAGGCCACCGGCTGGCCACTCTTAATTTCTTTTGAATAGTTTATTTTCAGTATATTTTTTTGGTGTGTGTGTGTCATGTTGTTTGCAACTGATTTCTGTAAGTTGATTTTCCTGAAACTTTACTGAATTAATTTGGTAGCTCTAATGATTTTTTTGGTAATGTTTTCAGGATTTTCTATCTGTAAAATCAAATCATTTGCAAACAGAGATGCTTTTAGCTTCTTCCCTTCCAATTTAGATGTCTTACGTTTTGTTATTGACATTCGTGTCTTGAATCCATCTGGACTGGTTGTTTGTTTGTTTGTTTGTTTTCTGAATGATGTGAGACAGGGACCCGTGTTTTTCTCTGTATGGATAACTTTTTTATTTTTCAGCTCTGATTATTGGGTAGTCCTGAAAGTATTTGCATCTAATCCTTTTGGATTGTTAATTTTTCTTTGAGTTTTCTAGTGCCAACGTTGTCCTAGCTAAACTAAAGAAAGTAAGGTTTTCCACATCTAGACCAGTATAAGAACAGGAAGTGGTAGTGGTAAAAGTGTATGACCTTATCTCCTTTTCTAGCTGTCTGGTGAGATTGGCATCGGAGACATAACATGTACTCCTTTAGAGCACTGACTTAGATAGCTCTGGATTCAAGTTCCAGCTTGTCCACTTGTGGGCAAATTTCTTAACCAATTTGAGCCTTGTTCCCTTGTCTGAAAAATGAGATTAAGGATATACTCACCTCATAAAACCACATGAGGAATAAGGAGAGAACACAGGGCCAAGCTAGTAAAGGACCTAGCTAAGGGCTCAGCATGTGTAGTATGATTAAGAAGAGCTCAAATTATTATTAGGAACAAATTATTATTAAGACTGACACCATCACTTCTGTTCCTGTTTGCAAGTGTAGTCAAGGTGGTAAAAGAGCATCCTTGATATATGAACCTATATATCTTTTATACCTATATATCTCTTATATATCTATATACCTGTCTATATACAATCAGGTCACTTGACAATGGGGATATGTTCTGAGAAATGTATCATTAAGTGATTTTACTATTTTGTGAACACTCTAGAGTGTACTTACACAAAACTAGATATAGCCTACTACACATCTAGGCTATATGGAATATCCTAGGCTACAAACCTGTACAACATGTTACTGTACTGAATAGTGTAGGCATTTTTAGCACAATGGTAAGTATTTGTGTATCTAAACATAGAAAAGGTACAGTAAATATATATATAAAAGATAAAAAATGGTATTCCCATATAGGTTCTTACTATGAATGAAGCCTGAAGGACTGGAAGTTGCTCTGGTTAAGGCAGTTAGTGAGTTGTGAGGAAATGTGAATGCCAAGGACATCATTGTACACAACTGAAGATCTTTATAAACACTACATTGTACACTTAAGCTACACTAAATTTATAAGAACATGTTTTTCTTTCTTCAATAATAAGTTAACTGGGCCAGCAGGTGGCATCAGGGTTAAGGTGTTGGATTCCCACATGGCTGACTGTGGTTTGAATCCTGGACCTGATGGCTTGCTTTCTCACTTTTTCTCCCCCTCTCTCTTTGGTGGGTGCACATGCCCTGTAGCAAATTCTGATTCTAGTGCCTGGAAAGTCTGAAGACCTAGCCATATAGCATAACTGACAGAAACAAAGAGGGTGGCAGGTACATGCAGAGAGAGAGAGAGAGAAAGAGAAGTCCTGTTGATCTCTTATAACAACTGGCTCTTGCAAGAACTAACCCTTTCTTATGAGATCTAGAACTCATTGAGTATTTTGAGACATCACTAATCTATTTATGAGTCTCTATGATGCAATCATCATGAGCTGATCACTGCCCACTAGACCTTACCCTGGGACACCATGATGAAATTACCTTTTTATTTCATACCTTTATAATACAGTCAGTATAGTCAAGTGCCAACCTGTGAATTTCTGAGGGGACATATTCAAACCATAGCAGAGGGAGAAACACTGCTTTGATACTGGAATGAAGATCATCAATATAAGAAAAATGGCAGGAGCATTATCAACAAGCAAAATCTTAAAAGGTGTGTTATTCTTCATACAGTATTTCTGAATTTCATTAGCACAGATATTTGGGAGGGCATCTTGGAAGAGGAGCTGTGTCATCCATGACTTCTTATGGATTCTAAAACACATTGGCAGTTTGATTACCACTATTCCTGAAGGCCCCAGGGTTCTCACTGTGCCAGATCACAGAGTTTCAATTTGTAGCCTGCAGCATTGTTCCTAAGAAAGACTGTTATTCCATTTCTAAAAGCCTTGAAACCTGGCATTGACTTGGCCTCCTTATTGATGAAAAGCCTTTCAGGCATCCATTTTCAGAATAGAGAGGTTTTATCCATACTGGAGATTTGCTCTGGCAAATAATTTCCTCTCACAATCAGCTCATCTATGATTTCTAAAAATTCAACTTCCTTCACATCAGCACTCACAGACTCCTCACTCACTTTTACATTATGTAAAGAGTAACTATTCTTGAATTGTTTAACCAGCCCAGAGCTAGCAGTAAAGTTAAAATTGTCATTTCCAGCCTATTTTTCAACATTTCAAACTTTCTGCTTTGATTGTGATCATTAGGTGCTAAGAGGGATACATTTCTGGGTCTGGTCTTCAATTCAAGTCATTAGAACTTTCTCAATATCTGATACAGGCCCTTGCTGAATTTCTCTTGATCTTGTTGCTTTCAATGAAGCAGATCCTTTAACAGCTTCCATCATTTAGTTCTTGTTCTTCAATATTGTAACTATGGTGGATGGGACATGCCTGACTGGCAAGCAATAGCCATCACTATTTCCTCACCTTTGTAGTCCTTAATCACTTCAGTTTCATTTCCAGGTTAATTCTTCAACATGGTCTCTGATTAGCAAAATTAGCAGTGGATTTGGTATGCTTAGGAGCCATGATGAGCAAATAATACAAGATTAATTCAGACATAAGAGAAAATGATACAATCAAGTGATATAGTAAACACAAGATATATAAAGCTGTTGTAGTATAACACAACATCCTATTTCGTAGTCAACTTACTTTAAGTTATTTCATGTGCCTTTTCAAGAAACAGAAAAGAGAGAGAGAAAGAAAGAACTCTGACCCCCTCATCCTGCCAGCTAGCCAAGAGCATAGGTGCATATGAGTGCAACTAGCATGTTCGGGTCTATCCAGGATCCTAACTCAGGTCTCCCATGTAGCTCCAACATTGTGCAGCAGTGCCCTATGACCTATGTCACTGTGGCTAGGTTTCAAACATTTTTTTTTAATAACTAAGAGTATGCTCTAAAAATGATCAAAAGTATGGTGTAGTAAATTCATAAATTAGTAACATAGTCATCTATTATCATTATCAAGTATGTACTGTCCATAATTGTATATGCTATACTTTTGCATGACTGACAGTATGCCTCACCACAGCCTCACCACAACCACATGAATAATGTGCTTTACTATGATGTTACAATGGCTATAGTGTCACTAGGTGACAGGAATTTTTCAGCTGCATGTTGATCTTATGAGACCATTGTGTATATGGAATCTGTCATTGGCTAAAACATTGTTATGTGGTACATGACAGCATACCTATACATATCTGTATCATCTGTACCCAGTGCTTGACTAGAAGAAATAAGGTGTCAGTGACCAAGAGATTCAGGGACAGAATGTCAGAACATAACTGCAACTACTGTTGAGGGTAACCGATATGAATTCCTTTCAGGTTTTGCCAAGGCCCATTGTTTAGCTTTCATTCCTTACTAAAGCTTCTGAACCATGCTTTTAAAACAAGGATGGTCTTTTCAGTTGCCCATGAGGCCCACACCCTAACTCTTACTTCCTGGGCATTATTCTGGCACTTCCAGATTGAGGTATAGTTTTCTGTGGTCATTAAAAACAGAATTTACTGGAGCCAGCAGGCAGTGGGGGTGGTTAAGGTGCTGAATTCCCACATGACTGACCACAGCTTGAGTCCCAGACCTCGAGGACTGAAAATCACACTGGGCATGTGTGCATGCATGCGTGCCCAGAATCTCAGGAGGGAAATGGAGGAGAAGGTATTGTGACATGGCCATCGCCCTTCCCCCCCCACCACCACCCCTGGCAGGTGATTTCTCACTTTGTTCTCTGTCTCTCTCCAGTGATTACATGCATTCTATGATAAAAACATAAACAGAACAAAACAAAAAACCAAAACCCAGGCTTTATTAAGCCATGTAGAAAAGGATGCCCCAGTTCTTGTTTTTTTTTAGGGTGCTGTGGTAAAACTTATGTCTGCTTAGGTCATTCTTAATATTATTTCGTTATTTTATCTCTCTTGAACTTTCTTAGGAATCTTCCCCTCAGGAACTAGCATACAAGAAAAAGAACCTTGAACTCTGTGTCCTTCACAATGTTTGCACATTTACTTTTCCAGAAGGGTTCCACTGTTTTACATGTTCTCCAGCTAAGACATAAAGGTCTTCCTCACCTGTATACTTTCCAGAATTTATTACTGGTACATTTTTTTTCTTATTTATGCAAAGCATATTAGTGCGTAATTACATCTTTTTGCAAATTTAATTTGCATCTTGTAGGAATATGGGATTTGTAAATCATATTCATTTTTGTTGCTCTAATGATATCAGTGATCAATTTGATGTCCTCAGGGAAGAACAGGGCTATTTTCTTCCTTTTAAAAGCATTATACACTGTGAGCACAGGTGTTAGATTTCAATAGGAAGACATGGTTGGTTGTCTTGCAGATGAGACTAATGCAGGCATTCTCTCTCTCTGGGTGACTGTAAGGTCCATTGAAAAGAGCCCTGAATTTAGAATCTAAAGCTCTGGGTAGCAGTGCTCCTGCCAGTCTAATTAGCTGTGTGACCTTGGATGAATCTTCTACCTCTCTTTGTCTGTTTTTTCATCTGGAGGACAGGATCCTTGCCTGGGCTATTTGATTGGGTTAGTGTATGAGCCATGGAACACAATGCAAGTGGAAGCATCTCAACACTATTATCAGTGTCATCATCACCGCTGCCACCAGTATAATCATTAGTGGGTGTCCAGATGTTGAACAGGGAGAAAATCTCCCGAGGCTATCAATAGACACAGCTACGACTAAAAGCGTAACAGCAATAATAACACCTAACCTTTGATGAGCTCTTACTATGTGTGCCAGGCACTATACTAAGTACCTTACATGTTTCAACTCATTGAATCCTCGCAGAAATCTTATAAGTGCATGAATTCCTCCATGTTTCACATAAGGGAACTGAGGCACAGAGCAGGTAAGCAACTGGCCTAGGTTGGCACTGGAACTGAATACAGTCATCCTGCCTCTCAGCCTATGCACTAGTGCTCGGCTCTTAGAGTTTACCTGAGCTATCATAACGTGTGATGAGAGCTCTGTACATGTGAAGAACATTTTCATAGTTTACAGAATATTTTATTATTTTATACAGGTTGAGTATCCCTTATCTGAAATGCTTGGGACCAGAAGTGGTTTTTTTTTTTTTTTTTTTTAGATTTTAGAATATTTACATATATATAATGAGATTATCTTCGGGACAGCACCTAATTCTAAACACAAAATATGTTCATGTTTCATATACATCTTGTACAAATAGCCTGAAGGTAATTTTATACAATATTCTTGTATTACCATATTTTGACAGTGACCCATCACATGAAATCATGTATTGAACTTTGGCAGCACTCAAAAAGTTTCAGATTTTGGAGCATTTCAGACTTCTGCATGTTCAACTTGTATAAACCTCACACCTGATTCATTTCATAGACTGAATAAAATAGCTTCAATATTTTAATCAAACTAATCTAGCTAGTTAGTGATAGATATTACCTAACCTTCAGATGGGTCTCTTTTCACTGCCTGTCACTGCCTCTGTGGGTGAATTGATGGATTCTTACTGGTAATCTCATTCTACTGACCTCATTGTCCCATATTTGCTTTTGTTTTAAGGAGAGAATGCCTAAACCATAAAGCTACATCTCTGATGAAAACCTTCCAGAAAAATGGATGCCTTTTTCAATCTTTTCAAACATCTGATTTCTCAGAGAATCCTAAGTCAATACCTCTGGGAGGGGCCTTAATTCTCTCCTATATGAAGACCACTAGATGCTCATTGAATGATTTTTCAAGTCCCAATGTAAGGAACCTGTTTTTATATAGCCTGTGACTAAAAGTAATCCAACCAAATATTTGAAGGATATTAAAAACAGTCATCTTAATCATTACTTTTATGCATGCATGTAGCCATGTTGTACCGATATACATAGTGTGTTTATTTCTGAAAGACTTGGTATTTGGTAAAAGACACTTGACTATTAAGATAAAAGACATTCTGCTAATGAAAAAGCTGACACTTTCCCATGTCAGCTCCCTGAAGACCACCTATAATATATGGAATTCCAGTGCCCTTTTTTCTCCCCTTCCTGTTTTCTATTTGCTTTTTATTCTCTACAAGTTGATAGTTTTCAAATATAGCATGAAATTTGAGTGCAAAAAGCAAGACCGTGGGAGAAGTGTGTCTAAAGCAGGTTAATAAAACATCTCTATGTAGTTGACACTTAGTAAAAATTAATCGGTCATATCTCTGATCCTTCAGAACACACTCTTAGATCACTACTTCATTAAGACCTTTAAATCATTCATTGAATTTTACTCAGGAAATACCTCGATCATTTTTTAAAAAAAGAAGTTTATCTCTTCTATGACCAAGACAGAGAGAGAGGGAGATAGCAACCTTAACAGTGTCTCCACACCATGATCCACCCTCAGCTTTAGCAAATGTGCACCTGGGATGCTCAAGGAGATCTTTAGACTTGAACTGGGAACATTCCCATGTAGCATTGACCTGCAAAGCATCATGTTTTAACACTACTCTACCATCTGGCCTTATCTTTACCTATTAAAGTAAGTGGTTGAGGTGTGAGAATGTTTTTCCTCAGAACACTCATTGGGACTGTTTGGGTTCTGTTAAGTTTCCTCTTGATATTAGTGAGTTTTCCCCCTAAGAATCTTTCTCTAAGCTTTGAAGATGGCTTGAAATTAGTTTTTGGAAACCCAATTCTGAAAACAGAAAGGACTCTCAAAGGCCTGTGCCTAGAGCTCTTCAGTAACAAGGCTACCCAGTTTGTAGCCTTATTAGGGGATCTCAGTCTCTGTCCTCCCTTTTTCCCCTCAAAGAAAAACTGCTAAAGTATCAGAATGTCAAAACTCTATTGACTGAAGAATCACAGCTGGAAGGACCTCTTCAGTTGGCACAAGCTTCCTTGCAAAGAGGGGCTCAGTAGCAGTGAGAGCCTTTGGGTTCCAATTGAGAGAATCATTTCAAGAAGAAGTTTCCAAGTATATACAGGGATGATCTAGTCAAGGTTGGATGACATCTTGGTTGGAATGTTGTCAGCGGGTTGGAGTGACACTCAATGGCTATTCAAAGTCTTGGGAAGTCTTAAAATTTTAGGATTTCACACTTTTTGCTAATGGCAGACTATGCAAGAAAGTGAATGTGGCAAATGGCTGGGGAACTTGTACAGTCAAAATAGACTGTGAATTTTTTTCCAGACCAAATTCTTCTAATATTTTTATTGAATTAAATCTGGATAATGGTAATAGTTTAGGACTGGTCAAGATTTTAACCTCAAAGAATATCTGGGTAAGATGAAGTACCATTGAAAAGTGTTTCATAACTGATATGTAGATACCTTATTCACCTGATTTTCTGTATATTGGCCAGTCCCATTATTTTTCTGTTCCTCAGATCTCTTTTCAAGGACAAATGTGCCTTTCAACTGCAAATAGTGCATTGAGCTTACAGCTTGTGAGCCAAGGTCATGTTCTTCCTTAGCAGCTCCCAGCTTGTGACTATGTACAGTGAGGACATTAGGGCCTGGCCAATTCTGCCTAAAGTGGAATTGCTGAAAGAGGTAGTCTTTTTTGTACTGTGTCACTTTGTGAACAAAAGGGGCACAGATTCTCTGTAAGCTCAGGGAAAGCGACACTATGATAGGAAGCAGAATGGCTGTAGTAGACAGACTAAGCCCAGTTTTTGGAAAAAGGAAAAAACTGTAAAGAAGATTGTGCTGAGGCAATTTTAAAAATAAAAATATTAAATAAAATTAAATAAATAATTCTTAAAAAAAAAAGAAACTACCC
>NW_006209292.1:581990-592264 GCF_000334495.1 Tupaia belangeri chinensis | reverse complement strand
TATATAGTCTTTTAATTTCTTTTAGACATTCTATCACTTAACTTGCAAAGTGAATTTTCCAACATGAATACATTTCACACCAGTCCAGTTGGGGATACTATTCATGTTATCATCAACAGATAATAATCCATTTCTGTGTCCCATAGATGTCTTGCCTCTTTGTTTTTCTCTCTTTTTTTTTTTTTGAGAGGTTTTTCGCTATAGGGCGCATGTGCTCGCCAGACAGAGAGAGAGACAGAGAGACAGAAAGCGAGAAATCACCCCCAAGGGGGGATGGCCACGCTGCAATCCCTTCTCCTCCATTCTCCTCTCAGGATCTTGGGCATGCATGCACACGCACCCGGCGTGAGTTTTAAGCCACCGGGTCTGGGACGCGAACCGCGGTCAACTACGTGGGAGTCCAGCGACATAGCCATTATGCTAACTGCTGGTCCCCTCTGTTTTTCTCTTTGATGTCTTTCATCACACTTTCCTCCTTCTCCTGCCCTCTTCCCACACTGTATCTAGTATCTATAACCATTTTCCATGTTTCTATACCCTCTAATTATTCAGTTTCAGCTATAGAGTGCAGATAGTCAGTATATATTAAGTGGAGACATACAATGTCTCTTCTTCATAGCCTGGTTTGCTTCACTCAGCAGTAAATCTTCCATATTTGTCCACTTTCTATCAAAATCCAGGGTCCTGTTGTTTTGTTATGGCTGAATAGTATTGCATAGAGTTTATGTGTCACACTTTTTCAATCCATTCTTCTGTTCATGGACATTTGGGTTGGTTCCATGTCTTAGCAATTGTAAATAATACCTCAATAAACACAGATGTACAAGCACTTTTCCGACTAAGGGTTCTCCTGTCCTTTGGGATCCAGCAGTGGGATTGCTGGATCATATGGTAGTTCTACTTATAGATATTTGAGGAATCTCCCTACTGTTCTCCACAGTGGCTGGACCAATTTACATTCCCACTAGCAGTGTAGGAGAGTTCCCCTGTCACCTCACCCCTGCCAGCACTTATCATTTATTGTGGTTTTTTTTTTTTTTAATCTTAGTCGTTCTGATTGGGGTTAGGTGGTATCTCATTGTGTTTTTGATCTTCATCTCCCTTATGATGAGGGATGTTGAGCATTTATTCATATGCCTTTTGGCTATTTGTCTATACTCCTTAGAGAGTTGTTTTTTCAGCTCATTTCCCCATCTTTTAATTGGGTTGATCGTTTTTTTTTTCAGGTAAGCTGCTTGAGTACCTTGTGTATTCTGATTATCAGTCCCTTATCTGAAGCATAGTTTACAAAAATATTCTTCCATTCTGAGGGTTGTTATTTCACACTAATTACTGTGTCTTTTGCTGTTCAGAAACTTCTTAATCCATTGCTGTGTTCAACTTCTAAATCGAGTGACTTCACCTCCACCATTGAGGTCCTGACGTTAAAAAAGTTTCAGAACCTTGGCCTCCCTGTATTCTGCTTACCACTCTGGGTTTTCCATGGAGTCAACCCAATGCACCTCCTCATTCCTGTCCAGAACTTCTGCCTTGTCTCTCTGAGATCTTTCTTAGCTTAGGGAACCAGATGATGATGACTGGAAAGGAAACTTGCTCATCTTTTTTTTTTTTTTTTTTTTTTGGCCTTTTTGCTTTATGCTATAGGGCGCGTATGCTCGCCAGAAAGACAGAGAGAGAAAGCAAGAAATCACCCCCCACCCAAGGGGGATGGCCACGCCACAATCCCTTCTCCTCCATTCTCCTCTCAGTATCTTGGGCACGCACGCACACGCGCCTGGCGTGAGAGTAAGCCGCCGGGTCCGGGACTCAAACCGCGGTCGACTACATGGGAGTCCAGCAACATAGCCATTATGCTAACTGCTGGTCCAGAAACTTGCTCATCTTACTTTCTGAACAACAGGTCAATGACAATAGAGCCTAAGGGTTAAAAAGTTGGCTTCAGAAGTAAGATAATCTCTTTGTGCCCAAGTACCCACCTTAAAAGATCAAGATGGGGATTATAAGAGATAATGCATGTAAAATGCATGATAAACAATAAATAATAGCCAGTGTAGGAGCCAGCTGTCAACAGCCTCTACCCAAGTGGCCTCTCCTGCATGTCTTAACTCTATAGAATTAAAGGAGCTTTCTAAACAGAAGGCAGCCATACCCAACTGCAGAGAGCAAAATGGAGCCCTTGGATCTTTCAACAGGTCTCATTTTTATATCTTCTGAAAGTATCTCACCCCATTCTTCTGATTTTTGGGGTAGGAAGGATTCACATCTGTCATTCCCTCTGCCCCAGGGCAAAAGATCTCTTCAGTTCTCCAGTTCTGTCTAATGATGTATTTGCTGATATTTTGTGTTTACCTCCTCGCCAGTATTGGTTCTATCCAACATATTCCCAGCAACTCCTTGTGCCTTCTTCCATGCCCCTCACTGTTGTGAGTCCCTATAAGGAGGAGGCTGGATGAGAGAACTTCCTCTGTTCTTCAGTGATCCTACCAGTGAGGCTATTTGGGCATATTCAGTGCTGCCTCGAAAAGAAAAAAAAAAAAAATCATAGGCTTCTCCTAAAATTCCTTATATCCAGCTCTATTAGTTGGTCAGAAAAGAGCCAGTTTTCCATGTACAGAATTAGAAAGTTAGATTAGATAGAGAGTTTATTCAAGCAGGCCCTATGTCTCCTTGATTTTTTTTAATCTTTCTAGCATCTAACACATATCTTAGTATACAGAAGAAACTCATGATATATTGTCTAACTCTGGAAGTCCTTCTAGTGCTAATATTCTATGATGATTGATTCAAAGATGTCCCCTGTGACATTGAGCTAACAGAGCCATTTTTCATTAGGGGGAGGACTGAGGAGTAGCTGATGTCTCCCAGGATCACTGACCCATCACTTAGGGCTCTTACCTTTTTCTTGGGATAAGGTAATAAGACTGAAGCTGTTGTAATACCTTTACTGTCCCATGGCTATCCTGTCCACCCTTACTTTCTCTTAACCTGGCCGATCCTGGTGTACTTGCTATAAAATGTACTTCAACTTTGATTTAATATTGCAAATGAGAGAAAATTCTAATTTAAGAGATCATTTTGACACTCAGGATGTGTCTACTCTAAAGACACTTTGGCTCAAGTTCAGTTTCCATCTAAATCCTCATGAAAAATTATCTTTCTATCTAAATCCTCATGGAAAATTATCTGGAGTATTAAACTCAGAAGCCCTGGGAGATTTCTCAGGTGAGGGAGGAAGCATTCTGAATAGCTTATCTGGGGGGGTCTGTTGGAGCGAGGAAGAAATTTGTTCCAAATATCCATCAGTGACTCAGAATGGGATCATAAACTTTAGTGGACTTTTTTGAGTATTATTTTATTTTTTTTTTTGGAGAGGTATTTTTGCTATAGGGCGTGTGCGCTCGTCAGACAGACAGAGACAGAGAGACAGAAAACGAGAAATCACCCCCCAGGGAGGATAGACACGCCGCAATCCCTTCACCTCCGTTCTCCTCTTGGGATCTTGGGCATGCACGCACACGCACCTGGCGTGAGTTTTAAGCCACTGGGTCCAGGATGCGAACTGCAGTCGACTACATGGGAGTCCAGCGACATAGCCATTACGCTAATTGCTGGTCCCCCAAAATGTATTTTTGAGAGTAAATAGTTTCCTTCCCATCAGAAACACTTCTTTTTGTGGTGTTAAATAATGAGAAAATATGATATAAATATAATATATGATGCAGCTCTATAAACAGATTTCTCCCCTCAACAAAATTCTTTTTGACAAGATTAGATACATGAGTCAAAGAAATAATGAAAATCTTGGTATTAAAAAATAAGTGTTCAATTTTTAGCTGTTTTACCTGACTCACAGATATTTGTTGGTTGTGTTTTAATTCAATTTCTATTTGAAGGACTTCAATAGTCATAAGTCATTATCAATATTATTTCAGGAGAATCATGAACGTCAAAGTATTAGGATTTATGTTACAGTTGCTATTGGACAGTACATGTCTTGAATGTTCTGCAATTATCAGGAAGCCTCATTAAATTGAGAGAATTTTGCCAATTATCATGTGAAATGTACTTTGAAAGGTAGAAAACTGAAGGGGGCTTCTGAGAAGCAGGGAAGGAGCATAGTCTAAGACTGCTAATTGGTCAATACACTTTGAGGTAGAGGAGGATTTATTGGAGACAAAGAATGAGAAAATATGAGAAGATGTAACTTGGGAGGCTTTGGCAAATCCCTAGGCCTGGGGCAATATATTTTTACTCAACAGTTTAAACAGAGCTGAAACTGTTTATCAAATGACTTACTTTGTAAATAAAAACCTCATAGAAATGTATGCCTTTTGCAACTTCCTCATAACTTCCTCCATCCCATTAGGATGATACAAGCTGCAGATATTAGCTGGGTGACAAATAATCGACTATCATTACATGCCAGCAACTCTAATGTTAAGAATAAAGGTACTTTTCAGGAAGATAGACATAAACACACACTATACATTTAATAGCCATGAAGAAAGAGGATCTGCAGGTGCCAAGGTATTTTCCACCCACTTCCTGGTAACTACTTTCTTTAGAGCCCCTGGACATCATTCTTGTTGCTTAGCATTAACTCACTGACAGCTCCAGGCAGCAGGAAGCAGCTATTGTGCTCTTGCTGAAATTGATCAAGGGAAACAACACAAAATTCTCACTTATTTCATCCCACAGCATCCTCATGCTGACCCTGTGAGGTAGAAGAACTGTCTTGGTTTTTCACATGAGGTAACTGAGTCCCAGAGAGGTTACGTGACTTGCCCAAGGCTAAACAGTAATTTAGTGGTGAAAGTGGAATTTGAAACTATTTCTGATTTCAATCTCTCCTTGATGTAGCTCATGCAATAAATCTATTTTCCTGATTTTATCTGCTTCATTCTCGATGTCAGTCACAAAATAGAACAGCAAATAAATTGGGATTAATAAAGTTAGAACTTCTGTTAAGTATCTCTTATGTTGAGTGTATTTGTAAACTTTCCAGAAGCCCTCTTCCTAAAACTTTTGTTTGAAACTTAAAATTAGGCATTTTTGAGCCATCCCCATAGACTAGTGGTTTAGGGAGCTGGATCTCACACAGGTGACCATTATTCAAATCATGGCCCCAGTAGGTTGAAAAATATACTGGGCATGTGTCTGCATGCCCCAAATCCCAACTCTATGGTTAAATGGAGGAGAATGAATTGTGGTATGTCCGTGCCCCATGAGTGGGGTGCTTTCTTCCTCTCCCTCTCTTTGTCTCTCTCTAGTTAGTGTATGTGCTGTATGGCAATAAAAAAATTAAACTGAAAAATTTTTTCCTAGTTCTTATCTCATATTTGTGAAGTTTTGAATAAACTGAGTCATGGAAAACTCCAGAGGACAGTCGAGGAGGAAGAAGCTTTTGTTCCCAGGGCATTTTGTGTGGTACAAAGAGAGAAGGTTAATACCAAGACCTATGAAAAATATGACGTTGGTGGCTACAGTCCCTTACTGTGAGTAGGTAGGTGTTATCTGCCATTTAGGCATTTAACAAGCCAGTACTCTCCCCTTGACAATATCTATATATGGAGACAACAATCAATCATTTCTGATCCCTTGGGGCTATTTGCTAAGTAATCCATCAAGCAGCTGAAAGGGTAATCGAATTTGGTGGGTGTGATGACGAAGTACAGTTATCTGAGTCATTTGTGCCCTGTACTCAAGTGGATAACTGAAGAGTTGATCAGAACCAAACTGCCAAAATAATTGAGTGCAGAAGACAGATTGTGTGTCGCATACCCTGTGGGCTAGGTGAGGTGGGAGGTGGGAGAGATAGAAGAAAGAATAAGAACTTACAGACAGGAAGAAGGCAGATTTCAACTCAATCCCAGAAAGATATTCCTACCAACAGGGCTGCAGACATGGGCACAGATTGAGTCTGTTAAGGAAAAGACACCTCCCATGTCCAGGGAAGTGTTCATTGATGGTAAGACTCTCTGGCAGAGACTCTGCAGGGGAGAGTCCTATGGCAGGAGGGAGACTGATCTGAGTTCCTTTTTCTTAAGGATCCTAAGGTTCCTATAATTATGGAGCTACATTTGCTTATTTTCCGTACCAGGGACTGCTCAGGAAAAGACATTTATAAGAGTTCCAAGATACAGAACTAGTCCTACAAGGGGTAGATGTGTGCTATATAAATAGAGCTAGAGTTTCTCCTAGGATGGGAATGATGCACTTAAGTTGGCAGTTGTAAAGCTCTTGAGAAGATAGGCCATATTCCTATTCACCTCCTTTGTATAAGACTCCACTGGGCACTTAGAGGCAATATGAAGGTGAGGACAGTATAGCCTTTGCCCTAAGATCACTATGGCCTATGGGGGGAGGTGGTTAGCACACTCTATAAAAATTCATAAATAGTATGAATCAAAGACAAAGTGCAAAAAGAGCCATGAGAGGTTTGCAAAGAGCGTAGAAAAGGGAGACTGATTCCATCAAGGAAGATCTGACAAGGCATCATGAGGGAGGTGGCATTTGACTTCAAAGGATGGGAGCAGCATTGATAAATAGGGGGAAAGCACTAGAAGAATAGGGAGCACTATGAGCAAAGACTTTGAGGCAGGAAACTGAGACACAGTAATGGCAAGTTGGAATCAAGCTACTTGGATTTGAGTCTTAGCTTGGCTACCTAGTAGCTATAATGTTTAGCAATTTGCTTAGCCTATATGTACTTGAGTACCTAATCTTTAATTTCAGGATTACGATGATATTTCCCTTATGAGGGCCTTACAACAACCACATAATTTAATACAGGTAAAGCATTCAGAACAGAGCCTGAGACTCAAGAAGCACTTTCTGTGTACCTGCTATTTTTTTTATGTCATGAATACAGTAGCCCAAACCCATTTATATGTTTGCTGTTATCACATTCCAAGTTAATGATTACTGAGTATCCTCCCCCCTTTTAATTGCTCACAGTTTAATGAAGTAGGCAATAGTAATTGGTACATTTTTTTCCTAATTAATGTATTGGAAGAACATAACTCATCTCCACTTTGCTGATAAATAGGCTGTGCACAAAAAACGTTTTGTACATCCCATGTTTGGAACTCTGAAGACATTCTTCCACGGAACATTGTATTCATTTATAGCTAGACTTGTCCACCAAAGGTACGTGCCACAGTGGATCAAACTACCGGGTCTAAGGGCATTGACCAGAGTTCTAGAGTCTTCAAGTGGAAGGCTCTGCTCATGGAGTGGGAAGAAAAGGAGACCCTTACCCAAAGTTGGTGACAGGATAAATAATTTAAATCAACTACCACTTCTTAGAGAATCCACTCTGCCTGGCATTATGCTTGGTACTAAAAACAGATTTCAGAGATGAACTCTACCTGTTTTTTTTCTTTAAGGACATTGTAACTTACTGGGTCTTCCCCTCCCCTACCTTCCTGGTCTTCAATCCTCTTCAGCTGTACTAAGCCTTTTACTTCAACATTGTCTTTAGGCTTGCTTCCAGCCCCTCCAGTGAAAAAAGAGGTGGGGGGGAGACAGTTATAATGCAATTCAGTGTTAGGAAGGAAGCAATAGAATTGTACATATTCACCATGAATTTGGAGCTAACAAAGAGGGAGTTCAACTCTGACCTTTAACTATCCCCTGGCCGCACCTCTTATTCTGTAGTCCTGCCAAACCTCTGGTGCTCTGGGAGAGCATTATGTCCTCTGCACAAGAATTTTCACCACTGTTAAATGGAACTCCAGCTATGGCACAGGGGCAAAGGTGGAGTAGGAAGGTGCTAAGTTGATTATTTGGAAACCAGAGACTGAATGTGACCTGGTTCATCCATCATTATCATCTTTTATCATGCTACCAATATAAAGTCTTCAAAATGTTCATGGAAAATGCATGTTATAAAAACAACTATGAGAAAGTTTACAACTTCTTTGCATCTGGGAGGCTGCACCCAGTGACTCTGTAGCCCTCACCATGCCGCAAAACAAATATATTGAATTACATCATAAACACTATGGATACCGTTTGGATTACCATAAGAAAAAGAGAAAGAAGGAAAGTCAGAAGGCTAATGAATGTTCAAAGAGGGCAAAAAAGATGATTGGTCTGAAGGCTAAGCTCTGTCATAAACAGCGCCATGCTGAGAAAATACCAATGAAAGCATGAAAAGAGGAACACCAAACAGAAGAATGATGAAAAGACTCCACAAGGAGCAGTACCTGCCTATCAGCTGGACAGAGAAGGACAGTCCCAAGCTAAAGTACTTTCCAATATGATTAAACAAAAACTGGAAGAGAAAGTGGGAAAATGGGAAGTCCCTCTACCCAAAGTTCGAGCCCAGGAAGAAACAGAAGTATTAAAAATTATTCGAACAGGAAAGAGAAAGAAGGTGGCATGAAAGAGGATGGTTATGAAAGTCTGCTTTGTTGGAGATGGCTTTACTAGAAAACCATCTAAATATGAAAGATTCATTAGGCCAATGGGCTTACGTTTCAAGAAGGCCCACATAACACATCCTGTACTGAAAGCCACCTTCTGCCTGTCAATACTAGGTGTAAAGAAGAATCCCTCATCCCCACTATACAACTCTGGGTGTTATCATCAAGGGTACTGCCATTGAGGTGAACGTGAGCGAGTTGGGCCTCGTGACACAAGGAGGCAAGGTTATTTGGGGGAAATATGCCCAAGTTACCAAAAATCCTGAAAATGATGGATGCATAGATGCTGTCTTACTGGTTTGAGAGCAGTTGCACACAAATAACTCTTTGTAATTTTTGAAGATGATACCCCAGTCTGGAAAACCATCACAACTGATGTTTCTGAATATAGTTGGTTTTACACGTCTGCAGTCATCAAAAGATTATCTATTAAATTGTACGAAAACATTAAAATGGCCTGGTTTTACAAAAACAAACAAACAAAAAAACTACGCATAGATTTAAAATGTTATTTTTGCACCAAGATAAACTTGTATTTCAACTCCATTTTTCCACAAATGAAGTCCCCTCATATATACACTTATTAGACTGAGAGGGGAGATAGTCCATAGTTAACATATGAGGTGTCCCTATGGAGAGAAGAATCAGGCCCTACCTTGATCTCATTGACCCACCATCAGGTTACAGGCCTAACGATTGACCCAACATCATTCAAGATCTGGAAAAGCAGAACTGGTGACAAGCATGTAGCCCCAGGTCTGTGATGTATGACCTCTCTCCCCTACCCCCCAAGGTGCTCAGAGGAAAAAAGTCTTCTCCCAGAGGTGATGAAAAGTTTGACAGGGCCAAGAAAGTTTCTGTTTAAATGAATTTAACATAACAAAGGTGCTGAAATTAAAAGCTAGCCTCTAGGGTTTCTGATTTCTAAATAAGCAAGTGTCTGGCTATTGTCATGTATCAACACCATGCCAAAGAGAGAGGGAGAAAGATTGTTCTGTGAAAGCTAATGCAGACAGGCAGCAAGTTCTCTTTTAGCTAAACTTAACTTTAAAACTTTCAAGAGAAAAAACACAAATTGATCATGGAACGATGGATCAATGATGACTAAGTGTGGCTTGACATTGATTTGTCTTGCATAGCAACAGAGTTAGTTGTCTGAGAGAATGACAAATAAACCCCACAGCCACCCCTTTGAGCAACTTCAACCTTGATTCTTCTGACTCACTTAACCTCTATGTTGTATTAAATTGTTTGTGTGTGTGTGAGTGTGTGTGTGTGTTTCTGGAGAGAATGTTTTTGTTCATAGAGTAGGGGAGGATGCTACATACCGAATGGTTAATGTATTTCCAGATTTAACTGGGAATTTTTAAAACAAACTTATATTGACTTTTAAAATGTAGAAAATTGATTAAATCAAATGAATCTTCATATCCATTAGATAAATCATTTTTCATTTTCCGGTTTGCTAAAAAAAATCTCAAAACTATTGGGTAGTCAGAAAAATCGTGACATATTTTTTCTATTTTTCTATGTAAAAATGCATCATGACTTTTCTGATTACCCAACCTATAGAGATAATATTGAGAAGAGCCAAAAAGACCATTCGAGTCAACAGAAGGAATGAAACTTGTATTTAACTTTCTCTTTCTTTTATCTTTTCCTCTTTCTTTCTTTCTTTCTTTCTTTCTTTCTTTCTTTCTTTCTTTCTTTCTTTCTTTCTTTCTTTCTTCTTTCTTTCTTTCTCTCTTTTTCTTTTAAATTGACTGGAGAGGGACAGAGTGAGAGAGAGGGAGAGAGGGAAAGTGAGAAAGCAAGCCTCCAGGTCTGGCACTCGAACTGTTGTCG
>NW_006209292.1:570059-580141 GCF_000334495.1 Tupaia belangeri chinensis | reverse complement strand
GGCAGAGACTCTGCAGGGGAGAGTCCTATGGCAGGAGGGAGACTGATCTGAGTTCCTTTTTCTTAAGGATCCTAAGGTTCCTATAATTATGGAGCTACATTTGCTTATTTTCCGTACCAGGGACTGCTCAGGAAAAGACATTTATAAGAGTTCCAAGATACAGAACTAGTCCTACAAGGGGTAGATGTGTGCTATATAAATAGAGCTAGAGTTTCTCCTAGGATGGGAATGATGCACTTAAGTTGGCAGTTGTAAAGCTCTTGAGAAGATAGGCCATATTCCTATTCACCTCCTTTGTATAAGACTCCACTGGGCACTTAGAGGCAATATGAAGGTGAGGACAGTATAGCCTTTGCCCTAAGATCACTATGGCCTATGGGGGGAGGTGGTTAGCACACTCTATAAAAATTCATAAATAGTATGAATCAAAGACAAAGTGCAAAAAGAGCCATGAGAGGTTTGCAAAGAGCGTAGAAAAGGGAGACTGATTCCATCAAGGAAGATCTGACAAGGCATCATGAGGGAGGTGGCATTTGACTTCAAAGGATGGGAGCAGCATTGATAAATAGGGGGAAAGCACTAGAAGAATAGGGAGCACTATGAGCAAAGACTTTGAGGCAGGAAACTGAGACACAGTAATGGCAAGTTGGAATCAAGCTACTTGGATTTGAGTCTTAGCTTGGCTACCTAGTAGCTATAATGTTTAGCAATTTGCTTAGCCTATATGTACTTGAGTACCTAATCTTTAATTTCAGGATTACGATGATATTTCCCTTATGAGGGCCTTACAACAACCACATAATTTAATACAGGTAAAGCATTCAGAACAGAGCCTGAGACTCAAGAAGCACTTTCTGTGTACCTGCTATTTTTTTTATGTCATGAATACAGTAGCCCAAACCCATTTATATGTTTGCTGTTATCACATTCCAAGTTAATGAGTACTGAGTATCCTCCCCCCTTTTAATTGCTCACAGTTTAATGAAGTAGGCAATAGTAATTGGTACATTTTTTTCCTAATTAATGTATTGGAAGAACATAACTCATCTCCACTTTGCTGATAAATAGGCTGTGCACAAAAAACGTTTTGTACATCCCATGTTTGGAACTCTGAAGACATTCTTCCACGGAACATTGTATTCATTTATAGCTAGACTTGTCCACCAAAGGTACGTGCCACAGTGGATCAAACTACCGGGTCTAAGGGCATTGACCAGAGTTCTAGAGTCTTCAAGTGGAAGGCTCTGCTCATGGAGTGGGAAGAAAAGGAGACCCTTACCCAAAGTTGGTGACAGGATAAATAATTTAAATCAACTACCACTTCTTAGAGAATCCACTCTGCCTGGCATTATGCTTGGTACTAAAAACAGATTTCAGAGATGAACTCTACCTGTTTTTTTTCTTTAAGGACATTGTAACTTACTGGGTCTTCCCCTCCCCTACCTTCCTGGTCTTCAATCCTCTTCAGCTGTACTAAGCCTTTTACTTCAACATTGTCTTTAGGCTTGCTTCCAGCCCCTCCAGTGAAAAAAGAGGTGGGGGGGAGACAGTTATAATGCAATTCAGTGTTAGGAAGGAAGCAATAGAATTGTACATATTCACCATGAATTTGGAGCTAACAAAGAGGGAGTTCAACTCTGACCTTTAACTATCCCCTGGCCGCACCTCTTATTCTGTAGTCCTGCCAAACCTCTGGTGCTCTGGGAGAGCATTATGTCCTCTGCACAAGAATTTTCACCACTGTTAAATGGAACTCCAGCTATGGCACAGGGGCAAAGGTGGAGTAGGAAGGTGCTAAGTTGATTATTTGGAAACCAGAGACTGAATGTGACCTGGTTCATCCATCATTATCATCTTTTATCATGCTACCAATATAAAGTCTTCAAAATGTTCATGGAAAATGCATGTTATAAAAACAACTATGAGAAAGTTTACAACTTCTTTGCGTCTGGGAGGCTGCACCCAGTGACTCTGTAGCCCTCACCATGCCGCAAAACAAATATATTGAATTACATCATAAACACTATGGATACCGTTTGGATTACCATAAGAAAAAGAGAAAGAAGGAAAGTCAGAAGGCTAATGAATGTTCAAAGAGGGCAAAAAAGATGATTGGTCTGAAGGCTAAGCTCTGTCATAAACAGCGCCATGCTGAGAAAATACCAATGAAAAAGACTATCAAGATGCATGAAAAGAAGAACACCAAACAGAAGAATGACGAAAAGACTCCACAAGGAGCAGTACCTGCCTATCAGCTGGACAGAGAAGGACAGTCCCAAGCTAAAGTACTTTCCAATATGATTAAACAAAAACTGGAAGAGAAAGTGGGAAAATGGGAAGTCCCTCTACCCAAAGTTCGAGCCCAGGAAGAAACAGAAGTATTAAAAATTATTCGAACAGGAAAGAGAAAGAAGGTGGCATGAAAGAGGATGGTTATGAAAGTCTGCTTTGTTGGAGATGGCTTTACTAGAAAACCATCTAAATATGAAAGATTCATTAGGCCAATGGGCTTACGTTTCAAGAAGGCCCACATAACACATCCTGTACTGAAAGCCACCTTCTGCCTGTCAATACTAGGTGTAAAGAAGAATCCCTCATCCCCACTATACAACTCTGGGTGTTATCATCAAGGGTACTGCCATTGAGGTGAACGTGAGCGAGTTGGGCCTCGTGACACAAGGAGGCAAGGTTATTTGGGGGAAATATGCCCAAGTTACCAAAAATCCTGAAAATGATGGATGCATAGATGCTGTCTTACTGGTTTGAGAGCAGTTGCACACAAATAACTCTTTGTAATTTTTGAAGATGATACCCCAGTCTGGAAAACCATCACAACTGATGTTTCTGAATATAGTTGGTTTTACACGTCTGCAGTCATCAAAAGATTATCTATTAAATTGTACGAAAACATTAAAATGGCCTGGTTTTACAAAAACAAACAAACAAAAAAACTACGCATAGATTTAAAATGTTATTTTTGCACCAAGATAAACTTGTATTTCAACTCCATTTTTCCACAAATGAAGTCCCCTCATATATACACTTATTAGACTGAGAGGGGAGATAGTCCATAGTTAACATATGAGGTGTCCCTATGGAGAGAAGAATCAGGCCCTACCTTGATCTCATTGACCCACCATCAGGTTACAGGCCTAACGATTGACCCAACATCATTCAAGATCTGGAAAAGCAGAACTGGTGACAAGCATGTAGCCCCAGGTCTGTGATGTATGACCTCTCTCCCCTACCCCCCAAGGTGCTCAGAGGAAAAAAGTCTTCTCCCAGAGGTGATGAAAAGTTTGACAGGGCCAAGAAAGTTTCTGTTTAAATGAATTTAACATAACAAAGGTGCTGAAATTAAAAGCTAGCCTCTAGGGTTTCTGATTTCTAAATAAGCAAGTGTCTGGCTATTGTCATGTATCAACACCATGCCAAAGAGAGAGGGAGAAAGATTGTTCTGTGAAAGCTAATGCAGACAGGCAGCAAGTTCTCTTTTAGCTAAACTTAACTTTAAAACTTTCAAGAGAAAAAACACAAATTGATCATGGAACGATGGATCAATGATGACTAAGTGTGGCTTGACATTGATTTGTCTTGCATAGCAACAGAGTTAGTTGTCTGAGAGAATGACAAATAAACCCCACAGCCACCCCTTTGAGCAACTTCAACCTTGATTCTTCTGACTCACTTAACCTCTATGTTGTATTAATTTGTTTGTGTGTGTGTGAGTGTGTGTGTGTGTTTCTGGAGAGAATGTTTTTGTTCATAGAGTAGGGGAGGATGCTACATACCGAATGGTTAATGTATTTCCAGATTTAACTGGGAATTTTTAAAACAAACTTATATTGACTTTTAAAATGTAGAAAATTGATTAAATCAAATGAATCTTCATATCCATTAGATAAATCATTTTTCATTTTCCGGTTTGCTAAAAAAAATCTCAAAACTATTGGGTAGTCAGAAAAATCGTGACATATTTTTTCTATTTTTCTATGTAAAAATGCATCATGACTTTTCTGATTACCCAACCTATAGAGATAATATTGAGAAGAGCCAAAAAGACCATTCGAGTCAACAGAAGGAATGAAACTTGTATTTAACTTTCTCTTTCTTTTATCTTTTCCTCTTTCTTTCTTTCTTTCTTTCTTTCTTTCTTTCTTTCTTTCTTTCTTTCTTTCTTTCTTTCTTTCTTCTTTCTTTCTTTCTCTCTTTTTCTTTTAAATTGACTGGAGAGGGACAGAGTGAGAGAGAGGGAGAGAGGGAAAGTGAGAAAGCAAGCCTCCAGGTCTGGCACTCGAACTGTTGTCGGCCATGTGGGATTCCAGCATCTCTAGCCACCAAGCCACCTGCCAGCCTCAGAAATGAAACATCTTAATCAAATGTTCACTCATAGTTTTAATAGAACCTCTCCTGAAGCTCCCCAATTGAAACATTAGATGAATGTAGACTGTTTTGGTAATTATATCTACATCATTTGCCTTAGGTCTGGAAGTAGGTTTGTGACACAGGAGTTCTTTTCTTGTCCCAGAACTCCCAAGCTTATCTAAGGCACTGTTAGTGGTCTGTGGTTCACTACAGCACTCACTGGCTTTTCTGCTGCTGACCTCAGAATACGTTTTATGCTCCTGCTATAGAGTGTGGGGGTCATGATGCCATAGTCCAGATTAAATGTCTGTTCCATGGTTTGAATGTCCCTATCCCTTAAGATTTATGTGTTGAGATTTAGTTGTGACAAGATTAAGAAGAGGAACATTTAATTTGGTATTGAAGGAATTTAGGACTGTAATGAGAGGTAATAAGACCAGAACAGAAGGACACAGGGGCATAGATGCATGTGCTCTTGCCTTCCACCATGTTGTGGTCTCTGGATCTTGGACCAAACTATGAGCTGAACAAACCTCTATTCTTATACATCAACCAGTTTCAGGTATTTTGTTATTAGCAACAGAATGGACTAGAGCAGTCTCCTTTGCAGGCTTTTCTTCTGCTTAATTCTTTTAAAGTTTTTTTTTAAAATTTACTTATTTCTTCCATGAGAAAGGGAGACAAGAGAGAGAGAGAGAGAGAGAGAGAGAGAAACCTCAACACTGTCCTTATACCACAACCCATCCCTGGCTCCCACTAGCCAGGATCATGGGCATGCAGACAAACACCCAGCATGTTCACTTCTCTTTGTGGGTCCAGTTTCATCACCACTGTGGCACTGCCTGGCTCCTCTAAACAAGTCTTAGAAGCTAGGATTTCTTAGGGCTCTTCTGTCCTAGACCATCTTCTTTTCCTATACTACATTCTTCAGGACAAGCTCAGTCATTTTTTTTTTTTTTGGAGAGATTTTCGCTATAGGGCGCGTGCGCTCACCAGACAGACAGAGAGAGACATAGAGACAGAAAGCGAGAAATCACCCCCCAGGGGGGATGGTCACGCTGCAATCCCTTCTCCTCCATTCTCCTCTCGGGATCTTGGGCACGCATGCACATGCACCCGGCGTGAGTTTTAAGCCACCGGGTCCGGGACGCGAACCGCAGTCGACTACATGGGAGTCCAGCGACATAGCCATTAACGCTAACTGCTGGTTCCCAAGCTCAGTCATTTTTGTGGCTTCAGTTACTAACTGCATATATGACTTTATATACCCACCTACTTACTGGTAACCTTTATCTGAATGCTCTTCAAACTCAGTATGTCTTTCCCATAAACCTTTTGTATTTCTGATCCTGATTAATGGCATCTTCATCTGCTAATCACCCAAGGCAAAAACTTGGAAGTCATCCTAGATTCTTCTCTGTCTTCCAAACCCACACAGTCTATATCATCAACTCTTACTCTCTCTTCTTAGTAGCCTTTCCGATCTGTCAATTTCCACATATCTCTACAACTACTGCCTTTAGTCCAAGGCAGCCTATCTTTTGACTGGACCTCCACATTCTCCTCTTCCCTTTACAATCCATTCTCTACCCTACACCCAGGATGGGATGATGTAACTAAACAAAACAAAACAAAGCAAAACCACAAGCTGGTCATATCACTCCCCTTCTCCCAATTTATAAATTTGCTTTGCTTCCCCACTGAGTATAGAATCAAGTCTAGCCTTGCCTCCCAGCACTGGAAAACTTATTTCTGGAACAAACCATTCTGTTTTTTCCAGGCTTTGGTGGTTTTGTACGCCCTATTCTTTTGACTAAACTCCTGGCATAGCCTATTAATAGTTCAGATAAAAGGCTTGGGAGTCAGATACAGGTTCAAATCTTGTCTCTGCCTTTTCTCTGAATTAGCTGTGTGACCTTAGTAAAGTTGCCTAATTCCTCTGAACCCAACTTTTCCCATTTCTTGATCAGAATAAATGAGATAGTACCCATGAAACACTAATTATTTGTCCCTAATTTCTCTGAGTGCCCATCTGAGACCCCAGTGACGTGTCCACTCTTCTAAAAAGCTTTTCTTTTTTCTTTTCTGTCTTTATTTTAGTTTGCTATGGTGCATGTGCGCTCTCCATAAAGAGACAGAGAGAAAGAAAGAGTGAGAGGGACCAGCAGATGGTGTAATGGTTACATTGCTGGGCTCCCACATAGTCAACCATGGTTTGTGTCCCAGACTTGTGACTTAAAAATCATGCCAGGCACATGTGTGTGCATGCCCAGAATCCCAAGAGGAAAATGGAGGATGGATTGCCCTATGGCTATCCCCCCAGGGAGTAATTTCTCACTTCTGTCTCTCTGTCTCTGTCTCTCTGGTGAGCCCATTTGCCCCATAGCAAAAACCTCTCTCTAAAAAAAAAGGGAAAGTGAGAAATCACCTTTGAGGGGAGGGATAGATATGCCATAATCCCTTTTCCTCTTGGGGTTTTTGGCATACACAGGCATAAGCCTGGCATGTTTTTCAAGCTGCCAGGTCCAGAACTTGAAACATTCAGTCAGCCCTGTGGAATCCAGCTGCCTTAACCTCTTCACCACCTGCTGTCCCCTGTTAAGCTTTCCTTGGCTAGTAGTGCCATAGTTGGCACTTTTGTTCAGACACAGTTTTTGCCACTTGCCCACTTGCACTCTATTTGTGCATGTGCCTCCTTCCTAGCACCTGGCACAGTGACTGTGCAGTGAGCATTTGTTGAATGCTGACTGAGTGAAGCAGACTTCTGGAATGCTGGTTTGTCCTCTGAATTTGAAGGCATAAATATATCACAGGATAAGCTCAGCTATGAAGACGAAGGGATTCTTTTAGTGCTCTAGTGTCCCTTTGGTATTTTTATTTATGTAATGGAATTCCTTGCCAAGTTTTTGTTTATCTATAACTAAATTTTTCTCCCTTCCTGTCTTGTGAAGGGAAAGTTTCCAGTGATAACTCCATCTAAACATTCAGAGCTGTCACCGTTTGCCTGCACCCTTCTGCTCTGCCAGAGACCACATCTGGGGAAGGCAAGCCAAAGCCACCTTTACCCTCGACTGTCTTTCCTTCAGCCTGTGATGCAGGAAGAAAACAAAGGAATCTTCTTGTGATAATTATCTTACACATGTCTCTTGCTCTTTCTGGGCCTCAGTTTTCTCACTTGTTACATGAGGCCTCACCAGATGAACTCACAGGCCCTTCTCCAGGTGAGCGTCCTTTGATGATAGCCAGCATTTGCCCGTTAGGTCATGGAAATTACATGATAAGAATTCGATAAGCTCATGGAAAATGGAATTACAGTGCAAGTTTATTTAAAAAAATTTACTTTCAAAAAATTTGAAATCCATGCATAGCTTTTCTATAATACACATTTGCCTGAGTTTTTTGAAGACTTTTCTTATGGTGTGTTTTTACATCTGTTATTCCCTTTGTGAAATACAATCCATGAGGCATATGTTATCATTGCTATTTTTCAAATTAGTCGAAAGCTGGAATGACTCAATCAGTTCTATCACTGCCATGGAAGTTGCAACCAGCACCTATGAACCCAAATTCCCCTTGCTATCCTTTTGCTATAAGGTCCTGCACATAGACCAAGCTGAGCAATGTGGCATGCACTTGGAAAAATGGCGTGTCTATTGCGACACATGTTTTCAGGGCTGCCATGGTGGAGAGAGGACACAGAACTATGATGAAGACCCCAGAATAATAGAGGAGAATGCATATAGTCAGTGGATGGTCTTTGGGAGGAAGTAGCTCTGGATCTAATTCTCTTAAACTCCAGGGGCAACGGACATAAAGAAAAATAATGGAGGAAAATTGAGCACTAAGATCCTCAGTTCAGCTCATACAGAGACTATTTTTTATAAAATTAGGTTCCATCAACACAATATTTCCAAAGAGATCTTAGATTCATACATTTAATTTATGTTCAATATCCTTAAAAGTGGGTTGCCCTAAATGCAACAAATTCCACCAGGTCATGTATTCCTCTCTCTCTCTCTACACACACAGACACACACACACACACACATATATATATGTATATATATGCATATATACATACACACACACACACACACACACACACACATATAATCTCAAAGGGACCTTAAAAATCATTTAGTCTTGGGAACCAGCAGTTAGCATAATGGCTATGTCGCTGGACTCCCACGTAGTCGACCGTGGTTCGCATCCTGGACCCGGTGGCTTAAAACTCACGCCGGGCATGTGTGCGTGCATGCCCAAGATCCTGAGAGGAGAATGGAGGAGAAGGGATTGCAGCATGACCATCCCCCCTGGGGGGGTGATTTCTCGCTTTCTGTCTCTATGTCTCTCTCTGTCTGTCTGGCGAGCGCACGCGCCCTATAGTGAAAACCTCTCAAAAAAAAAATCATTTAGTCTTACACCCTTATTGTACTTACATGAAAACTGAGGTAGAGAGAGGCGAAGTGACTTGCTGAAGGTCATACAGAAAATCAGTAGAGAAGTGAAATGAAGACTAGTTTCTCAACTTTTAGTCTGTCTTTGTGTGTGTGTGTTTATTTTTTTTTATCATATGGTGTGTGCACTTGCCAGAGAAAGACAGAGAGAGGAAAAATGAGAAATCACTCCCTAGGGGGAATAGCCACACTGGAATCTCTTCTCCTCCATTCTCCTCTTGAGATTTGGGGCATGCAAGGACACTCATCTGGTATGCTTTTCAGGCTACTGGGTCTGAGACTCAAACCATGGAGTCATACATGTGGGACCCAGCACCTTAACCAACATGCCACCTGCTAGCCCCAGTCTCAATCTCTTTTTATTGTACTTCATAACTTATTTAAATCCAGATGCTAAATGTGACAAAACCTCAGTGGGAGGGAAAGGAAAGATGTATCTGTGTTTCTCTTTAGAGAAAAAAATGTGCCAAACCCAATGACTCTTAGATTATAGCCATTAATCAGTTAAAATAATGGGAAAATATCACTACTACTGCTACTAGCACCTCTTCCCCCCACACACACACCACACGCACACATACACACACACACCTTGCTTGCCATGAAAAACTCAGATCTGTTAGTGATCCAAACCAGTCCTAGGTCTGGAATAGCCTTTTCTGGGAATATATATACAAACTTTGGCAGGAGTTCAATCAGTGCAGCTCAAACAACCACACCCACACCAAATCCTGGGCAATATATGTCTCCTGTCAAATGCAGACATTTTCTGGGAACTTGAATATGATGGTTATGGCAACGTGTGGCACTGAAGACTCACAGGTGAATTCGATTAAGTAAATGGGTGTAGTGGAATAAGTTGTAACATTCCATCATTTTATCATTCTTCATGAAAGTTGATTAAATATCAAAAAATGACCTCATTAGGAATATTTTCCTATATTTTGTATCTTTCTGAAAGTGGAAATTCAGACTTAGAAGAGTTGGTTTGTTTCCTATATTTAATAACTTTTGCTTACTTTTGAGCATAATCTTCACTGACTTAGGATCTTAAACACACAAAAAGGATCATTTAAAAAAGAAAGATAAAAGTGATGGTTTCCAATCAGTGTTATGAGAGATTGTGACTTTTACTATGAAAGCAGGACCTCAGTCAGTGTTGTGCTATTGACAGTAGGGTCAATGGAGTTTTTTTTTTTTTTTTTTGAGAGGTTTTTGCTATAGGGCATGTGTGCTCACCAGACAGAGAGAGACAGAGAG
>NW_006209292.1:565410-570037 GCF_000334495.1 Tupaia belangeri chinensis | reverse complement strand
TAGAAAGTGAGGAATCACCCCCCAGGGAGGATGGACATGCTGCAATCCCTTCTCCTTCATTATCCTCTCAGGATCTTGGGCACGCACGTACACATGCCCCTTGTGAATTTAAGTCACTGGGTCTGGGACTCAAACCACGGTCAGCTACATGGGAGTTCAGCAACATAGCCATTATGCTAACTGCTGGTCCCAATGAAGTTCTTCATCCAGGCATATAGATGCCCAAGAGGTTCACATGTCTAGTTCCAGAGTCTACTTGCTAGGATCGAGTAAAATGATTAGAGGTCCTATCCCCATGCCAGACTTGCCCTGTGGTTTCAGGGACTGAGTAGGGTCAAGTCTAAGATTGGAAGGTCATTAGTTCTTTTAGTTGAGTGGATCTTGACCAGTCAAGAGTTACATTAATTCTCAGTAAGTGTGGCCAAATGGAGAGGAACACAGAAAAGCAAAAACAAAAAGGAGAAATGAAATGGCAGAGGGAATTCTGGTCAAAAAAGGGAGCTGAGGAATTGATCCCATAGCTGCTTAGTGCTTAGGGAACCAGGTCTCATGTAGGAAACTGTAATTCAAGTCGTGGCCCCAGACTTGAAAAACATGCTAGGAACAATATGTGTGCATGTCTCAAATCCTGACAGGATAAAGAAAGGAAGGAGAAGGGTTTTTGGTGTGACCATATCCCATAGGAGTTGCGCTCTCTCTCTCTCTCTCTCTCGTGAGTACACATACCCTCTGGCAATTCGAAAAATAATGGGGAGCTGGGACTTGATAAACTTGAAGGTAATAATTAGAATCAGCAGTAGGACAAAGCTGAAACACTCTGGGAAATGTCTCACAGACACAGTCACTTAGGTACAAGCTTAAGTTGCTCAACAGAGAAAATATTACCTCTTCAAAAAGAAGAGCACCAGAGAGATGCCTCAAGTCTTGCTCTCTTAGAACTTTTGGAGCCTATAGATGAAGTTTATACAATAAAAAAAGAGTGTAAATCTTAGGGGCAGAGAAAGAACTTATCAAAAGACATTAAAATAATGAAGACAAAGAATCAGGCTGTTCAGAGAAATTGTCTCAAATGCTAAACTTCAGAGATGTATGAGTGCATCAGCAGCTGAAGTAGCCAGTAGGGCTGAGTATATTATAAGAGGAGGAGGAAGCTGAGGAGGGTTAGCAAAACTGAACTGCCTGTGCTCAAATGGAAACAATCCTGAGTGGTATTTTTCTAAAAACCATAGGCAATGGAAAGGCAGGTAAGAGTCAGCAGCGATGAGCTTCGGTTCATCATCTCTCCCTCTTATCTTTTATTCAGGCGATCTGGCTTTCATCCTTTTCAGTCTCAGATTGTTCTAGCAAAATTACCAATATGTACTCATTCATCCATTCAAAAAATATTTCGTAAGAACCTACTTAATGTTTTGCACTGAGTTTGACACTTGGAATTCAGACAAAATTAGATGGCATTTAACAAGGTCCCTTCCCCAAGGAGCTTTCAGCTTTGTAGGGAGAGGTTTTTATGCAATCAAGTAAGTCCTCTAAAATGTTCACTGTTCTATTACAGGAGTTTTTGGTGGTGGAGTGGTGGTCCATTCATTATGAAAGGGAGACAGTGGTCCATTCATTATGAAAGGGTCAGGAAAGATGGCTGTTTTTCCTGTATTTCCAATCTAGGTAATACCTCATAAGAATCCCAAAGCAGAACCCTAAGGTCAACTCTCTCTCACTTCTGACACCCATTATTTCAACAAATTCTGCCCATGGTACCTCCTATATGTCTTGAATTTGTTTCTTGCTTTCTATCCTCCCCTTTTCTCCAGTTAGGCTCCACTTCATCTCCTTTCTCTTGTTGCAATGTCCCTTGCTGAGCTTCTATCACCACCCTATCTGTGTATAAGCCATCAATCACACTGGTATCAGTATAGTGTGATCACTAGACTGTTCTTGTAATGTATATACTTTAAAAATTATTATGGCACCTCCACTTTCCTTCAAAATAAATTTCAAAGTTTTTAGCCTACTATGCAAGGATATTCCTATTATGACCTTACCACCCAAATGTTCTAGCTCTAACTCCTATCACTACACACACACACACACACACACACACACACACACACACCATATATCACACCATGCTTTGGTCATGCTGTCCATTTGCCCTTCCCTAAATGGTATTGTCCCTAGGCACTTTTTTTACCTCTGCGTCTTTGCTGGTGCCTCTGATTACAATGCCCTTTACACTCGTCTGCCTCCCATTCATCCTTCAAGGCCTAAATCTTTTCTACATAAAACATCATTCTCAACATTTTTATAACTTTTTCTCCCAACTCTTTCTATAAATCGCTATCTTATCATGTTACTTTACTTATTAACTTCTAGCTCTCCCCATCTACAGAGAGGACTAGTTAGTGGATTTAATTTATCTCTGTATCTCCAGTGCCCAATATATACACTGAGATGACTGAATGCATGCATGATTTAATGAAATGGCTGATGAATTGACTAGTTAACTGCAACACTAACTAAGTAATTGCCTCTTAATCCTCTCTTCCCTTAATGGGTATGACTGAACCAGTTTCAGATATTCCTGAAGGCCCCTCCCAAGGGAGGTAATGGTAATTCTAGACCTTCTTGGTATCTCCTAGCTGTCTGTCTTCACCTCTAGGAGAATTGCCTGAAAGGCTGCTCAGTCCTTGGCTTGCGATAGAACTTCTCAGGGCTTTTCTGTTCGCACACCAGAAAAGCACTCCTGGGCACACTCCTGTTGCCCTGACATCATTTTCTTCCAGTTTCTTAATCAAATCTTTTAATAGCAAGGAAATATTTTTTATGTTATTTATAACTTTTTACAAAAGGATTTGTCATTGGGTGTGTACACTTGCCAGAGAGAGCAACAGAGAGAGAGGGGAAGTGAAAAATCACCCTCCCCCCCCCAATCCCAGGAGGATGGCCATGCCCCAATCCCTTGCTCACCATTCTTCTCTCAGAATTTTAGGCATTCAAACACATGTGACCAGCATGATTTTCAAGTTAAGGGTTCAATGACTTGGACCTAGATCAGCCATGTGGGAATCTGTTGCTTAACCACTACACTACCTGTGGGCCCCAATATTATTTGTAACTTTTAAAATGATAATTGTGGTGACTTGTTATTAGGCAAGTCATACCCTACATTCTGATTCTTTGTCTTATTCCCCTGATAATCATGGTGAAAGACATACAGCCTAGATGGTGTGCTTGGTAAAATGATCATTGGACTGAAAATTGGGATACCTAGTTTCTTGTCCTGCTATAGTCATGTACCCACTCTGTGACCCAGGAGAGACTATAGTATTCTTCTAGGCCTTGGCATCTCTACCAGGACAGTGGCAGTGGGCAGGGTCTGGACATGTGAAAAAACAGCATAATAAGCAAAACCTGGCAAATCAAGGCAAGGTATTTCAAATAAGCTAATCTAATGCTTGAGTATGAAATTATTCACTAAACCTTAGCCCATCACAAAATTGTGTACAAGTCCTTATAAATCATTACTATATAACACTGGCCTTAGAAAGCCGCTGAGGCAAGTATGGACATTTTGAACTAAAGCACAAGCTTAATAGTTATGAAATACTGAAATCCAAAGTGATTTCTGTGTCTGAAAAGAATAAATACAATCAATATTATGCCCTGAGTGTGTAAGTAGCAAGAATAATGACCAATTATTTTGGGCAATGATTTCCTTTCCAGTATTCCTCTCCATGTGGAAGTGATTTCTTGGGACTCTCAGCCTGGACTATTCCCCAGCAGAAGATGGTCAGCTGACTGTGTTTTTCGACAAGGTGCTTGCAGGCAAAGAATGCTTGTGTTTTTCTTCATTTTGCTTCTGTATAATAAATTGCCAGACTAAAACTGAGAAGTTTAATAAATATTCCTTTTTATTACTGCAACTACCAGAGACTGAGACCTCAGCTCTATAATTTATGATGATGTTTGCTCTCTTACTCTCTGCTAAGGTTTTCAAGATATAAAAAGTTTTGGCAGACCCTTTTAGGTCTGATTTGAGCCTATGTTTTCTATCTCTGGAGTGTCTTACAAATACATCATCTTCATCTTTTCTTCTCCAATCTCAGTGCTTCAACCCATGCTCCAGCCTTTATCATCTCATATCTAGACTGCCGAAGTAGCCTCCTAACTACTCTCCTTCTGGGCTCTTTCAGAAACAAAGCTGATCCAAGCATGCCTCTGCTCAGAAACCTTCCATGACTTCCCATTTCCTACAGAATAAAATCTAGATTTTTCTATTTTTCATTCCCTAATATATTCCTAGTGTCTTCTATTGCTCAGCTTCCTCAACTCTTTTTAAAATAAATTATGAAATATTTCAGGTATTAAAAATATACAGAACAACAGAGAAAATGTCCATTTACCCTTCATTGCACCTTTTCAGATACTAATAATTTGTATATTTGCCTCCGAGTTTTTATTTAAGACACAAAATATTGAAGATCCAGTTGAATCAATTACCTCCTTACTCCAGCTCTTTCTTTCAGAGCTAACCACTATCTTAAATTTGGCTGTTATCATCCCCATATTGGTTTTTCCAATTTTCCTATAAGTTTATACATTTTTAAATTAATATAGGTGTGTGTGTGTA
>NW_006209292.1:535082-564942 GCF_000334495.1 Tupaia belangeri chinensis | reverse complement strand
TGGCCACACCACAATCCCTTCTCCTCCATTCTCCTCATGGGATCTTGGGCACGCATGCACATGTGCCCAGCATGAGTTTAAGCCACCAGGTCTGGGACTCAAACCACAGTCGACTACATGGGAGTCCAGCAACATAGCCATTATGTCAACTGCTGGTCCCAGACCCAGAATGAGACTTCATGTTCCTGCACATCCTCGAGATAATTAGTATTATCAGAATTTTTTTCTTTTTTTAGAGAGAGATTTTTGCAATAGGGTGTGTGTGCTCACTGGAGAGACAGAGACAGATAGACAGAAAGCAACAAATCATCCCCTGGGGGGGATGCCCATGCCACAATCCCTTCTTCGTTCTTCTCTCAGTATCCTTGGAATGCATGCACAAGTGCCCAACATGAGGTTTTGTTTTGTTTTGTTTTGTTTTGTTTTGTTTTGCTTGCCAGAAAGAGAGCAACAGAAAGACAGAAAGTGAGAAAACACCCCCCCCCCCAAGGGAATGGCCATGCCACAATCCTTCTCCTTCATTCTCCTCCTGGGATCTTAGACATGCATTCACATGCGTCTGGCATGAGTTTTAAGCTGCCAGGTCTGGGACCTGTATCATCATGCCATCTGCTGGTCCCCAGTGTGAGTTTTAAGTCACCAGGTCCAGGACTCAAACCACAGTTAACTATGAGGGAGTCCAGCAATGTAACCATTAAGCTATTGTTTTGTCCCAGTATTATTAGACTTTTAAATCTGTGTCTATTACATGGATGTGAAATGGAATTTGTTCTTTTACTTTACATTTCTCTGATTATTAGTGAGATTGAACATGTTTTCATAGGCTCACTGATCTTTTAGGTTTCTTTTTTTTATTTTATTTAAATTTATTTATTTACGTTCATTCACTGTACATCATTACAGCATACAAAATGAGATTTTCCATCCAGAGTACACTGTATATTGTCTCAATAAAGCACATCAACAAACATGTTATTGTCAACAAATAATTTTCTATTTCTTGTTTCCTGTATGTTTTGATTTTTTCCCCCGATCCTTGATTCTCTATCTCTCACCCTCAGCCATCTCCCACTCTCTTCCCACACTGTCTCTGGTATCTATGTTTACTTTCTATACTGTTTTCCCCCCATATTTTATTGAGTCACTAAAGATCTTAATTAATCTAAATATTTTCATAGCAAACACAGCTGATATACACATTTCCACAAACACAAGTCTAACTTTAGGCACCCTATAAAGTAGCACCTAACTGGGGCTATATATCTTATTGCGGTCATCGAATAGATTTTTTTTCTGAAACTTTTTGTAACTTAATTTACATCCTTTCCATAAGCATCATCACAGCATACAGAATGTGATTTCCCATCCAGAATATACTGCATAGTGACTTAATCATGCATATTATTATCCAAAATTTTCCATTTCTAGTTCCTAGATTTTTTTTACCCCTCTTTCTGACCCTCTGCCCTTTCCCACTCTCTTCTCACACTATCTCTGGTGTATACAATTGTCTTCCGAGGAGAAGGGATTACGGCGTGACCATCCCCCCTGGGGGGTGATTTCTCGCTTTCTGTCTCTATGTCTCTCTCTGTCTGTCTGGCGAGCGCACGTGCCCTACAGTGAAAATCTCTCCAAAAAAAAAATATTCATTGCCCCTTTTTTGAATTGTCTTTTTAAATAGCTATTATTAGTTCATTATTAATTTTGAATATTATTATTTTTAAGTTATATGCATTCATTTCCAAGTCTGTTCTGAGCACATTACTCTGCTCTGTCAACCCGTTCATGTATACCTGTGCAATATCACCTCGTCATAACTATTAGTTTTGTAAGAATTTATATCCAGTAGGAAAATTTTCCCATCTTGTTTTTCTTCTTAAGATTTGCTGGTTGTTTTTGGTCCTTTGCTCTTTTGTGTGAATTTTTAAAATGATCTCATCAACTACCATGAAAAACACTTGAAAATTTGAATGAAGACACAGTGAATATATAAAGTCATCTGGAGGATTGACATCATTATGATATTGAGTTTCTTTACCCCTGAGCATAGTATACCTTACCATTATTCAAATCTTAAAAAAAATTAAAGCACTAGCTGTAAAGATCTTGCATGCACTCTCATAGATTTATTTTTAAACAGCTTATAATTTCTGTTGCTATTGTAAATGGTATGTATAAAATTATATTTTTGGTTTTACAATTTTTTAATTTATTCATTACAGAGTGTGTGTACACACATGAGGGAGGAGAGAAGAGAGAGAGTGAGAGAGACAGAGAGGAGAACTCTCCACAGGGCCTGTGCACACTGTAGACCTCTTCCTCCAGTCTTTCAGACTACTGGATCTTGGGCATTTGCTCATGCCTGGAGTGTTTTAGGCTGGACAGGCTATGGATTTCAATCACAGTCACCATGTGGGATCTAGCTCCTCTTGAGCATTGCATTACTATTTCACCATGGAACTGACACTAAAAATTACATTTTCTATTGTGTGCTGGCAGTTCACTTTCTAACTCATTTAACCAGGCTTTTACCTTACTATTCTGCTAAAATCATTCTCAGGTATTGCTCCGAACTAAAAAAAGTCAAATGGACACATTTAAGGCCTTTTTTGTTAACATTTTATATAACTGTTTCCTTATTCTCAAAACAATTATTTTGCTTTTGTCTACATGAGACCACATTCTTGATTTTTGTCCCAACTTTTATCATTCTCCTTTAAAAGATCTTACCGTTCTCTCTAAATATTTGTTTCCCAGTTCTTGATTCTCTTTTCCCTGAGCAGTGTAGACCACACTACCCCTCCTACTTGTGACTCCATGCACACAGCAGACGACTTACAGACCTTAGAAACACTGTGCCATTCCATAGCTCCATGTGTCTCAAGGCATCACATGCTCTATCTATGCAGTGAATGTATGTAAAAATTCATCCCGAACCTCCGTCCTGAGATACAGACCCATCAATCCAATTAGTTAATGGAATGTCTACTTGAATGTACTATAGGCTTCCTCAACTTAGCATATCCCAAACCGAATTCAACATTTTCACCTCTCAACATGCATTTCTTTTTGTGTTCTCAATACCAGTGAATGATTTCTCCATCCACTCAGGTACCCTAGTCAGAGACTTAGGAGTCATCTTTGACTCCTCCTTCTCTCTCATTTCATCACCTGTTGTGTGGATCCCACTTTAATGCAGCAGTCAGAGTGAATACTCCAGTTGCAGTATGATAATATCACTCTCTTGATTAAAGCTTGTCAAAGTTACCTATAACCTGACTTTTATGGCCTTTTATATTCTAGCCTTGCTAATGTTAACATGACCTTCCTCGACTAGATTCTTGTCTATCTTTCCAACCTCATCTCAGATCATATCTGCTTCTCCTGTTTATCATGGTTAATGACAATCTACTTCAGTTACCTCAGAGACCCAGGACTGATCTTTGATCCCCATCTCTATATTCACTCAGTCTTTAAGAACTGTGTTTTCTTCATCCTCATAGCTCCCGTGTGTCTCATTCCTCCCTATTTATAACTCACCATGCATCACATTGCCCTTCATGCTCTTGACTCCACTTGCATAGTAGATAATTCGCAGGACCCAAAAGCACCATGCCATTTCATATCTTGATGTTTGTGCACAGACTTTCCCTTCCCCTCTTCCATAAATGCTCCTTTTTCTTTCTTCTCAACTTAGCCACCAGAAAAATGCTTCTTTAGCCTTAGAGACTTAGTTCAAGTATTTCCTCCTCTATTTTCTCTCAGGTAGCTTTGTTAAATTAGAAACAGCTTGAGGGCAGGGGATGTGTATTATTAATCTCTGTACCACAAGAATCTTACACAGGGCTTAATACATGCAAATATTTAAAAATGTTGGTTGAAGACTTGAATGATCAATGTTTCTCCTGTACATGCTCTAAGATCCCCTAGACTGACTGTTCAACCTTCCCTGAATACACAGAGGATTTTTCTGACTTAATTCTACTGTACTACTTGCCTATTTTCTACCATTGTTAGTAATCCAATAAAATTGGATTATCATTATGTATCAACCTCTTTTTTTTTTTTTTGGAGAGGTTTTTCGCTACAGGGCGCGTGCGCTCACCAGACAGAGAGAGAGAGACATAGAGACAGAAAGCAAGAAATCACCCCCCAGGGGGGATGGTCATGCCGCAATCCCTTCTCCTCCATTCTCCTCTTGGGATCTTGGGCACATACGCACACGTGCCCGGCGTGAGTTTTAAGCCACCAGGTCCGGGACGCGAACCGCGGTCGACTACGTGGGAGTCCAGCAACATAGCCATTACGCTAACTGCTGGTTCCCTATGTATCAACCTCTTTAAAACAAGTTTTATCGGCTAGCAGTTGGCATAATGGCTATGTTGTGGGACTGCCATGCAGTTAACCACGGTTCAAGTCCTGAGCCCGGTGGCTTAAACTCATGCCGGGTGCATGCGTGTGCATTCCGAAGATCCTGAGAGGAGAATGGAGAAGAAGGGATTGCGGCATGACCATCCCCCCTGTGGGTGATTTCTCGCTTTCTCTCTCTCTGTCTTTCTGGCGAGCGTACATGCCCTATAGCAAAAACCTCTCAAAAAGAAAGAAAGAAAGAAAGAACGAAAAGAAAGAGAAAAAGAAAAAGAAAAAGAAAAAGGAAAAAAAAAACAAGGTTTTTTTTTTGTTTTTTTGGTTTTTTTTTTTTTGAGAGGTTTTTGCTATAGGGCGCATGAGCTCACCAGACAGACAGAGAGAGACAGAGAGATAGAAAGCAGGAAATCACCCCCCAGGAGGGATGGCCACGCCGCAATCCCTTCTCCTCCATTCTCCTCTCGGGATCTTGGGCACGCACGCACACGCGCCCGGCGTGAGTTTAAGCCACCGGGTCCAGGACTCGAACCGCGATCGACTACGTGGGAGTCCAGCGACATAGCCATTACACTAACTGCTGGTCCCAAAAAAAAACAAGCTTTATCATACCAATGGCAGATAATTGGATGGAGTAAGGTTGTGGTGTCTGTAAGTAGATGAGAATGATACAAATATGTTAGCACTACTTTCTTACTCCTTTACTAACTTTCTTCATTCATCCATTTGTCCACCCACCTATTCCTTCAACAGATATTTGGGATGACTCCTGGGGAAAGGAAAGCTATTTCCCCATTTACTGTTGGCTTCCCTCAGAGTGGACTGAAAGCCATGGAGATCAGAATCTCAAAATGATTAATCTGCTCATAAATCCTGAGTTTATCCTCCTTGAATAGCTCACCATAGTTAACCAAAGTAACAATGTGCAGACAGATGTTTGACATCAAGTATCTTCCAAATTTTAGCCTCAAAGCAACCACTCTTGTATCAGAGTCATGAATTGGTGGGGTGAGGAGAGAGAAGCTTAACTGAATTAGAAGGTGGTCAATGAGATGTAGAAAAGACACTGCATCAGGAGTAATAAGAACCAGACTTTAGTTACTTCTCTGCCTGCCATCAGTCTTGTTATATTTCTGAACCTTAGTCACCCCAGCCACAATTTAGGGAAAACGATAGGTACTTACGCTTCCCTATTTTATGGGATATCCTAAATGAGCAGTGAGAGAAGAGATAGTAGTTTGTCTTATGTTCTGTTATCTGGGTACTGCTCTTATCCTTCTTACAAGACTCCTTAATTTTAGTGATTGATATTTTCCATAATTTGTTCCATTAGTCAACAAATCTTTATCAGGTTCCTACTATGTGTCAGATACTAAGTTAGGTGTTAGGGATAGAGCAGTAATCAACATAAATGAAAACCCTTACTCTCATAGTCTCGCTATCTCAAAAGGCAGACAGTAAACAAATAACTGTGAAACCAGATGAGAGCTGTAAAGAGTGGAGCAACGGTTGCCATGGGAGTTCAAAGAAGGGACTGTAGATACAGTGGTGAAGATGACTGCCTGGTGTACTCCCAACCCTGCTCAGCAGAAGGTAGGGAGCCTTCTCAGAGAATATTCCAGCCAGAATCTTGAATTGTCTCCATATGGCACTCTATACAAACTTCACATGGACAAGCACAAGATACCAAGAGCAGTCATCATGAGCTACAAATCCCTATGTGTAAAGCCAGACTTTACTATTCAATAGACATTTATGGAGTTCCCTTTTTATACCATACAGTATTGCAAATGAATAACACATGGTTTTCACCCCACAGAGCTTTACAGTCTTGTAGATTCTTTTTTTTTTTTTTAAGAGAGATTTTTGCTGTAGGGTGCATATGCTCACTGGAGAGACAGAGAGAGACAGAGAGACAGGAATTGAGAAATCACCCCCCAGAGGCATGGCCACGCCACAATCTCTTCTTCTCCATTCTCCTCTTGGGATATTGGGCATGTATGAACATACACCCAGCGTGAGTTTAAGCTGTCCGGTCCAGAACTCAAACTGTGGTCAGCTACATGGGAGTCCAGTAATATAACCATTATGCTATCTGCTGGTCCCCCTTGAAGATTCTTTATGGGTTATTTTAAATAGAAATACACAAGGAAAATATAACAAAGTATTAAATACTGTGGTTGCTTTTGAGAGATAGCATTACAGAATTTTTTGTTCTACATTTTTTTTGAGACGTTTTTCGTTATAGGGCGCGTGCGCTCGCCAGACAGACAGAGAGAGATATAGAGACAGAAAGTGAGAAATCATCCTCCAGGGGTGATTTGTTTTTCAAATGTTTTAGGGAACCAGTAGTTAGCATAATGGCTATGTCGCTGGACTCTCACGTAATCGACTGTGGTTCGCGTCCCAGACCCGGTGGCTTAAAACTCACACTGGGCGCGTGTGCATGCGTGCCCAAGATCCCGAGAGAAGAATGGAGGAGAAGGGATTGCGGTGTGACCATCCCCCCTGGGGGGTGAAGAAACAAATATCACCAAAGAAAAGGAAAATAGATAAAAAGAATAAGGAGGAGAGAGGAGGGGAACAATGGACTATGAGGTGTTGATGTTTAGAAGCAGACAAGATAAAGGCTTGCAAACAGGCGTGTCAGGACCCCAGAGGACTGACAATAGTGCCCAAATGTAAGTTCAATGTGGACATGACTAGGTAAATGTCAGTTAGTTCTAGAGTTTGCGGAGAATTCAAGAAAGATCAAGAACTTAAAGCGAAAGAGAGGGGGGCTCCAAGCCAGTCTATCGAAGCACTGAGGTACAGGAGTGAAAGGACATTGAACTTGGCGTGTGGGGATAATAGAGGGCCTCTGGGGTTGGGAGAGTCACTTGCTTGCCACTGAGCCCAAGGATAAGAAATATGAGACACCATGCTGGGCACCAGGAGAAAGGTTGCACACTGAGATAAGATGTAGTTGTAAACTAGGTACTAGATCACTAATTTGTTAGGAATTCCTAACTGTCTATGAGTTGGTTAGGATACTGTCTACCCTCATTTTTATAGGTGGTCCAGCAGACCGATCATGAGCAATAGCATGGCTCCCCAAGGGCTAGGTTAGACAAATCCACTTCTTAGTGTGGTTGCTCTTCTCTTATGACCCCATTTTTCTCAAAATGAATTGATACTGAGAAGGACTGTAACTGCACCCAGGTAATTCAGGGCTTGTCACAGCACAGCAGCCATCCTTGCTTCCTGTTTGCATCACCCCAGCTACACACACATATATGTGCACGCACTAGGGAGAGCTGACTCAGCTCCATCTTGGAGCTCTTCCAGACTCAGGATGGAGCTCAGGTTCTGGGATAACATGTGACCCTCATGTAGAAAGCATAACATTCCAGGGGCTGAGAGCCCCAGAGGTATCTCGTGAAGAAAGACAGGACTGTTCTGAGCTCCCTGCCTTAGCAATAGCAGTGGGCACAGGACCACGAAGGGCATTTGGGAGCCTGAGACAGGGCTTGCAAGCCTGTCCTTGTTTATGTAGGAGAGGGAAATGCTGACTGTAGGCTTGAGCCTTTCCCCAAGTTGTAGGCAAAGGAAAAGGTCACCCAGAGTTGCAGACCACAGAGTCACACATCAGAGGCAGATGGGAGGAGAATCATCTTGGACCAGTTTCATTGAGGGAGTTTCCAATGTCTGAGATTATGAAGAGTCTGAGCATATTGGACAAAGAACTCTGGGGAGAGGAAAACACACTCTTTTCCTACCTTTGTTTTAAAAAAATTTGTGCAATAGTTCTGCCTTGGGTCTTACCTGCCATGCTCTTCCCAAGGGAGGCAGCAGAATGAGGTGAGTGGGGACCATTCCAGGAATAGAGGAGCAGAGCCCTGCAGCCCAATCTCAGCCCTGCCACTTAGCTCTTAGGAGACATTATCTGTGACATACTACCTCTGAACTTCCTTTTCCTCATCTCTCAGAAGGAGTAGGGTTATGAGAATGACAGGAGAAGGGTGTTGACACCCCTTTGGCTGAGAGGCTGTTAGGGCAAGTATAAGTGGGCTAGGAAGGGAGACCAGGAGGGGAGGCACTTTCCCAATGTCATCAAAGAAGTCATGAATTCTGAGCACCTGGAGAGGCTGGCATTGTCAGGGCCCTGGACTTTGAAGTCCTCTGAGCAGCACTAACAGTGTATAGCCAGGGTCCACTGGGAGGCTGGGGTGTCACCTGGGCAGCTGTTCACAAGAAATTAGGAACCTCTGCTAAGACCATTCCTCTCCCTGCCAGAGGAGGAAATGAGAGAAGGCTTTGTTTACCTATTTCGGGTTCCAAAACTTGCAATGGTGTTTAGGCAGTAAAGGAAAAGCTATTTTTTTTAATTGAAGGAAAGAAAGAAAAAGGGTTCAGGACATGGCCAAATTTGCATCTTATTTCCTCCCTTAATTGAAGGGAGAGGATATCTCCCTGATGAGCATCCAGACGTTTCCAGAGGCAGACCACAGACAAAGACACCTCAGTGGCACAACTCTTATTTCCTGCATCTTTGTCCTAAAAGAGGGCTGTAGGCATGTTACGAATGGTCCCCTTGTTAGAGTTGTAATTGCACTTGTCCCTTGGAGGCTAATGGATTGTGGTCCCAATTACCATAAGTGCATATTTACTGGCTATTTTATTTAAGAAATAAAGGGACTAGCTGGCTATGAAGCAATTAAGATAATCGATTGCTTTTGACATTTCAATTTGTACAACTTCTTCAATTTGTGCCCTTCCTTCCCTGACCTCAAAGCTTCCTATGCCCCAGAGTCTTGCTCGCAGAAAAATTCCTACAGCTCCTTCTCAGGCCTGCCTCGCTGCTTACACCTGCTCGCAGCTCTGCTCCCCTTGCACTCAGGCTCCCTTCCTCCTTAAGTTAGACAGTGGCAGCAGTATTGTCCTCATGAAGACCATACCTCTGAATTTACAAAGACTCTTTTATGTGTTAGTCTGTATGACATATCAATAGCCATGGGTAGGTTACAGAGCATGAGTCATCACCCAAGCCTCTGTTTACAGGAGGAAAATAAGACTTAGAGAGGTGCTATAGGACCCAAAGCACATATCTAAGGTGCTAAAAGCTGTGGGGGAGTAAGAGTGAGCACCAGGCTCCTTTGCTTGCTGGCTGCATCATGTATCCTTTGGAATGCAGGGACCAATTGGATATTCCAAAAAGATTTGTCCTTTTTGGTTGCTGTGATCAAGTCTTTTGTGGAATCACAGTGTGTGTTACGTGATTAAAGAAAGACCTTGATACTTGTGCACCCATTTTACAACAGCACTATTGATGACAGCCAAGATATGGAATCAACATAAGTGTTCATCAAAAGATGAATGGATAAGCAAAACATGGTATGTTCATACAATGGAATATTATTCAGTCTTGAAAAAGAATTGTGACACTTGTTACTACACGAATGAACCTTGGGGATATTATGCTGTGTGAGATAAGTCACTCATGAAAAGACAAATACTGTTTGACTTTACTTCTAGGAGCTACCTAAAATAAGCAAATTCATAGAAATAGGAAGTAGAATGGTGGGTACCAGGGTTGGGAAGAGGATTGAAGAGATGATGTTAAATGGGTACAGAGTTTCAGTTTGGGAAGATGAGACAGTTCTGTGGATGGATGGTTGTGATGGTTGTACAACAGTGTGGATGCACTTAGTGCCACTGAACTGTGCACTTAAACATGGTTAAGATGGTAAATTCAAGGCCAGCTCTGTGACCTAGTGGTTAAAGGAGCTAGATCCTACATGGCTGACTGCATGATTTAAATCCTAGCTTGAGAAACATGTTAGGCATGTGTATGTGTGTGCCCAGAATCCTGACAGGATGGAGAGAGAAGGGATTACAGCATGACCATGCCTCACTGGGGGGGTGCTTTTACCTTCTCCGTTTCTGTTTGTAGTGAGCACACACACTCTCTGGAAAAAAGAAAGTGTTTTTAAAAGATGGCAAATTTTTTCTTATGTGTATCTTACCACAATCTAACTATAATTGTATGTGGGTATATAAAATAAAATACCTTGAATGTCTACATCTCTTCTCTTGTCCTCTCAATTTAAAACACTGTCTTGGAAACCTTTAGTGCCAATTACTGCACAGACCATAAAGGCCACACACCTGAGCCGAGTCTATGGATTTATCTACCTTGCTTACCTTTGGTGCATGTGACACTCCAACCAATCAGACTTTTCCAGTCTCTTGCTTAGAAGGAAAGGTTTTAGGTGCAGTATTCTAGGAGCAAAGAGGGCAAATGTGAGACGTTCTCTGCTTTCAGCATTTGGAACATACATACACACAGCCCCCTACTATGAGTAGAGGCTACTATCCTCAACTGTTCCTGGTGTCCCCCAGTCCAGAGACCCTCTGCTTAATCTTTTTCAGAGAATAATTTCTCTACATCCCAGGTTCATAGGTAACTGGGCCTTTCCATTCATAAGCTTATTGAAGGTTTTTTTATGTACACTAGGTCGATTCTCAGCTGTCCCCATTGCCAACCTGGATTTAGCTTCTTTGGGTCTGCTAAGTCATCTACTTCTGGTCCATCTCTCTAAGATACTGCTATGCTTGTCTCCTTTTCCATTTCTTCCTGTCATTGTGAGATTATGTTTTTAAAAAATAGTCCTTTACTGAATTTTTGGGAGGAAGCGGAATTAGGTGCACATGATTATTCCATCATATTCATCTGATGTTTAAGCTGAGTCTTAAGTAATGACTAGAAGCAAGCTAGAAGACAGCAGAAGGAAAGCATTTAAGATAAAAGGAGCATCATGAGCAAGGTCTTGGAGCAGTGTGGTAGGTGCAGAACACCTATGTTGGGGGTTTGGGGTATTCTTACTAGGCCCCGATCATGGCTTCCCTCACCAAGTTCCAAGTTGATTACTAGGGGCTTGTGAAGCTCTGCTGATGGCTAGTGAAGACCAGATCTGCACCATGCTCTATAGCATAGGCTTCCAGTGCTGTCTTGGGATGATAGTTTGATCTGCGGCCAGAAAGAAACTAGCTGGACCATCAGCTTCCAGAGCAAGCATTTTCATGGGTCTTAACTAGCCTGGTGGAAGTAATGAAGTAATCAGCTGGCTCCTTCACTTTCTAGAAGTTTGACATTTCAGAGATTTTTTTCCCTTTTTTATTTATTATTATTATTATTTTTAATAGGTATTGTAGGGCACATGTGCTCACTAGAGAGAGAGAGAGAGAGAGAGAGAGAGAGAGAGAGAGAGAGAGAGAGAGAGAGAGAGAGAGAGAGAGAGAGAGAGAGAGAGAGAGAGAGAGAGAGAGAGAGAGAGAGAGAGAGAGAGAGAGAGAGAGAGAGAGAGAGAGACAGAGAGAGAGGGAAAGTGAGAAAGCAAGTTGCCAGGTCTAGGACTTGTACTGTAGTTGGCCATGTGGAAGTTCAGTGCCTTAACCACTATGCCACCTCCTGGCCCAGTTTATTTTTTCTAACATAGTTTCCCCCCCCCTCCCCCAATAATATCTTGATTTGGGATTGCTTTGATGAACAGAGAGCCACAAAAATCATTAAATGATTATAAAAGACACCAAAAAAGAAGCATTTGTCATGGTTTGTTCCCCCTCTTTGCCATAAAGTGTAACTGCTGAGCATCACAGTGGTTATTTGAAGACCCATTCAGTTCCTTTTAAACTCCTGAGTCTTGTGGCTTTAACTAGCATAATGAAACCTAGTTTAGCATAGCACAGATTTCAGATGTAACCAACACAAAGTTTAATCATCCAATAGTAAAGATAGGTAGAAAAAAAATTGTTTCAAGGTTGGGAGTAAGGTGAGGTAAGTGAAGCATTTGCCTTGAGCACAAGATTGAAAAGGAGTCATCAAGATAAATAATATTTCAAGACAATATTACAAACCCCCTGCAGACTGGTAAATCATACCTGTGAGCCAGCTGCCTGTTTTTGTAAATGAAGTTTTATTGGCACAGGCCAGAATGAGGGTGAGATGAATGAGCATGGTTGTCCAAGTACAGGATCAGATCTGTCTTCATTTAAAATTTTAAAATTTTAATATTTTGTTCATGTATATTTTCCATTATTTTTTATTCTTATAAATATTGAAATTAATTATTATTTATCTTGAGGGCCAAAGTTTTGGGTGCCTCCTGAAATTTTGTACCCAAGGTGAGTGCTTCATCTACTTTACCCTACTACTGGCAGTGCTTGAAGGAACCAAACTGGAAGCTATTTTCTCCCAAAGACTTCCATCCCTCCCTGTGAAGCCACAACTTCCTAACTGAAGAAAGAGATTCCAGGCAGCACAAGCCTTCCTCAGTTAAAATCATTGGTTTGCTTCAATCTGCAGCTCAAAGGCACAAATGAATCCCTCCTCAGGAACAGCTGGAGTAGGAGAGTATCAGATTATGAATCTTGCCTGTATATGATACTCTCAATGTCCATCAAGCATTTCTTTTTCCTTTATTATAGCCAAGTCTCAAATGAAGTTAAAATTTGGACTTTTGGATCATTAAATACAAAGATGAAAGGCTAATTTAATTACAACATACACATTAAATTCAACTTGAGAGATGGACAAATAGGATAATTTGGGCAGAATGTGCATATACACAGATGTGTCCCCATCTATGCTTTTTGGCACAAACCAGCTCAAACTCAGGTGTCTCATCTCTGTGTCAAAATTTCTAAGCATGTGGCATTTGATTATTTTCTAAAGAGACTGAGCCTCTTGGAAGTATAGAAACCTACCTTCCATTCTCTACAGCTCAATTTTTGTGAACCCATATTATGCCAGAACAAGAATTTGAAGCTAAAGTTAAATACGGGATATTCACATCTTCTGTATTGAGAACACAGACATAATTGAATTGGGAGTGTAAGAGCATCCCATAAATGTCTTTACAATCTGAAGCTGATAACATTTGCCATGATGGGCATACATTCTTTTCAGAATGTGTGCAATTGCTTCTTCAGCTTCAATGACTTCCTCAGCACCATTGTAGTCTACTAAGTATATGAGCATTTTTTTAAATGAAAAACAATTTATCTAATGATCAGGGGGTTGGCTGGGTACTGTGGAATCACAGCATGTGATTAAAATTATACTAGCAGAATAAAACGTATCAATGGAGTCATTAGCAGCCCCCTCCCATAATCTCATTTGAATCTTTGTCCTTCCTCAGAATGAAGCTCTAACTGCGGATTGAGTACTGCAGCATCAGGTATTATCATGACCTGTAATGACTCCCAGCCATGGCCAGCAGGGCTCATTGCAGCTTCAGGCCACAGATAAGAGGGACAATAAGAAGCCTTGACCATACATGGGGCTAGCCCCAGAAACAGGAAGGCAGAACATGCTACCAGGAGAGCATTAAGCCATCCACGCTGGGGAGTCAGGTCCCAAGTAGTGGCCATACTGCCGGGTAGGCATGACTCAACCATAAGAAATTTAGGAACCAGTAAGTTCAAAGTCCCAAGACAAACTGATTAGAAGTTCTTTAACAGTTACCTTTGAAGCTAAGGTTTCCAGAGTGAGTTGGTGGGGAAAGAAAGAGAATAGATTAGGATTTGATATTTATTACCTCAAACACCTACTCTAATTTTTAGAGGATGCCAAAAACAAAACTAAATTGTCAGATGACTAGTTTGGGTCAAATACAGAAGCCTAGCTAATATTTTAGTTAGGTGAATCCAATTGAAGAGTTTAGAAAACTCAAAGTGCAATTAATTTCGGATTAGCCAAATAAAATACATCTGGTCAATTTGTTGGCTGGTAGAAGGGCCTCAGCCACTGTGTTGACTTTGAAGGAAGGACTCAAGTCATGGAGGAAGGCCTGGTAAGAGCACAGCCTGGCTCCTGTTTTAGAGGAACTGGGCTGAAATCTAAGACAGATCCTCAGCCCTGGACACAAGATTCCATTGTAATGACTAAGACAGGAATGGGAACTTGTTCTCCATTGATATCAGACCTTAGGCTTGGGCTTATGCCCAAGAGAAGCAAGGAGGACCTGGTGCTTCGTCTGGCTTATGGTATGCCTCCTTCAGGACACAGGTGTCCCACTGTCAGGTGAGTGCCCAGGTGGGCCCAGCTCTGGACAGAGTACAGGTGCTATAGCTGCCAATCAGGCAGGTACCTCTGTTGTTAGTTTCCCAGGGCTGTTGTAACAACATACACAAACTCAGTGGCTTAAAACAACAGACATTTATTCTCTCTACCACTCCATTGATGATGCTTCTGGAGAAATTGCTTTGCGCTGTTCAGAACTAAGCTGAATTTAGACAACAGTGTGAATTCGGGTGCCTCCTCCATCAGGAATTGCTAACCTCTCCCCACTCCTTCACTCTATATCCCAAATGTAGTGGCATGCATTTGGGATCAATAATTTGTCACTCCAGATTTACATCTCAGCCTCAGGACACCAATTACCTTGTTTCCCAAGAGACCTGGAACTAATGGCCAGACTTTTCCTCTGGGAGAGAAAGAGAAGAGACTGAGGGCAGAAGAGTCATGTGCAAGACCCCAGTGGCTCCCACACCCCAGCACTACACACAGGCACTCACACAGACCATACACATCTCTCTGGAGCTAACTCCTAGAGATAGTGCATTTTCTGAGTTTGATTCATCTATTTTCAAATGAATAGATGTTTGCCTGTGGCTCATTTATTGTGAGTGTTCTTTCCAAAGTGAATTTAGTAATATATATTCACCATAATACGTTCACCACAGAGGGAAATAAGATTTATCTTTCATGAACTCCTACAAATTACATCAACTAACACAGATGAGGGAGTCAAGATTATGTCAATATTTTCTTTATAATAAAACTAGGAAATGTCTTCAAAACTTCCTTGACAGTCCCCTTCCCACAGGCCTTTGCATGTAGAGGGCACATTTGCTTCTACACATTCTGAGAGCTCCAGGATGAGTAGAAAGTGGCACCTGGGTTCCACATCCACTACCCCTCACCTACCAGCTTCACAAACTTGGGCAAATCATTTCCCGTCTATGAGCTTCAGATATCATCTCTGAAGACAAGATGATAGCATATCTGGCTTGACTACCTGCTCAGCTCACAGGACCATGAGAACCATCAGAGAAGAGGCCCACCACTAGGAAACCACTGTTAACCTTCAGTACCCTGCAATCCACAAAGGGAGGGCACTCAACAGGGCCTCTGAAGTATATGACCCAGGGACATCATTCACATGGAATACAGTATGAACAGTGCTCCTGGAGTTGTGGCACTGGGTGGAGTCCTGGCTTGCATCATAAATCTGAAGTAGAGGGAGCTGATCTGGGACTCCTTGCTGTGTGGATAAGTAAACAATCAGACGGGCCTGTGGGAACTCTTGCCTGGCACTCATTCTTCGATAGTACTGAGCCACCTGTCACATGGTTTTAAATCATCATTTTTCTCCATCTAGTCACCTGGTGAAGTAAAGCTTTTTCTCTTTATCTTCTAGGAGAGGAAGGTAAGGATCAAGGAGGCATTGACTTTCCTAAAGTCTACAGCTCATGAAAGATGGGCCAGGAGTTACACACAAGGGCTCAGGCTTCTGGAAGCAATTCCTAGAATCCAAATAAGCTTTGAGATTGGGGATATCAAGGAGCAAGATGATAATGTAGTTTTTTACATATAGGCTCTGAGGAAAAGCCATCCATTCACTTCCTCATTTATTTATTCATCTAGCATTTATTCAGCAAATATTAATTAGAGGCTTCTGCTGTGCCAGGTGAGACATTGGGCTTGTCACTTACAATGAGAATCAGTCAAGGAAAGATGCCAGGCTGGCTTTTTCATTTTCTTTTACTCAGGGATATAAACCTATAGTCAGAGGATCAGGACTTTGTTTTAGGGTGATTTTGATATTTGTTTGCAAGGGAAGGTCTTTCTAGTTTTTCTTCTTTTCTATCTAAAGATGTTCTCTGCATAGTGGTTAAGAGCCCAGACCACAGACTCTTGACCTAAATCATCTGGGTTCAAATCTCAACTCCATTACTTCCTAGCTCTGTGACCTTAGGTCAGTTACCCTTTCTGTGCCTCCATTTTCTCTAAAGTAAAATGAGAATAAAATAGGTATCTATCTTGCAGAGTTATGGACAAGATGAAAGAAATTAGTATTTCTGAAGTGTTTAGAACACTACCTGATCTGTGGCAAATGCTATGTAAGTATTTATCTTTATTACCATTACCATTCTTGTGATGAGAAGGTGAGAAAGAGATGAGGAAACCTTAGAAAAACTCCGGGTAAGTGTAAATGAAGCTAAGTGATATAATTAGAAATAACTGGAGAGAGCTTACTAAAGAATCAGCAAGTTTTCCACAGTGCTAATGAATTAATGCAGGTAGAAACCATGCTGAGAACTCTTGCACACAGCACCAGATCCCACAGGCACAGATGCCTGATGTGTGCCTGCTTTTTCTTCTTTGGCCATTCAAGAGAAAATCCAACTGTTAGAGAGAAACAATCAAAACTGGCTACTTAAAAAAAAAGTTATTTTTTCCAGGAGAGAGAGAAGCACCCCCTGACAGGGTCTCCTCATGCCAAGATCCACTTTCACCAGCTGTTCATGTTTTCAGGCTGACCTGGGGATCAGAAGCTACAAAAGGCCATGCACCATCCAGCACTACTGGTCAGTTTGCTACTGACTATGCTACTAGGCTGGGCCAAGAAAGGGCTGCTTTTGTCACATGCAGTGTCAAGAGACATATAATAACTCAGCTGGCCCTGTGCCCAAAACAACCCCTTGTTCTCTGCAGCCATATGAGATGTGCTGGGTAATGAATAGTCCCTTGGTTAAGGACACAAATTTAGTTAATCTAAGAAAATAAAACTCTTTTCTTTTACCCAGATTTGAAAGTCCCAGTAGAGTTCTCAGCATGGTTTCTACCTGCATTAATTCATTAGCACTGTGGAAAACAGGTAAGAACATTAGAACACATGGGAGTGAAATAATCTGGGATGCCACTCTGACTCCACCACTTGTTGGTTATGTGATCTTTGGCAAATTCTCTCCACTCTGCATCTCTGTGTCTCACCTTCTGTAGACTTTAGAACTTATACTCAGCTCCAATGTTAGAGATTTTAGTGATGAGAGCAACTAAGTTACCTTTGGGAAGAAAAGTGTCCCCCCAGCCAACTCACTCCATGATTCCTGCCAGGCCAAGCAATTTCTTGCTTTGGTGGATTGGATCCTCTCATTGTTGTATTAATATCTCTTCCCTAGTAGACTGAGAACTCCCTGTAAGTAAGGACTGCATCTGAGGGTGCTCAGTAGAAGCTAGGATTTGATTTTTCTCAGTAGAAGTTGTCTGTATTTTTATGCAGTTTTGTAATGATTCTGATATGTAACCAATTTGGGGAACCATTATGGTATTTAAATATATGTGGCGTAATTGAATGAATGAAAAGTAGAGGGTATATTACACAAGCCTAGAATGTGGTGTGGTGCAAGGATCCTTGGCTGAAAAACAGAAAATCTAGCCAACACTGGTGCTTGCTGCACATAGGACTTTGAGGCCAGCTTATTTCCTACTCTGGACCTCAGTTTCCCCATTCGTGACAGCCCCTGACCCTAACGCTGCTTCTAATAGCTCTCTGCTGATATGAATCCATGTTTCCTCTTTGATGTACATTGAGTGCCATCTGGAGGAGACCGAGACTTTCTTCTGAGGTCTCTGTGTTTCTGCCCTTCCAGAGACAGAGGCTCCTACCTTGGGGTCTTGCTTCCTGACAGTAGCCCCCCACACCTTTGAATGTGTCAACTCCATTGGATTAGGGCATCTTCCTACCAAAATCCTTTCTTGTGCCCTAAACCCCATCTCTGATCCAAGTGGCAGAGTTGGGGAAGATTGATAGACCAGTTAGTGGTTCCCGAATTGACTGTATGTCAGAATCACCAGGTTTGCACATACAAAAATACAGGTAACTGAGCAAGCCCTAACCTGTACTGAACTCAACTTCCTGGCATATGCCCAGAAAACTGCATATTTAACAACTGTTCTGGGAGATTCCTGTCAATTGGACACTGAGTCACCAGTTGCCATTTAGGATCCATTGGACCATAATATGCCTAAGATTTTAGCATCAACAGTGCAAGCTTCTTCTCCCCAGTTGCTCTAGAATAGGATAGAATATACTGTTCCTTCTCTCCCATGCCATCCACTCAGTCCAGTGTTGCCAAGGCATAACAACTGTGTTCTGTACTCAGAGATGAGGCCTGGGCAGTCTTTAGAGGAACCAGATAAAACAACCTGATAAAACAGAGTATTCAGGAATGTCACATTTTGTGTCATCTTGACACTGGCAGGTCTCAGGCTGCCAAGGGCTGAATTTTACCCTATGCAAAGTTTAATTAAAGTTCCCAATGAAGATATTGCTTCTTGCTATAGCCCATGGACTTATCTCCACCAGAAATTAATGAGAGATTTTTAAAAATGAATGGTGTTTATGAGAAATGCTCTACTCTTTTCTCGCCAAGTTTTACATAATGATAATGTTTTCCAGATGTCTAAGATGGGCATTGTCATTTTTTCCCTGTTTGTTTGTTTGTTTGTTTGTTTTGGGGGATTTGGGAGAGCAAAACTTAGGAGAAGTGGGTTTAGATACTACTCAAAAAGAGCAAGAATGAATGTGAACATCACAGAGCCCTCCCTGAAAGGTAAGGCAGGCAGTGCTGGCAGGGAGAGCACTGAGTCAGGAGTCAGAGCTGAGTCACGATTGGAGCTCTATGGCCAGTCTGCTGGACCTGGGGATGTTTCTTGGCCTCTGCAGTCTTTGATGGTCCCATCTGCAAGTCTTTCCTGCATGGAATCTAAGCGCAGCACCAAAATGGGCTGAGCAGCCCCTGGTCTAGTCTATGTCTTCATTTGCTCTACAGCGCCCCTGCACACCACATTCACAGGACAGCACAGGGTCTCTGTTTACAAGTGGCATCAGGCAGCTCCTCTTGGGTCCTCAACTGAAGACTTCTTGAAAGCTGGTGAGGGTGCCTTCCCCTTGCCAGCCACCAGCACAGAGGATGTTTCTAGCACACAGCAAAGCACAGGTGGAGGCTACCTGGCTGCTTCCCCCCTCCCCTGCAAAACAAACTGCACCAAAAAACCATCCACACACCACCCCTGAAACCAAAAGATCCTAAAAGCTACTGCTTCTCAAGGGAAGAGTGCTCATTTTCTGTTTGATTGGGGGTAGGAGGGTGGAGGTGGTGAGGATTAATGTAGTGGAGGGACCATGACATTCTCAGAATGCTCTTCTGTGATGGGCAGTAATGGCTCCAAATGTGAACCACCTGAAGGGCCAAATATGGGAGTTGAGAATGGGACCAGCCATTCATAAAGAGCACCTGGTCCTGACTCATGTGCAGGAACTGCCTCAAACTTCTTCGTTTCCACTGGCAACCTGGCATCCAGCATGGCTCCTATGGCTCCAGCTTGGCAGCAGTCCACTCCAGCCCCACCCCGCACCCATCAAGCACCACCAGGCAGGCTGGCAGCCTTTAAAAGTGCAGCTATTATCCCCAGATGCGGTCCGAAAATGTCCCTACAATTGCTCCACTTAGAGGCTCCACTTAGAGGGGCAGGTACCCGGTGTGAAGGGGGCACGCAGAGCCTTGTGGTTTTGCATTTCCCTGTTCTGGAGACCTGATTTCTTCTGCACCTTTTCCTTTTCCTGCTCCCATGGTGCCTGGGATTAAATGTCCAGAGAAGATAGAAAAGACACAGGCATCGTTGGCATTATTATCCAAACATTTTATTTCATCTATTTTATTCTGAAATCAGCACGGAAAAACGAGAATTCAACTGCTACTTTTCTAACTAGCTATGGGCCATCCTGCTAGAAGAGTTCATTTAATTATTAAATGGGCTGTGTTAAAATTGGCACAAAGTGCAGGAAGACTATTCAGGTGGGAGGAATCGGCTCAATTTTTTTTTCCTCCTAATTGATCGATGGGTGACACCAGACTCATATATTTACACTCCTCTTTCTTCAATATGAAGAGCAAATCACAGATTGTGGTTCCCTGATTAAAGCTGGACCTACGCAGGAGAATGTGGGCAGGTCAGTGCTGTTGAGACCCGCAAAGCAGAGAGGTTCTAGACACTGCTCAGATCTCAAAGAAGTGACCTTTTGCTATGAATTGATCATTTGTTCATTTGTTTCTCATGTGCTTTACTCACAGGAGGAATTGATTAGAAGCCAAAATTAGTTGTGAACTGGGACTAACCATTTGCTTTTATGTCATAGATAAAATTTATTTTAGCTGCAGTTGCCTTAATGCTTTTATACTAAGGTGGGTTTTTTTTTTAATTGTACTACTAATTCCAGGAATTTCCCTGCAGTGAAGGGACATTTCCTCCCAGGAATTTCCCTGCAGTGAAGGGACATTTTCACCCACTCAGTCACTCAAAACAACATGAAGCCTGAAAAGGCAGTCAACGAAACACTGTGCTAGATTAGTGAAGCCTGGTCAGAGTAGAACATGGTTCATTTTTAGTCAGAATTGGGTTGGATGCTCTGGAGGTTTGAGGGCAAAGGTTGGGGTAGCTACGGTTAGGACCATTCACAGTGGCTTAAATGGAAAAACAGTCCCGAGGAGGCTTGGTTCACAACTGGTTTGACCTAAAGCAACAAGGCAAGGTGGTCACTCCAAAGAGGATGCACTTTTTGGCTGCCTTGTTACTAAGTCACTCAGTGTCTGGTTAGGAGAAGGTGAAAATCTTGTGCCCTCTGCACTGTGCAAACACCATTTGAAATATTATGGGTGATCTCTGGGTTTCCCTTCCAGGGTGGTGGGCAGCCAGACTGTAGCAAGGTCCAAGAAAGTGTTCCTGAGCATAACAGAAAGAGTACCAGGTTTGGTTGGAAACTCCAGGGCAATTTCTATCCTTAGGCACTTGTAGCTTGGCATCAATTACAGTCAGTGCTAAGCAGCCCAAGGGGACAGAGAAAGTGAAGGGGCCTTAAGGGGAGGAGTGCTCGCTTTCTTTCTTTCTTTCTTTCTTTCTTTCTTTATTCATTCATTCATTTATTTATTTATTTATTTATTTATTTATTTATTTATTTATTTTTGCTATAGGGTGTGTGTGCTCGTCAGAAAGACAGAGAGAAACAGAGAGACAGAAAGCGAGAAATCACCCCCCGGGGGGATGGCCATGCCACAATCCCTTCTCCTCCAATCTCCTCTCAGGATCTTGGGCATACATGCACACGCACCGGGCGTGAGTTTAAGCCACCGGATCCGGGATTCAAACCACAGTCGACTACATAGGAGTCCAGTGTCATTATCCCAACTGCTGGTCCCAAGGAGTGCTCACTTTTACCTGGGGTAGTGCAGGGCCCGGTCATCTTTGTAGAGAGGGGGTTTGGGTAATCACTCTCCTCTGACTTCCTGCAGCACATTGTCTACTCCTGTTAGAGGGCTCTGTAGACTGACTGAAATTGTCTGTTTACGTGTCTGTCTCTCCAATTAGTCCTCAGCTCTGAAAGGGCAAAGAGCATGCTTTGTTCATATCTCTATTCCCAGGGCCAGGGGTCTCTCCACACAGACAAGAGCGTCAGGAAAGCTTTGCTGAACCAAGCAGGGGAAGCAAAGCTTACTCTGAAAAGTAGCACTTCAGTTTTCTCAGTAAGGAAGGAGGTAATTCACTCTAACCAGAGCAGTAGGTGTCAGAGCTGTCTGTGTATGGCTTTGCATCATCTCCCAGGGGGGGCCATGAGCACCTCTTAGAAGAACTGTGCCTCTCTTGTCTCTATATTCCCTAAGAACTCATGCTTTGCTTACCAGGTCAGGAGCTCACAAGCTCAGAGTACTGAATTGATGAGGTGTCTCTTCTCCCCACACATTTGTTTAAACAATGGATAAAACACAATCCCCAAATGATTTTAATCTATAGTCAACACCTCACAGATTACTTACTCATTACAATGGGGAAAAAAACTTAAGTTTACAACAGAGGGATCAGGCTATCATCACTGTAACCCAGGCAACAATCTTACACCTCTAGTAAAAGGACAACTGAACCTTACACACCTCCTGATGTGATGTACTTGGGAACACACACCAGCCCCTTGGAATATTTTTACAAAAAGCCAAGCCATTAAATATGACTTGTAACTTCCAGGAAATATGAGGGCAGAGGATTAAGTTAAACCATCACAAGGAAATAATCAGACAAAGCTAGAACATTGGACAATATATAGCACAACTGACCAAGTTTCTGTAAAAAGTCATCATCATAGGAATGGTCCTAGGTTAAAATAGAATAAAAAGACATAACAAAAAATGCAGTGTATAATTCTTGACTGTTTCCTGATTTTTTTAGCAAGTAGCCATGCAGTATAATTCAAAAACAATTTGTGAAATATAAATGCTACTTAATAATAGGTTAACTTTCTAAAGTATGATAATAGACTTACATGGTTATATAGGAGAAAGTCCTTATTTTTAGTAGATACAAACTAAAATATTAATAGTTGGAGATAAAACAACATGGTGACTACAACTTAGTTTGAAGTGTTACCGAAAACTAACATATGAAGTAAATGTGGCAAAAATAATCCCACTTTTAAATCTATGGTGTATTTGGGTATTTATTATGCTATTCGGTCTGCTTTTCCAAGACATACAAAACACATTTCCTAAAAATTACATTGATGGAGCCAGCAAGTGGCATAGTGGTTAAGGTACTGAACTCCCACATAGTCAACTACAGTTCAAGTCCCAGACCCAGCAATTTGAATCTCACACTGGGCATGTGTGCATGAGTGCCCAAAATACTGAGAGGAGAATGGAGGAGAACGGATTGTGGCATGGTCACCCCGCCAAGGGGGAGATGATTTCTTGCTTTCTGTCTCTCTGGCTCTCTGTCTCTTGGGCAAGCCCACATAATCGATAATAAATAAATCTCTCAAAAAAAAGTAAATTGCCAAATTACAAGAACAAAATTCACGGAAATCTCTAGGCACCTCAAATGTAGAGAAATAGTAAACCCAGGGCAATAAGTGTAACTTAATTCTGGAGTAGCCGTTAGGGAATGTGCACCTGACAGGAGTCCCAACAGCTAGGCATTGGATCCTAGGCAATAGAGAAGAGACATGATAACTTCCTGACATGTTCATGTTAATCAAGGGAGTTATAAGTGTGTCTCTTCCAGAGAGGCTAGAGTCCTCTAGTAGTCCTTTTCTTTAGAGGCTAGAGAAAAACCGCAATCTTCCAGAAGGAGTAACGATACTCAATGTCCATCTAGGTTTTTTATGGACTCTATGAGAAATATCCCTCATGAGAAATTCTGTACTTTTCACAGACATGGGCTCAGAATTTACACTATTTGCATGGAACAGGAACCACAAGCCAAGACATCATCATAAAAGTTGGTCTGGAACCATTGATATCCCTGGAATGCTTAGCCAAACACAGCACCGAGCAAGTCTGTTGTAATTTTTTCACATACTCTTTCAGGGCACATTTTCCTCCAGTAATAAACAGCTGTCATAAATATGGCATCACCCTAATGTAAACGTTACAAACTACACAAGAAAGCAAATCTTCATGAAGAAGAATCAGGAGAAACAACAGAAGAGCTAACACTCCAAAATCTCAGAATAATAGAAAAATCTGAAAAAAACTCTAAAGTATGTTTTAAATAGTTACAGAAATAGGGACCAAGCAGTTGGCATAATGGCTATGTTGCTGGACTCCCATGTAGTCAACCGCGATTTGAGTCCCAGACCCGGTGGCTTAAACTCACACTGGGCATGTGTGTGTGCTTGCCTAAGATCCTGAGAGGAGAATGGAGGAGAAGGAATTGCGCCACGGTCATCCCCCATGGGGGGGTGATTTCTCGCTTTCTGTCTCTCTGTCTCTCTCTCTTTCTGACAAGCACATGCGCCCTATAGCAAAAACCTGTCCCCTCCCCCCCAAAAAATACAGAGATAAAAAATAAGCCACAGTTAAAGAAAACAGGACAATATAATAAGAGTTGGGGAATTTTTTTCAGAGGTTTTAGCCTTAGTGTGTGTGTGTGTGTGTGTGTGTGTGTGTGTGTGTGTGTGCACTTGCCAGAGAGAGGGAGAGAGAGAGAGACAGAGATAGTGAGAGGGAAAGTGAGAAACCGCCCCCTGCGGGGTAAGGTCATGCCATAATCCCTTCTCCTTCATTCTTTTCCCGGGATCTAGGGCATGTACACACACACACACACACACACACACACACACAAACACTCCTGGTGTGCGTTTCAAGTGACCAGGTCCAAGACTGGAATAGCAGTTGCCAAGTGGGAATCTAGTGACATAACTGCTACGCCATCTGCTGGCCCCAAGGAATTTCTTTTAAGGTAAAGGACCTTGATTTTTCTCAAAAATGAAGCACGTAGTTATTAAATTTTAAAATTTAGTGGATGCCATAGTAGATGGGACTATTAAAGAAAGAAACCATGAACTGGAAGGTAGAGCTAATGAAATCACACAAGATGAAGACACAGGGAATGAACAAATGGAGAGTTTGAATGTTTCATTAAGAAACTAAAGAGTAGAACAGAAGAGCCAATATATTTCATAAGATACCCAGGAGGAGGAGATAGAGACAAGGGGAGAGAGAGGCAGTATTTGAAATAGTAAAGGCCAACAATCAAAGTAAGTCCTCAGATGGTTGACTCGTGAACAGAATAAATGAAAGCAAAATTACCATATGATACATTACAATGAAATGTAATTGAAGAAAAAGAAAAAAAAAATCTAAAAGTTCCAGAGGGAAAGATAAATATTACCCTCAAAGAAATGACAATGCCACTAAATACAGACTTTTTATCAAAAATAGATACTAAAAGATGTGAATATCTTCAATGTACTTGCAGAAAAATGTGTTAACTTGGAATTTCATACTCAGTTAAAATATCTTTCATGAGTAGAGGAAAATAAAGACATTGTCAGGCAAATAAAGCCTCAATAAAATTAGCAAATCAAACCCAGCAATGTATAAAAATGGTAATACATTATGACCAAGTGGGTCTTATATCAGGAATAGAAGGCTGGTACAATAATCAAGAATCAATCAATGCAATTCACCACATTAACTAAATAAGAGAAAGATAATATGATCATTTCATTAAGTTCAGAAAAATTATTAGGAAAATTTGACCTATTATTTTAAAAGTTGCTATAAGGACAAGTGAGGTGGCTGGAGAGGAAAAGAGAGAGAGAGAGAGAGAGAGAGAGAGAGAGAAGAGTGCTGAGAAAGTGAAAAAGTACCCTCCTGGAGTGGATGACCACACTGCAATCTCTTCTCCATTCTCCTCTCGAGATTTTCGGCAAGCACACATGGATGACCAACATGTTTTTCAAGCTGCCAGGTTGAGACTCCAAACACTCCACGGGCCCTGTGGAGTCCAGCCACATTAACCATTGTTCCACCAACTGGCCCCTACCTATTTATTTATTTAGTTTTTTAGTTTTAGTCTTAGCTTTATAATTTTAGTTTTAATTTTAGTTTGTTTATACCAAACTTTGTGCATGCACTTGCCAAAGACAGTGAGAAGCGAGAGGAAGTGAGAAATCACTAGCCCCCTCAATCACCTCAGGGATATTGACCATACCACAGTCCCTTCTCCTCCATTCTCCTCTTGAGATTTTGGGCGCACATGCACATGAACCCAGCGTGTTTTCTTTGACATGATAAAGCTGTGTATTAGAATTGTTGACATACACTATACTTAGTGGTGAAACACTAAATGCTTTCTCCTAAGATAAGGAACAAGGCAAAAGATGTTAATTCTCCCCATTTTTACCCAGAATTGCAATGGATGTCCTAGAAAATATAAAATGGTGAGAACAAGAAAGAAAAACATAAGGAATACAAAAAGTAAAACTGTTTTTATCTACAGGCATCATGATTTTGTACATAAAATTTTCCAAGGGATTTAAATGAACTTATTAGAACTTATAAATAATTTTAGCAAAGTTGATACAAGATCAACATACAAAATTCTAGCAACAAACAATATATAATGTTTGCAATAAACAATTGGAAAAATTAGTTTTTAACCAACATAATTTTCAAAAGCATCAAAAACTATTAAGTACTTGGGAATAAATTTAACAAAGAAATATACCATCTCTGCACATTAAGACTACAAAACATTGTAGGGTTTTTTTTTAAAAATGAAAGAAAATGTTAAGTTTAGAAATATATTGTGTTCATGGATTGGAAAGGCTTAATACGTTAAGATTTTTTTCTCTTTAAATGGACTTGTAGACTAAATATCAGTCTAATCCAAATCTCCTCAGACTGTTTTTTGGCACAATGAACTTATTCTAAAATGTATACGGAAATACAAAGAACCTAGAACCACCAGGGAACTAAAAACTGAGTTTATTATTAATTCTTTCATTTAATGTTTATTTATCAAGCATGCACTATATGCCAGACTGTTCCATACTTTGGACATAAAACATTAAGACAAAGGCATAGTTATGTGCTTGAAGAACTGCTAACTCTATGAGTTTAATTAAGCGAGATTATTAACCTTAGGATGAAGGAGTAGGCTAGGAGAAACTATGATGGGCAAGAAGTGGGTAAGCATGTTGGTGTGAATACAAATGATACAAAGTACTTTCAAATGAAAATTGGTGTGTTGCATTGATATATTGGATAGGTCCAGAAATATTTTGGTCAGATTCAAGGATTGAATCCCACAAAGGACTTCTAGTCAGGTAGAAGAGAAAGGTAAACAAAGTCCAAGAGGTGTCCTGGTAGACACCTTCACAGAGCATAGAGAACACATAAGAGAAGAAGGTCTGTGTCACCAGGAGGGTATATTTTGAACAGATATCATGAAGACGGTGATACTTCAGAACAGCTCAGAAACCACAAATAGGTTAGATGTAACTGGAGTATCAGTTCTCATGCTAGTGCAGGGAGAAGAGATGGGTTTTCTGTGCCAGGACAAGGGATTTGGACTTTAGCCTGAAAAGGCTGCAGTAGCTGCTTTCTTTGTGGATTTGAGATAAGTGAATACTACTATTTGAACTTCTAGAATTCAAAATAACGGTGTCTGTTCCCACATTGCTTTACAGTCTACAAAGCAATATAAACACAATCTATTATTTGATATTCACAGCAAGTCTGTTAGTTACAAGGTCCCTCTTTTATACTAAATAGAGTCTCAAAAAATAAAGTCCTCTTTTAAATCTGGATTTTTTCACTGACTCTAGGTACTCTTCCCTTTTTCATCTTTCTCTAGGTTTGGGATTTGACATGTTCATTCTGGAGTAATTTATGTACATCAGACAAACGTGATGGGACTGAAACATTGGCGCTACACTTAACACTTCACATTCCAAAAAGCAGCAATTGATGTAGTGTTAAGTGGCAGTAGGCTTTAGAAAATGACAGCAGACACATAACCACACACTCTGCATCAATTCCAAGTAGATCAAGTGGGTGAAAACATTTTGTCAAATTAGTTTTCTTATCCCTGAGGTGAACCACCATGACAGATGCATGTCCAAGTCATATGCAATAATATATGTAGCATGGCAACAGGCAATTGGCATGATGAAAGGCAGTATGGCACAGCAATCAAGAGACAACCTTGAGTCCCGTGTAACTAGACTCAAGTCCTAGCTCCATCCCTTGCTGGCTGTGTGACCTGAGGTAAGTTACTTGACCTCTCTATAACTGGTTTCCTCATCCACCAAATGGGAATATTAGTATCTACCTTAGGCAGTAGTTGGAAAATTTGCTGAGGAATGCATGAAGAATTCTCATCAGAATGACTAACAGAGTGTATGTGGGCTAGTGTTAGCATTATCAGAATCATTCAAGACTTAGAGTGTAGCTTCCCAAGTTTTTACAGGGCCTTTTCTGCACTGTGGATACAATTTTTATGTGACACATACTCTTCTTTCTGGACTACATGCCCTTCTTGGGCTACTTTCATGGTGTCACCTGCCATATATACACTGTGATTCTCAGATCCTTGTTTTCAATCTAGACCTCTCTGCTGAGAATCCAGCTCCGTATACCCAACTATCTCTTCTTCGTCTTAACTTGGATGTCCAAACATGAACTCCCCTTAAGGAGTTTTCAGTCACTAGGTAAACTTCACTTCTTATTGAGACAATTAAGGGAGACTTCAAGAAGGAAGTGGCATATGAGTTGAGCCTTCACAAAAGAGTATATTTTAATTTAGACTTGGTGAGAGAAAAGAGAAAACATTAAAGAGAAAGTAGAGTATGCAGGCAGGATGCATACACACCAAAGAGCCAGGCTTGGTTGTGTATCTTCAGATCTTTGTTTTTAAGGTTCTGTTTTATTCTTTAGCAAATAACCAGCTAATGATGACTTTCTCCACATCTGAATGTCTGAAAGCTGCTCAAAATCAGACTGATTTTGAGCTAGGATGTCTGGGACCACAATGGAATGAACTAGTTCCTCACCAACTACGGTCCATGGTCTAAGGACCTCATGGGCAGTTTCATGTTCAGCCATGGGCCCTTCCTAATCTGATGGCATCAGGGTGAATAGAGAGGCCTTGTCTCCATCAAGAGCCTCTAAATGTTGCTGATGCACACCAGGGAGTTCAGGGTAACTGAATGCTGTTCAATGCCACCCATGAAGAACACTCAATAATCTTTGCTGATGTGAGGACCCCATTTTAGAAGAAATAAACATGGAGATTAAGTCCTTTTTCAATGAAAGCATTTATCTATAAAGTGAAGAACAATCAGCTGAATGGTAACCACACTCGTTAAACACTTGCTGATTTTACAGTGACATTTGTGGTCTCGGGCACAAAGGCGACCCATTAATCCTAATGGCACATGCATAAGCTAATTGCAAGTATTTTTTAAAACTGGATTCAGTCGCATAATCTATTATTTTTCAAAGCACTGAGCTGGGAATGCTGACCAGTTGGTTGGTGAGAAAGCCTGGCAATACTTTTGGGGTATATTGCTGTTGTGCACACAGAGAAGATACAGAAGCCGAGAAAATCCATGGCATTACTTATAAAAGGAAAAGATTGGTCCTTTCACTAGTGTATTAACACACAACAAATGACTCCACTTCTTCTGCACTTGTCCATACCAATGATCTCCAGAGACTAGCGTTAACTTGGCTAGCTAGTGGTTGGTGGGGGTGGGGCAAGCTCCCTGCCATTGAAGAATTCAAGCCCAGGCTAGATAACCACATGGTAGGGACTTCAATAGGAAACTCGAGCATCTAAATATCCAAACAGTGTAATTTTTTGTTGTCTAAGACTGTGCAGTTTTGGGAATAGTTTCTAACAATCAATGGTACACTTGTGAAAATCTTCAAATTATGCTCCTAGGTAGCAAAGAAGATATGCTCCTCTAAACAAGGCTATCTGTACAGTTTTTAGTTTGTCTTCAGGTCCAGACGCAAATTGGAACAGGGCTCTGGGAGCAATTAGACAAATAGGGGGATTCTTGTGCTGCTTAGGCCTTAAATCCTTTTGGAATTTTTTAAGGCCCAC
>NW_006209292.1:514744-535000 GCF_000334495.1 Tupaia belangeri chinensis | reverse complement strand
CTCTACCCCCCCCCCCCCCCCCCCCCAACACACACACACCACTCAATCTCCTAGACATGTTGCCAGCCTTCAGCCCAAGGTTTCATCCAGAGGAAAAAAATCTGAACTATCCGATCATGAAAATTGGAGAACTATGCCCCAAGTTTTCCATCTGTAAACTGGGCGTGCATATCTTCTCTAGCTTTGTCATTCTGTGGTTCTATATTTGAAAATGTTTTTTCAGGGTTTTATGTTCCCAGCAGCTGTGTGATTGTGCCTGATAATAGTACAAATCTTTTTTTTTTTTTAAAGGTTTTTTTGGGCCATAGGGCATATGCGCTTGCCAGAGAGACAGGGAGAGGGAAAGTGAGAAATCACCCCCCCAGGGGGGGATAGCCACATCACAATCCCTTCTCCTCCATTCCCTTCTCGATATTTTGGGCATGCACAAATACGTGCCTGGTGTGAGTTTTGAGTTACCAGGTCCAGGGCTTGAACCGTGGTCAGCCATGTGGGAGTCCAACACCTTAACCAACCACTACACCACCTGCAGGCCCCATAGTACAAATATTAAAATATGGCTGAGTCTTATGTGGATTCTATATTGCAGCAAATTACTTTGCTTATTTCCTCCCAACCTCTCATCTTTCCTTTCTCTCATCTTATCTCCCTTCTGCCTTTTTTGCAATTCTTTCTTCCTTCCTTCCCTCTTTCCTCTCCTCTTTCCTTACTTACTTCTTTACTTCTTCCCATCCTTCTTTCTTTTTTCTTTTCTATTTTTTTTTGTTTTTGAGAGATTTTTGCTATAGAGTACATGCACATGTTGGAGAGAGACAGAGACAGGAAGCAAGAAATCATCCCCTGGGTGGATGACCTTGCTGCAACCCCTTCTCTTCCATTCTCCTGTTGGGCTCTTGGGCACACACGCACAAGTACCCATTGTGGGTTTTAAGCTGCCAGGTTCAGGACTCAAACTGCAATAGACTACATGGGAATTCAGAGATGTAATCATTATGCCATCTGCTGGTCCTCTCTTTTTTCTTTTTTCAAGACCAGTATTTCCATGGGATGTCAATAATTGCTTCCCTGTTTTAATTCCATGTGTGCAGGCTGTAGTACTCTTACACCATGGTATGAGAAAATTATCTTAGAGGCTTATTGATGATATTTTCCTTTAAAATAGTGCATAGAGGGTGGCATGGTGTCTGAAGGTGCTGGACTCCCACATGACAGACCACAGTTCAAGTCCTGGACCTGGCAGCTTGCTTTCTCTCTCTTTCTTTCTGTCTCTCTCATTCTATCCTTCTCTGGTCAAATTAAAATAAATAAATAGAGTTAAATTTAAAAAAATAGTGCATAGAAAGGAGAGTCCTAAATCCTTCAAGGAAGTCCCTAAATTGATTGAGGGGGTGGGTAAATGCAGGCCATCATTGCCAATTCAGCTGCTCCTCAACCTACCATGGAATTATGTCCTGAGAAATCCATCTTAAATGCAAAATATGGTAATTCAAAAATGCACCTAACCTACTGAACATCATACCTTAGCCTGGGCTACCTGAAATGTACTCAGAACATTTACATGACCCTAGTTGGGCAAACTCGTCTAATGCAAAGCCCATTTTATAGAAAAGTGTTGAATATCCCATGTAATATACTTAATATTTTACTGAAGGTAAAAAACAGAATGGCTATATAGGTGTATGGGTTCTTGAAGTACAGGTTCTACTGAATATTTATCACTTTTACAACTTGGTATTGTCAAAAAAATCCAAAGTCAAACCATGAAAGTAGGGGACTGTCTGTATATATAACATTTTAATCAATGCCCATGTATCTTTTTTTTCCCTTTAATTTATTTTTTTATAGTAAGTCACTATACATCATTACAGCATACAAAATGAATTTTCCATCCAGAATACACTGTATATTGGCTCAATAAAGCACATCAACATATGTGTTATCAACAAATAATTTTCCATTTCTTATATCTTGTATATTTTGCTTTTTTTTTTGCCATCCTTTATTCCCTCCCCCTTACCCTCTGCCGTGTCCCACCCTCCTCCCACATTGTCTCTGGTAATCCACTGATAATTCGGCCTCCAGCACACAAACACGTGGAGAGGCAAGGGAACAGGCCTTCTTTTTTTTTTTTTTGGAGAGGTTTTTTTTCACTATAGGGCACGTGCGCTCACCAGACAGACAGAGAGAGACATAGAGACAGAAAGCAAGAAATCACCCCCCCAGGGGGGATGGTCACGCCACAATCCCTTCTCCTCCATTCTCCTCTCAGGATCTTGGGCACACACGCACACGCGCCCGGCATGAGTTTTAAGCCACCGGGTCTGGGACTCGAACCTCAGTTAACTACGTGGGAGTCCAGCGACATAGCCATTACACTAACTGCTGGTTCCTGGAACAGGCCTTCTTGAAGAGACCCCTTCATGGCTCCTGAGAACTAGCCATTTTGGGGGAAATAGAGAAATGAAGGTTTTCCATGGATAATTTGGCCTCCAGCACACAAACTGACGTGGCAGAAAGACCCCTTTCAGGCCTCCTGTTTCTGTATCTGTCTTTGTCTCGCTCTACCTCTGTCTCTGTTTCTGTCTTCTCTCTCTCTCTCTCTCTTTTTTTTTTTTTAATTTTTCCTTTTTAGAATTTTTTAAGGCAAGGCATTTTCTGGGCTTTCTGGACCCTCCTATCCTTTATCTTGTTAATAATTCCCTCTCCCCCTCCCAAGCCAGGAGAGGCAAGGGAACAGGCCTTCTTGAAGAGGCATAGAAGGCCCATGTATCTTTTACACACTTTTCTAATTTTTCACCCTTTTATATTTGTTTTGCCATGCTAAAGCATGGACTTTTTCTTGTAACTTATCTTCTGGCTTACCAACTTTTCTTCAGCTATGTCTAATCGCCTGTTTAACCCACATATTAAACTCTTAATTTTCAGTTATTGTATCTTTTGGTACTAGAATTTCCATTTAATCCTTCTGTATGATTCTTAAATCTCTGTTATTAATCTCTAGCCATGTGATTTCTCAAATCTATTAATCATGGTTATTTAAGTTCATATTTGATATTTCTGAAATCTGTATTTTGTCTGAGCCAGTTTCTATTTACTTCTTCTGTTTTTTTTTAATTTATTTAATTTTTTTATTTTATTATTTTGCAAGTGGCTTTGTTTCCTGGTGTACATGGAAGTATTATATTGCATGCTAGATGTTCATGAATGTACCAAGAGGTCACCTGAGAAGTTGGATGATGTCACCTTGAAGAGAGAATTTACTTTGGCCTTTCATAGATAGTACGGGTAGGAGCAGATCACCTAAGTCCAAGAAAAGCTTGAGTCTGTTCAAAGCTGGGCTTCTATGTTTGTGAGAAGTGGTAATTTCCTTGTTCATTCCTAATCCTAGGTGTAGCCCTTTGGAGGTCCCAATTTATACCCTGTTCAGGATATCTGCTCTTTAGTGGGTCCTTATTGCCAATGTTTATTCCTCCAACTCCAAAAGACTATGGGAATTTTGTGCAGCCCCCCAGGCTTCTAGCTGCTGCTTGGAATTGGCAAAAGGAAAAAATGGAGCCAAATGCCAGGCTACCTCTCCATGTCTCCTTTTTCTTTTGCATCTTGATTTCTGAAGTCCTCACTGCACTGGGAGTCCCCAGTATCTTTAGATTCCCCCCGCCAATTGTGTTCAACTGTTTTAGTCATTCTCAGCAGAAAGGCTTGTCTACAACAAGCTTCTTTGGCATTGAAACTACTCTATGTCTTTTTGTCTTTATTCTAAAAATCTTTGATAATCTTAGGCACCACAAGAGGTCTTCCTTAGTTCATTTTGTATAACGTTATGCCAGAGACTTAGAATCAACCATTTTTCCAAGAATCTTTGGCATGGTTCAGTGGGAAATAGCATTTAAAGACCACGAGGTGGATATTAGAAATATTCTTTACTACTGGGTTGAATTGTTGAATTGTTTCTCTGCCTTGTCAGTGAACAGAGTTAAGAAATATGCAAGTTTTATAAAGCAAAATCTAAAGCATTTGTGTTAAAATGTTTAATTAATTAGAAAGATTATAATGTAATAAGCATTTGTGTTAAAATGTTTAATTAATTATAAAGATTATAATGTATTTTACTTAATGTCTTTTATTTCATAATAATACCTCTTTTCTGTCATGCTGAAAATATTTTTCCAATAACATTTACATTATTATTTATTTGCTGTATTCTAATGTGTATATATGAATGCACATATATAAAATTTGTTTAAATTGAACATATATGTGTGTTAAAATAACATTAGCATCATAGTTACTGAGAAAAGACTGAATATAATTCAGTATTTGTATTTCTTTGTCATACATATATATTCCATCAAGGATATGTAGTCAAAATACTGCATTTCAAAAATTTTCAAATTATTCTGTTTTCTATTATCATGTCATCAATTTGATATACAGATGGATTTATTTATTTGAATTTGTTTTCAACTTTAGGGAATTCATTTTTCTCTTTGATTTAATTTTGCTTTTAAATGATATAAAATAGTAAATGGTTCTATATCAAAAAAGATAAAACAAAAGATTTAGAGATTTAACTTCCATTATTGTCCCCTCTTGCTATTCTCTATTCTCTTTTTTAACCTATAAGCAATGACTTTTTGCTACTTTTTAAATTTATTCTTTCACTATTAGATTTTGGAAAGATTTTATACACATGTAAGTGTATGTCTGTCTATTCCCCTTTTAGTTTATACAAAATATTGCCTCTTATATACATCCTTCTGCATTTTGCTTTCTTTACTTTAGCTATATATCTTCTATAGATATAATTATATAGCAGTGTATCAAGACCTTCCTCATTTTCTTTTAGTGAAGCATTATATAGATGGACTGTAGTTTATTCACCCAACCCCTACTGGTAAGTATTGGCTTCTTTCCAAACTTTTGCTATTACAAATACTACTGCAATAAAGATCCTGTGCATATATAACTTCATATGTTTGTCAGTGTATTTTGGGGATAGCTTCATAGATGTAGGATTCTTAGCTCAAAGGATAAATGAACACAAAATTTTACTAGATATTGTAAAATTCTTCTCCATTGTGGGTTGTGCAATTTTTGAATAAACTTTTTAGAAGTGCAAATATGATGATATTGCTACCCTGTTGTGGAATTCTTCCATGGGATTTCTCTGGCTCTGGGATAAAATGTCATTAAGAGACTTTACCTCTTGATCCCAAGATCTAATCAGGACAGGCCAATCACAAATCATCCACATTTGAGCTGAGTGGTCCCTTTCAGAGACTGCTCATACTTCACTCTCCTGACTCCAAGATCTAGTCAGATAGAGTACCCACAGTATTCTCTCTGTTTCTCTCAATCTCTCTCTATTTTTTTTAATTTTAATGTAAAGTACTTTTTCTTAGCTCTCTGACTCTCCTTTATCTTGCTAATTGTCACCTTTCCCTCCCTCTCACATAGGATAGTCTAATCACAAGCCATCTACATTTGAGCACTGTGTGGTTTCACCTCTTGCTTTAAAAATTCATTTTTTATTTAAAAAAATTTTATTGGTTTTATCTCTCTTTTTTCTTTTTTCCTTTGTTTTATTTTATTTTCCTTTTCCTTTCTCTTTTACCTTTGTCACTTTTCTGCTCAGCCTCCACACAATGAGTTTCTAGACAGGTCAAGGTGCACAGTAGCCAAATATCTGAATACTTTTAAGGTCAGAGTAATCCTCAATTCCCACTGAATCAGCTGCACAAAGGGAGAAAAACAGAACTGCAGAGGGATTGCAGATCACCTTCTCCTGCACACCTCTGAACACTAAGATTTAACTCCAAAAGTTAGGAAACCATTGCAGAGGCACAAAAAATATGAGAAACCAAGAAAACATCTCTCGCCGAAAGGAAAAGAACAACTCCTCATCATCCACAGAGAGTACAATGGAACTCTGGAAATGTCAGATAAAGAATTTAGAATATTCACAGTGACAAAGATAACAGAGATGTAAGAGAAGAGAGACAACAAACCCCAAAAGATGTAGGAAATTAGTTCTAGGAGGCAAGGAATGTCTTGCTCAATCTGAAAGAGGAAATACACACCATTAAAAAAAATCAAATAGAACTATTAGAGATAAAGGTTACAATACAGGAAATCAAAACCTCCCTTGAAAGTATTCAAAGCATATTAGATCATGCAAAGTATTGAACCTCATATGTAAATGACAGAACCTCTGACCTAGAAAAATTCACCAAAAAGACTGAGAAAACAATCCCCCAAAAATGATAATAATATATGAGTAATACTAGATACCATTAAATGCCCAAACATCCTGATAATCAGTATCCCAGAAGGTGAAGAAACTAATAAGGGCATTGTTAATCTATTCCATGAAATCCTGGAAGAAAACTTCCTAAACCCAGAGAGACATTCATACATCCAGACCCAAGAAATACAAAGGACCCCACATAGAATCAACCCAGGAAGATCTTCTCCACGGCACGTCATAGCCAGATTGACCAAAACCACAGACAGAGACGAGATACTAAAATTGGCAAGAAAGAAACATCAAGTTACTTTTAAAGGATATCCCATCAGGCTAATATCAGACCTTTCATTAGAAACAATGCAAGCAAGGAAAGAATGGGAAATATATTCAAAGTGTTAAGTGAAAAACAATTTCAACCAAGAATAGTATACCTGGCAAGATTATCCCTCATATGAGAAGAAAAGACAAAAACATTCCCAGATAAACAAAACCTGAAAGAATTTATTAACATCAGACCAGCTCTCCAAGAAGTTTTGAAGGGAGTGCTATACCAGGAAAACTAGTCAAACACATAGAAATAAGAGGACAAAAAAACAACCAAGAGAATGACCAACTTAATGGCAGAGACAAATCTAGAAAGATCAATAATAACATTGAATGCTAACTTCCAGAATTTAAATGAAAAGATCAGACGACAGTAATACTGCAAGTTCAGCAGAAGAGATTAATTGCATGAGACTGAACTGGCAAAATAAAATTTTATGATTTTTGACTAAAACACTACTGATTTTCTTCTATGCTTTGTTTTCCAGATTTAAGGATTTTTGTCTTCTCTTGAGTTGTTGATAGGTTCGTCTATCTATTGTTTGAACTGAATCCTAACCTTTTTCCTGGCTTTAAGTCTTAATCAAATTTCTCTTAAGATACTTTGATTTTGATCTATTAAAGCTAAAACTGTTTTTCTTGAAATGAAAATTTGCATTAAAAAATCCTATTTAAGGGACCAGCAGTTAGTGTAATGGCTACGTCGCTGGACGCCCATGTAGTTGACCGTGGTTCAAGTTCTGAACTTGGTGACTTAAAATTCATGCCAGGCATGTGTGCATGTGTGCCCAAGATCCTGAGAGGAGAGCGGAGGAGAAGGGATTGCGGTGTGGCTTGGCCATCCCCCCTGGGGGGTGATTTCTCGCTTTCTGTCTCTCTATCTCTGTCTGGTGAGCACCAGTGCCCTAAAGCAAAAAACAAACAAACAAACAAACAAACAAATCCAAAAAACAAACAAACAAAAAAACCCAAAAAACTTCTATTTAATGACTTCAGTAAGCTATATAGCCCCAGCTAGGTGCTACTTTATAGTATGTTCATTCTACTCACTGAGTTTTATTCCTGAAGTCAGACATGTGTTCATAGATCTGTATATATCAGCTGTACCTGCTATTGAAACTGTTTAGATGAATTAAGATCTTTTGCGAATCAATAAAATGTGGGGGGAAGAGATGTGGAAAGGAACTATAGATACCAGAAAGAGAATGGGAGGAGGGTAGGAAATGGCAGAGGGTGAGAGGTAGGGAATCAAGGTGGGGGGGGGGCAAAATATTTAAGAAACAAGAAATGTAAAATTATTTGTTGAAGATAACATGTATAATAATATCCTTGATTGAGCCAATATACAGTATATTCTGGATGGAAAAACTAATTTTGTATACTGTAATGATGTACAGTGAATGAATATAAATAAATTAAAAAATTTTTAAATGTTATTAAGAGCTCCTCATTGAGAGCTAAAAGGCTGAACATGATGTGGTCCTATGGCCTCTGCAGCCTCATACCATTGATCCTTTAGACACCATACCCTTGGAGTTTGCCTGTTTCTCTCTATTCCTTATGCCTTTCCATATGCTGGAATGTCTTTCTTCCCTTTCTTTGCGGGCCTCCCACTGACCCTGCAGAACTCAATGTGGTTGTCACCTATCCCAAAAGGCCTTACCCAACCACTGTGCAGGTGGCCCTCCTCTCTGTTGCCACATTTTGGGCTTTCTTGATTTAAGTATTAATCACCTGTGTGCACAAACAGTGGCTGTTCAAAATTCCATACTCTCCACTGGAATATAACCTACCAGAAAGGAGGGGCTATGTCAACGAGAGAAAGGTCTTGAAGGGTTTTCAGCAGGGCAGTGATATACTTAGACCTCTGCTTGAGATGTAGGCCATGGACCCATGTGTGGAAGAAGGATTAGAGGTAGTAAAGATGAGAGGCAGTGGACCTGCTGGTGGGCTGTGGCCATTACCTAGGCTAGAAGAGATGAGTATTGGAGAAAGTGGCAGTGGGGCAGTGGGGACAGACAGGAGGGAAACAATAATTCAGCATTCATTTTAGAGTCCATGTGGATTCCAGTTTGATTTTCCAGTTTGATCTATTGAAGGAGAAAGAGGAGGAGAGCATTTTTGAGGAAGATAATAAGCACCATTTGGACAGGTGGAGTTTGAAGTACCTATGGAATGTACCAGTGATGATTTTTAGGCCTATGATGTGTTCATGTTATGAATTTTATCTCCAACGTGATAGTGTTGGAAGGTGGTGAGATCTACTGGGTGATGAATGGATTGTGGTGATTGAAACATGGGACACCAGCCTTATAAATGGATTAATATTGCATCATGTGACACTGGGTGAGTTCTAGCTCTCGTGAGAAGAGGTTAGTTCTAGAGGGAATGGGTTGTTACAAAAGCTAAAGCTGACCACAGCTTCCTCTCTCCATGCGCCTACTGTCCTTTCTGCTTCTGTCAGTCATGTTATAGGTGGCATGATGCCAGCTGCATGGCTTTGGACTTTCCAGCCACCCAAATTGTGAGTCAAATAAACTTCTATTATTTATAAATCACCTAATCTTAGGTATTTCTGTTAGTAACTCAATAGCAAAGACAGTAATGAACATTTCCTGAGGTCCTTGGAGCTCTAGGAGCCATCTCGGGTAATCTTGCTCACCATATGTGTTCTAGAGCTCTCTACCTGGATGTCTAACAAACATCTCAAATGTTACCTGGCCAGAGAGCCCAAGTCCCATTCCAAGCACGTTAGCACAGAGAAGCTATATAGCATAGGAGTTAAGAACACTGATCTCAGAGTAGATAGCCTGGGTTTGTGTCCTGCTTCTGGTAAGCTACTGTATGACTTTGGCAAGTCATTCTCAATGTCTTGATTTCTCATTTGTAAAATGAGCATGGTAGTAGTGGTACCTACCTGTAGGGAGCAGCCAGATACGGATAAAGCACTAGTGACCTTTAAAAGTAGATACAGTCTTTGTGCTGATGCTGCAGGGCAAACGAAAGCTCTAACATATATATGATCTACCGTTTGCACTGCAGGGCAGTGTAAATTAAAGGAAGCAGTGTGCCAGACAGAGGAGGCCAGGGGAGACTTGTTTAGAACTATGGGATCAAGATGCTCCACAGCAGCAGTCGACAATAGAAATACCTGGCTTCTCCCTCCTCCATTGCCCTATAAAAAAATAAACTTGGAGGACCAGCAGTTAGCGTAATGGCTATGTCGCTGGACTCCCACGTAGTCGACCACGGTTCGTGTCCCGGACCCGGTGGCTTAAACTCACGCCGGGCACGTGTGCGTGTGTGCCCAAGATCCTGAGAGGAGAATGGAGGAGAAGGGATTGTGGCATGGCCATCCCCCCTGGGGGGTGATTTCTCACTTTCTGTCTCTCTGTCTCTCTATGTCTGTCCGGCGAGCGCACGCGCCCTATAGCGAAAAAAACCTCTCCAAAAAATTAATTAATTAATTAATTAATTAAAATTAAAATAAAATAAAAAAATAAATAAACTTGGGAATGGCTCGGTGCCATGGCAATATCCATCAGAGATTCCCAGTCTGCCCTATCCCCACTTTTCTCTACTTGTCTGTTTGTCTGTTCTTTCTAAATCTACCACCACTTCCACCTGGGGGCCACGTCCCTTTGCCTGGAGGCCAAGTTACCTACTTCATTAGGTTTTCAGGAGGATTAAATCACTAGTGCACAGAAAGCACTTAACTATACTGCCTGGCACAGAGGAAATGCTATGCAAGGGGATTGAAAAGTTTGTGTAAAAAAATGGAATTAAAAGACAAGCTTATTTTGGTGCAAGAAACTTCAAAATCTATGCATATTTTTCGTAATACACATTTTCCATGAACTTTTTAAAGACCATCCCTCTTGTATATTTTTCACTACCCCCTTCAAATTCTCTTCTCTCTAGGCATTTCTTAGCCATATTTGGGACAAATCTTAGCATCTTTAATGCTTCTATTTTCTATACCCTACAAATTCTACACATCAGTAAGTCACAATGAGATACTTCACTCCAGCTAAAATGGCTATAATAAAAAGAAAATACAAAACAAAACAAACAAACAAACACAAATGTCGGTGAGGATGCAGAATGGGGAACTCTTACACCCTTGTTGGGAATGCAAATTAGTATGGACACTATAGAAAACAGGCTGGGTATGGAGGCTCCTCAGAAAACTAAAACTAGAACTGCCATATGATTCAGCAATCCCGTTACTAGGCGTAAGTCCAAAGGAAAGGAAATGAGTAAGTTGTAAAGACATCTGCACCCAATGTTCATTGCAGCACCATTCACAATAGCCAAGATATGGAATCAGCCTAAATGGGCCATCAATATAAAGGATGAAATCTTGTCATTTGAGGCTAAATGGGTGAGCCTGGAGGACATTATGTGAAGTGAAATAAGCCAGGCACAGAAAAAGACCACATATTGTCCCTCACATGTGGAAATTGAAAAAAAAAAAAATGACCTCATAGAAGCAGAGAGGAAGAATGACTACTCCAGTCTGAGGAGGTGGGAGTCAGACAGAGGGATGTTGGTTAGCAGCAACTAAATTACAGATAGATGAAAGAAAAAAGTCTCTGTTATGAAGCACAGTAAGGTGAACATAGTTAACAACTTACTGTGAATCTCAGAGTAACTGAAAGAGGATTTTCGATGTTCCCAACACAAATAATGACGAATGGTTGGGATGTTGGCTATGCTAATTGCCCTAATTTAATCTGTTCTTGTGATGAAAAATCACATTGCACCTCAGGAATGTGTACAATTACTCCATGTCAAGAAATAATAAGTCCTAGGGCTACCTCCAAAGTATAGATCAAGTCCAGCCACAGCTGCCTCAGCTCCTGCCTGGAAGGCAGCAACAGCCCCCAGCTGTTTTCACTCAATCCAGTCCTGCCTTCCAAAGCACTCTCCCTGCAGCAACAGCTAGGGGGAAATTTGCAACAAAGAGCACACTAATCTGCTCTTCCCTGCTGTGAGCCCTTCAACTGCCCTGCATGTGGCAAGCGCATCCCACCAGGGTCCAACTGCAGCCTGTTTCTCCTGGCTCCCTTTCCACCTCTTGCCAGCATGCACACTAGACGCTGGCCACACGGAAACAGTGCCTCAACAGGCTCTGAAGCGCTCTTCCCCTGGGGCTCAGCTGAACAAACTCACAGCACAATCATGTCTTAAAATCCTCACGTTTGGCACAACTTGACAGTTGTCCAGTGAGAAAAGACGAGATCAGAGAGAGATAGGAACTTGCTCGAGTTCTCACACGAGGTTTTCCCACTGTTTAACACACTTTTCTTATGCTGTGTACTAAGGTCTGCTCTTAGGTAGGCAGTAGAGGGGATTTTGCCTGGAGCTGCCTTCCCCAAGGGCAATCCTGGCTGGGAAAGACTTTGGAAAGGTGCACAAACTGAAGAAACACCTTACCACGAGCACCTCAATGAGGAGCTGCTGAGTGGCCCTGTGATCTCACCCTCTCTGGTTCTCCACCCTTCTGATATCTGGCCTAGTCCTTGAGGTCAGCATGCGGATGAACTGGCCAGCAAGTTGTTCCCACAATGCCTGCTGGGTAATTTATAAAGAACTTTGGCTGTTGTGCCTGCCTTGGAAATGGCTTGGACTCAGGAGCTTTGGTCACGCCGGCCCTTTTTGAAGAAGGGGAACCAGCAGTTAGCGTAATGGCTATGTCGCTGGACTCCCACGTAGTCGACCGCGGTTCACGTCCCGGACCTGGTGGCTTAAAACTCACGCCGGGCGCGTGTGCGTGCGTGCCCAAGATCCCGGGAGGAGAATGGAGGAGAAGGGATTGCGGCGTGACCATCCCCCCTGGGGGGTGATTTCTCGCTTTCTGTCTCTATGTCTCTCTCTGTCTGTCTGGCGAGCGCACGCGCCCTATAGTAAAAAAAAAAAAAAACTCTCAAAAAAAAAAAAGAAAGAAAGAAGCAGCTTGTAGTTAGTTCCGTGCCAAACACTGTAGCGAAGCCAAGCTGATGACTTTGGGGAGCAGCGGCCTTTTGCCCCATCCTACTGCCAGCTTCCTGGAGCCCCAAGGTGGCCAGGGTACCTGGGTGTCTTTTCCCAGGCTGTGCCCTCCAGGCAGCACAGGACAGCTCTGCAGTGCCACCCAGAGGCTGCCAGAACCAGATGGCAGAGAGTTTTGTTTCTGAAAGTGGGCTTTGGGAGATTGTTGAGCAATGGCTGGGACTTTGGAGGTTTGTAAGTGTGCCAGGCTGAGCTGTAACTGGAGAAGGTCATTTCTGGATGTGTGGCTGGACATCTAGTCCCCTCAGGTCCCCTCAGAGCCTGTCTCCTGTAACCTGGTACACATACTTAGGATCACTGTGAACTTAAAGCTCTGGAGAAACCCAGGAATTACCTCCAAACCTCTAGTCTTCTTTTCTAGTCTTTTCTTTTCTTTTTTTGGGGGGAGAAGTTTTTGCTATAGGGCACCTGTGCTCGTCAGAAGGACAGAGAGAAAGTGAGAAGTCACCCCCCCCCCAGGGGGGATGGCTACGCCGCAATCCCTTCTCCATTCTCCTCTTGGGATCTTGGGCACGCACGCACACGTGCCCGGTGTGAGTTTAAGCCACCGGGTCTGGGACTCGAACTGAAGTCGACCACGTGGGAGTCCAGCAACACAACCATTACACCAACTGCTGGTCCCCCAAACCTCTAGTCTTAACCAAACAGTAGAAACACATGATCCAAGGTCTGCAACAGATCCAGGTGCAAGAGTTTTTCAGTAGATGAGATCAAAATAGCATCCCTAGGCCAGCAGGTGGTGTAGTGGTTAAGGTACTGGACTCCCACTTGTTTCTCCCTCCGTTGGAGTTCTGGACCAGGTGGTTTGAAAAATCATGCCAGGTGCATGTGCATGCATGCCCCAAATCCCAGGAAGAGAATGAAGGAGAAGGGATTGTCACGTGGCCATCTCCTATGGGGTTTGGGGGTAATTCATCACTTTCTCTCTCACTCTCTGGTGAGCACAGACACCCTATGGCAAACCCTCCCCCGCCCCAGCCTTTAAAACAAAAAGTATCCCCAATGAACTGTGTGCATGCTGAGGCAGCTAGTTAACCGTTTCCAAACAGGACATTTAAACCTCCTGCTCACACTATAGAATCCAGATGGTTTGAAGACGACAATGTCTCACTAAAAGAAAGTACTGGTAAATACTTATATAGGCTTGAAGCATGGGAGATACTCTAAATATAATACCAAATGCAGAAACTGTAAAGGGAAAAAACTAATCACTTTGAATAGTTTTGAAAAATTATGTATTAAAAAAAGCATCAATAAAGAACAAAATAACTTACTTGGAAAATTACCACATATGTGAAAGACAATGATTAATATCTTTAATACATAAGAAGCACCTACAAATCAATAGGAAGAAGACAAATACCCTAGTGGGAAAATCGGAAAAATACATGAACAAGTAACTCATCAAAAGACAAATTACTAAGAAAGATTAGGAAATGTTCAGCCTTAGCAGTAATCAAGGCAATGATAATTAAAACCACACAGAGATTACATTTTTTTCAACTACCAAGAGAACAAGAATTTCAAAGAGAATTAACTCATGGAGGGGTCAGAAGATGGAGAGACCAAGCCGACCCGCCCTCTGCTGAGAGAAGGAGCACTGCCTAAGCCTTTCTAAAAGGTAATACAGTGTCATAGAGTAACACATGTGCATCTGCATACTCGGTAGTGTCGTTTTTAGGACATAATATGTGCAAAAATTTAACTGCCCAAGGATGTTCGCAGTGGCCCTATTTTTAATAAGGACAAAAAGGGGGAAACATCCTCTTAAGATGATGAGAGATATGTTTTCATCAACTTGAAAGTGTGACCATGCTATATTATTAGGCAAGAAAAGTAGATTAGAAAGAAATCATATGCATAATTTATTTTATGTAAATTAAAATGATGTACATATTACATAGATAAAAAGAAATTGGGGAATGAAACGAAACATTAACAGTGGTTGCTTCAACAAGGAAAGGAAGAATATAAATATGTGGCTTTTAAAAATTTAATTTTTTTACATTTTATTTATCATTATTATTTTTAATTTTGCTACAGGGCACACATCTCACAAGAAAGAGAGACAGAGAGAGAGAGAGTGAGAAAGTGAGAAAGTAAGCTGCTAGATCCGGGAATCGAATCACAGTCATGTGGGAGTCCAGTGCCTTAACTACCACGTCAGCTGCTGGCCCCTAAATAAATATGCGACTTTTTAACTTTTTTCTTTTGGCTTATTGATATTTTCTTTTTATTTCAACATAGAAAAATGCTGAAATAAAAGGCTCTTTCCTTGCCTTTGTCTTCTTTTAACTTTGTTAGATTTTTTTTTCATTACAAGAGTACTATAGCTTATAAAAAAATCAAACCAGACCAAAGTACACAGTTTTTTTTTCTCAGCACTCCTTTCCTCAGAGAGAACCACAGGTTGGTAAATATATTTTCCAGACATTGCTCTACACATATAAACATATATGTATGTGTCTATTTTAATATAAATGAGGTCACACAATATACACTGTGCTATAACTTGCTTTTATCACTAAATGGCATGTCATGAACATCTTTCCATGTCAATGCTTATAGATCTACCATACGTTTACCAAAAACATGCTTTTCAACAGCTGCATATTATTACCTGGTACAGATATTCCTACATCTTTATTTCTGATCGCTCTACAACAAATATATATTGTTTGAGTAATGGAAATACACCAAAATTATTTTTTAAAGAATGGGGAGAGAAGGAGATAGAGAAGGAGAGAGGGAAGGAGACTATCTTATTCATTCACCTACACTTTCATGTGGATTGGGTCTCCTTCTCCTTGGGATATATATTTGATTCTAGAGAGCTGTCTGGATTTGATGAAGCCCAGAAAAACAACCCATTATCTCCATTATTAAAGAAAAGAAGTCCAGAGATCTTGAGATTTCTGGTAGACTTGTGTAATCTTGGTCCCCAGGCTTGGAGAGGAGGCCAACATCAGAGCAGAAGTTCTGTCTGGGACTCTGGTGACATTTAGAGAAGAAAACAACAGTAAAAGTAGAAACAAAAATGATCCTAAGAACAATTGTGGCAATAAAACAAACCACCTTCTTTTTCTAACTTATTACATATAGTTTATTAACCTTCTGTATTGCTTCTGTGTTTTCCCTAGCTTTACTGACAGATAGAATGGTATAAATTTAAGGTACACAGCATGATGATTTGATATGTATGTACTGTGAAATGATCATTACAATTAAGTTAGTTAACATATCCATCAACTCACACCACACACACCTTGTATGTGTGTGTGGTGAGAACATTTAAGATCTATTGTCTAAGAAAATTTCAAGTATACGATATAGTACTGTATATTATATGTCTAGAACTTATCTTTTTGAAAAATGTAATTTTTCATCATACTGTATATTATATGTCCAGAAATTATCTTTTTGAAAAATGTAATTTGCTACAGAGTGTGTACTCACAGGAGAGAGAGAGAAAGAGAGCAGGAAAGTGAGAAAGGAGGGGTGATAGCCATGCCACGATCTGTTCTCTTCCAGTCTCCTCTTGGGATTTTGGACATGCATGCACACACACTTGGTGTGTTTTTCAAGCCACTGGGTCTGGGACTCGAACTGCACAGTAGGCCATGTAGGATCCAGCTGCCTTAACCACCATGCTACCTGAGAACTTACTCATCTTATAAATGAAAGTTTGTATTCTTTAACCAATACCCTCTCTGACTTCTTCTACCTTGCCCCCCCCCACTCCTCCTGTCACCAACATTCTACTCTCTGTTTCCATGAGTTTTACTTTTTTATTCCACATAAGTGAGATCATCATACAATAGTTTTCATTTTCTGTCTGACTTAGTGCACTTAGCATAACATCCACAGGGTTCACTTAAATAGCACGATTTGCTTTTTTATGTCTGAATAATATTTCAGTGTGTGTATGTGTGTGTCTAAGCATTACATTTTCTTTCTTTTACCAAAAAAAAACAACTGAGACCACAGGAGCATGCTACTACGACCAGCTCTTTTTTTAGACAAGGTCTCACTCTGTTGCCCAGGCCAACCTGGAGCTTACAATCCTCCTGCCTTGGCCTCCTGAAGTCACTTGGATTACAGGTGTGGGGCACCACACCACACAGGCTTTTAGGTTGGGCCTAAAATTGAACCCAGGCCTTCATGTGGTCTCAGCCTATGGGTCACAGTATCTTAGTAGCACATACCACCCACCATGGATGGGCCCGACCACATTTTCTTTATCCATTTGTCAGTAAGCAGACTTTAGGTTGTTTCCCTATCTTGGCTATTGTGAATAATGCTATAACAAACATACAAGTGCAGGTATGTCTTTGAGATCCTGATTTCATTTCCTTTGGATCTATACCCAGACATGAGATTGCTAGAGGTGCCCCCCTGTTTCCTTTCAGGTATTTTATGGTTTCAGGTATTACATTTAGGACTGTAATATAATTTGGGTTAATTTTTGCAAGTGATATAGGACAGAGGTTCGATTTCTTTTGTTTACCTGCAGATAATTTATTTTTTCAGTACCATTTATTGACTACTATTCCTCCATTGAGTAATCTTACCATCCTTTAAATACTAATTGGCTGAATATATGCGGCTTTATTTCTGGCTTCTATCTTGTTCTATTGATCTATATGTTTGTTTTTATACCAGTACTACATTGTTCTGATTACTGTAGCTTTGTAAAATAGTTTGAAGTCAAGTACTGGGATATCTCTAGCTTTGTGTTTTTTCAATATTGCTTTGTCTATGCAGGGTGTTTGTGCTTCCATGTGAATTTTAGGATTGGTTATTCTATTTCTGTGAAAAATGACATTTAGATTTTGATAGGGATTATATTGACTCTTCAGATCACTTTGGGTATTATGGACATTTTAACAATATGAATTATTCTAAACCATGAACATAGATTAGAGTAATTATTTTTTCCCATATCTTTCCATTTATTTGTGTTTTCTTCTATTTCTTTCAAAAGCATCTTATAGTTTTCAGTGTACATATATTTCACCTCCTTGGTTAAACATAGTCCTGAGTATTTTCAAGTCACCTTCTAACCTCTTGCCTAGACTCAGGACAAAACCTCCCTAAGATTCCCTCCTCTCACAGCAAACAACTTGCTAAGTATAACTACCCACAGCTTGCTTTAGGACGGCCCACTTCACCTGCTTTCTTTTACATAGGAGGAATAGGAGGCCCAGAGAAGAGAAGAGCTAACTCCAAGGCCAGCAGAGGGTTAGTGACAGGGATGGGCCAAGGACCCAATGAATCCGATTGCTGATTCATCGATACCTTTCTCTTCCCTCTTCTTTCATTTTCCTTCCTTCTTTCTTTTCTTTGTATATCTACTAAGACTGTTTTAGGAATAAAACTTATTTTTCCATCATAAAATGTATATATACTAATTATCCATAATTTTGACAGTAAACTTAAAAGCAGGAGAAAAAAAGACAAAATTCACCACCTTTCTGTGGCAGAATTTTCTCATGTCTCTCTGCAGCTCCTGACTTTATTTAAGTCTTTTTTTCCCCCCAGCTTGAGGTCTACAGAGAGTTTCCCTTATTTCCAGCATACCCATGTATGTGTGTATGTATTTTCTCCCCTGTATTCTCACACCTGTGGATTCAGAGTAAGCAGGAACACACTGCACTGTGAGCAGGTCACTATTTTTAAGCCAGTAGTTTCTCTTGTGTCTTCTCTTCTGCAGCTCCCAGGGCCAGATTTCACCTTGGGACTGCACACTTTGTTATTGAGACATTTGTAGCTCAGCTTTGACCCCAAGTGTAACATTGAGGCAATGGGCATTTTAGCTTTATCACACAAGTTCTCCTCAATTTGGGGGTTTATTTATGATAATAGATACTCCAGAAGAGAAACTCATAACTCTCCTGTGGAGTTATGACTGCATCTAGAAGACTTTCCACTTAAGCATCTTCAGAGAGGACAAAGTTCCCCACTATTGGGAGTGTCCTGGTATCTCCAGCTGTTGCAGTGAGTCTTTTTGCTTGATGGTTAGGACAGAAACTCTCATTTCAGAGATTAAGATTACTCAGATTCAGTGGGTGGCTCATGGTTGTAAGGCATCTAAAACGGTCCCTACTCATAGTAAGCACTGTTTGTTAAATAAAGTATCTAGGATGCTACATCAAACAGGTCCTACCACCCAATGAGTCCAAAGCTTGAGAAATCAAGTTCCATAAAAAAACGAGCAATGTTCTATTTGTTTGCTTTCTGTCATGTCAAAAATCCTACATAATCATTTATCTTAAATACTAGAAAACAGTTGGAGGTGATGCCTAGTAGCATACTCAATGACTCTTTGACATGTTATGTGTCACTTAGGTGGCCCCTAGGACTGAGCTACCTTCCTGTTTTATAACAGAGAAGCCATTTTGCTTATATGAAAGATAATAGACAGACATAATTCCCAGTAGAAATCAGAGGCCTCTTTGGAATAAGAAGGAGGCCTAGAAAGAATGCTTACATTGTTGGCCCCAAGATATCTCTAAAGATAAATGTCTTCAAGGAAGCTGTACATAAGGAATTATTTTTTTTCTTTTTAATAAGGTGCCAGTTAAACTGTAGAACACAAGGGACAAAGCTGAAATACTGGATGAAAGACAACTCAATCAAATTAGAGTGACACACTTTAGTTGAATAGTTGCATTGCCCATTTCTGCCTGCATTCAATGGTTTCTCACTTTCTTCATTGTGCCAGGTACTACATAGTCCTGTCCTGTAGAAAGAGCACCAGCTTTATCCCCATACAGTAAAGAGAAGTGAAAGAGAAGACAGGGAAGGAGATGAAGGCCCTACCCTGGATGATTGCAAGACAGGGAGACTTATACTAGAAGTAAAGGCTGAATGCAACAAACCGTTGCTTCTGGAAAACAACAAGAACAACAACTTTTTTCCAATTAAAAAGAGAGAGACCAATTGGAGATGATCGGAAATCCATGTGACTTGGTATTACAATGCTCCAGAACCAGATAAGCATTTGCGGAGAGAGATTATACAGAAAAGAAAACCCTTTGAGTACAAAATTGAGGCAGTTTTTATGTAAAAATATTAACTGAGTCTTTCAGACACTAATCACCACTACTTTACAAAATTATTTCCCTACCATTATCTCATTTGATCCTCACAGCAGCCCTACAAGGAACGAAGGGCAGGGATGATTATCCTCATTTGGGAGATGAGCAAATTGCAGCTGTTACTGTCAAGGCAACAGCAAGATAAGAGTGCTGCAGAGCTGGACCTGAAACCCAGCACAAAATGAACTAAGGTACCCTGCGCCCCAGGGATGTCTCTGTAATAGCACTGTATGATGAGCAGAGTGTATATCACTCATATCACTCCAGAGATAGGTAGGTTCCATTATTCTGCTTTTATTATTCATTCCCAAATGGGAATGCAGAAGCACAGAGAGGTTAGGTATGTTGCCTAAGGCACACAACTAGCAAGTTGAGATTTGAATTTAGCTGATCTGATTTAAGAATTTTCTCTACTAATCTGTTTGTTCAGTTGCCTACTGTCCAGGTCTGTTTTGTTATAATAAAATCACAGAGAAGTTAATTGCTTCTATTTTCAATTCTCTCATTTGAGAGGGGCCATTATTCCAACCC